>NC_056733.1:161492488-161844988 GCF_019279795.1 Protopterus annectens
GTATATATACAAAGATATATATCTATGATATGAGACAGCACATAAGAATGACATATATGACCACAAGTACCGCCAATGGGGGTGAGGGGTTTCGATCAACATGTGTTACACGTACCAATACCCCCCCCCCACTGCTAAACAGTTGAAACATACAAACAAACCAAGCAAACAAACCACTGCTTCCCAAAACATAGGCAGGATACTACCAGTGGGAGAAACATTGTGGACCTGCTAAGTCTAATCTAAAATCAAAGACAGGAACGTCCCTTGTGGGACAACCCAAAAATTATAGGATTTTTGGATTTCCGACATTACACCGATTCGTCAAGGCAAAAGTATGTTCTCAACTACAAGGTTGGGAAAGCCTGATGATCCATGGGTTGAAACAGCATACGTGATGGGTCCCAAGAAGTGGAGAGTGGGCAGTGTGTAGTGGTGTGGCTAGACTCGACCTGCACCCAGAGAAAGGGTGATTGCTGTGGAGGTGGAGCGGGGGGGGGCGATGGGTATGAAATTATGTGTCGAGGCGTGCAGGTGTTGGATGGAGTGGCTCTAACTGGACCACCTTGTGGATGTAAGCAGTAGTGTGAATTGGGCAGAGCAGTCGCCTAACGAGCAGTCATTCCTGGTATGAGTCCCACTGCAGCACAGTCTATTTGAGATGGCAAAGCACATCATAACCAGTTTTGTTGTTGTAAGACCCACTAAATAACACCAAATAACACAAGGTTGCAGCTCCCTACTGTAGGCATGTAATCCATTCTAATTGGGATCACAAGTTATTGTTGTCCTCACCCCCACCCAGGGGTGTGAGTGTCCAAATCTACCTCCAAATTCAGTGTATATGCCCAGCTGTTGCTGTAGAAGAAATAGCCAGCTGTGGACCTTCCCTTCAGCCTTCCTGCACATTCCTGGCAATTTACCCTTACTGTCTTTCACTCTTTGTGGCCCTTTAGCACCACTTACCTATCAACCCCCTTTTCTTTTCTTTTAAAGTTTAACATTACAATTAGGTGACACCCTCTTCCCCAACTATATTGACAGAATCTGGAACTCCCTACCCACATCTATTACCACAGCTGTCTCAAAGGACACATTTAAAAAACACTTGAAGGAACACCTCAAGCACACTTGGATCTGCACCTGGCTAAATCCTCCCCCATTACACTCTATACCCCTACATCAACTACTGAAACAAACACCTCTTTTCCTGCATCGCATACAAATCCCAACATCCTTCAAGCCTTCCCTATTGCTCCCCCACCAATTATTCCCACAACCTACTATACAGGTACAATGTCTCCCCCTCTACCTACCTACCTACCTACCTACACCTTCACTATTCTCTTCTACTCTACCACACAGGTATGGAATAACTAAATCTTAACCTGAATACCTAAGTGTATCCTATCCAGAACTGTTAAACTGAAATATAACTTCACCTTAAACTGACCTTTGTCAACAGTCATACCTGACATGTAAACCTGACCTAAGCATGTATAATACAGACATGTTAATGTAAAGTAAGCATGAAGAATGTGGTACATAGCTATGTTAAAGCTGTTACTCTCTATGAATGTGAACACCTCAGTATTACTTGTAATGATTAGCTGAGTTTTACTGTGGAGCTTTTCTCCCCTGGCCTCCGCTGAAAATGGTCAAGCATCCAGTCAGATTTTCCCAGTCAACAAATGTAAAATAAATAAATAAAGTAGTGTGGGGGTAAGTGTGAGTAAGCACTTTTAAGCAGCAGTAAGCGGGTTTAAGCCTGCTTGCATGGTGGTAAGCAATGCCTACACTGGTTAAGCAATGTAGAAGCTAACTCAGTGTAAGAAGCCATAATTGGAGGTTAGCATTGCTTACCCTTGCACAAACCAGCACAAACCCACTTACAATTGCTCAAAAGTGCCTTAGTCACTCTGTAGCCAACAGCTCTCATCCTGCCCAGCAACAAAATAATCTGCACTCCCAAGTTCAACCCCTGAACCCTGCACACTATAGCCAAAGTGAGTTACTACTAAGCCATGGCAGATACACATACAGCTGCTGTTATCACAAACATATCATCCAGCACAGTCATTCAACAGTATAGGAAATGTATGTAATTATGTAGAATAATACGAGCAACTATTTGTACATTGCTCAAATACAGTATTTCGAACAGTCTATGTGTATCATAAAAACAGTGCCTGTCCAATAATACTGTGAGAACAGTAGTCTTGCATAATACATAAAAGAATAATAAAAACAAGTGCACGCCAAGGGGGGCTTGTAGGCATGCTGCATGCACAGAATGTCAAACCTGGGACATCAGTTCTGCGGAACCAGGAGATGAGGCTGGCCAGGTGTGTGAGCAAACTGCTGCTTCTCAAACTCCTGGTAGGATGCTACCAGTGGGAGAAACAGTGTAGACCAGTTAAGTCTAATCTTGACACAAAAACAGGTCCATCCCTGGCAGGACAAACCAAAAATTGTGAGTTGCATTGATGTTTACACCTGTATCAGAAGACGAACAAGGCAAGCCTCATACGTACGTGGACTAAACGGATGAAGAGCCTGAAAAAGCTTGGGTTGAGACAGTTTACATGAGTATCAAGATTTGCAGAGAGGGCAATGTGTGGAGGTATGGTATGGCTGGGCTAGCAATTGGAGAATGGATGGTTGCTGTGTACGTTTAGCTCAGGGGGTGGGGGAAGGAACCATGGGTATGACATTATGGAAGAAATATGCAAATGAAGCAGCACAGCAATAGTGTAGTGGGCAGAGCATTCTCCTAATGAGCAGGCATTCTTGGTTCGAGTCTCACTGTAGCATAGTCTATTTTACATGGCAAAGCACGTTACAACCAATAGTTTTGTTGCAAAACCCACTAAATAACATATATATATATATATATATATATATATATATATATATATATATATATTGAATTACCGCAAGAAATGCACATGTGAAGTATCAGTGTCAGACTGAATAAAGCACTAGTAAGTAGGTTTAAGCACAAATAAGCGGGCTTAAGCCTGTTTGCCCGGCGGTAAGCAATGCCTACACTGGTTAAGCAAATCTGAAGCTAACACCCTGTAAGCAGATGTAACGGCAGGTTAGTAGTGCTTACCTCGGTGCAAACCCGCTAACAACTGACTAAACGTGCCTTAACCACTCTGTATCCAACGGCCCATGTTCTGCCCAGCAACAACATAAACAGCCTCTGGTAGGCTCGAACACAGAACCTCACACACCATAGGAAAAGTGATTTATTACTAAGCCATGTCAGATATATATAACCCTGACGTATTCAAAACATATCAACCAGCCCAGTAATTCAACAGTACAAAGAATGTATTCCAACATGTAAATGCATTTGTGTGAGTAAATATAGTAATATCTAAATAGATACAACATAACAATAGATGTAGATATCTATCTATTTATATATATATATATATATATATATTTAATTATTTTACATTTGTTGACCGGGAATGCTCAACTGGAGCATGGTCCATTTACAGCGGAGGCCCGGGGAGAAAAGCTCCACATAAAACAAGTACAGTGGTAGATATATATATATATATATATATATATATATATATATATATATACAATCACGATATATATATATATATGAACACAGGATATATAATAGAATGCATTAAAAAATGTATATATACAATAGTTTGTTCTATATAACCTTATGCAGTCATAGTTTACACATAGTTGAAACTGGATAGGAGTATTCGGGAGCAAAATACTCCCTATTTACTTATGCAGTGAAAGAGGTATTTTGCAAAATACTCCCTATTTACTTATGCAGTGAAAGAGGTATCTCACAAGAGATAATATACAAATGCAAAATATAATGATTTTTGTAGAAGTTCCTCATGGGAGTATTTTTAGTACAGTATTGTAGGGATAGTAAAAAGTGAGAATATGGGGTAGTAAGAGTGGGAGGGAGGAGGAGTTCAACTAAGTGATGCAAGGACATAGCCAGGACTGTGTGAGGTGCGACTTGAGTCATTTTTTGTATAGTGATATAAATGGAGCTGAGGTGATATTATGGGGGAGGCTGTTCCATTTCTTGGTGATGGAATAAGAGAAAAGAGCTTTTCCTGCAGTGTTGTTAGGTTTAGATACATAGAGTAGGGTTTTGTTGGATGACCACAGGGGACGGTTTGCTATGTATTGGTTTAGTAGTTGATTGGGATTTTTAGTATGTTGTAGGTGAGGACTATAACCACTGTAGGTCATTTAGGGCATCTACTTTCAGAGATCGACAGACCATTTGATCGACATTCATTTGGTCAACAGCTCATTTGATCGACAACCAGTATTCAAGGCAAAAACCTGGGAGTTGCCCCCCTCCCCAATGTTGTGTGACCCTGGAGTTGGTATATATAGTTAGCGGGTGTGGGAGACACAGCCCCCCACATTGGGGGTGTGGGGGCGAAGCCCCCCACCTATTTTCTTTAAAATGTGTAGTTTTGTTGTATTTTCATGTTTTAAAAAGAAATAGGTGGGGGTCTTCACCCCCCACACCCACCAAATGTGGGGGGCTGTGCTCCCCACACCCTCCTAACTATATATACCAACTCCAGGGTTGCACAACGTTGGGGAAGGGGGCAAATCCCTGTTAAGTGCCTTGAATACTGGTTGTCGATCAAATGAGCTGTCGACCAAATGAATGTCGATCAAATGGTCTGTCGATCTTATGAAGTAGACCCATGTATATATATATATATATATATATATATATATATATATATATATATATATATATATTTATATATATATGGCCACACATCTGTAGATAGCAGTGGTAGATTGACAAATACAAATATGTCCACATGCACCATTAATGGGGTTGGGATGCCCCAAAAAATATATTTCATGTACAAATAGTCATACTCCCCCACCACAGCCAAACACATCCGCCCTGCAATATACTAAAGTGTTACAGATCACATAAGCAGGACCTGACATGACATGTGCATAACATGTAAACAGTACTACAACCCACCATATGATGTCAGGCTAGTTTTAGTAACATATCATTCAGTACAGTGCGGCTCCCATAAGAAATGTAAAATATGGAAGCTATCAACATCCCCAGGGTACATATATACAGACACATATATTCAGATACAGATATACAGATATACAGATATATATATATATATATATATATATATATATATATATATATATATATATACACACACACACACATATATATATATATATATATATATATATATATATATATATATATATATGTATACATGTGACTACACAAACACACACAGAGATATGTACAGTAAGATACATATGTAGAAGGTGCACACAATATGGAACAGCCACTATGCCTACAGTTAACACCTAAACAACTGGAGACTGTATGGGCCACCCATACAAATGACAATCTTTGCCTGCAACATATGCCCACAGAGAGGTCATAGGATAGCACACCACACACAGGTTTGCAAAAATGGATAACCTTTATTTGTGTACCATTACAGTTTTATAAGCTATGTATTATAGCTGTTCAGACACTGACTTCCAGAATAATGCAACTGTGAAACAGTTATACGAATACAGTAGTCTGGAATGGTTCACATCTGTTGCTGTCCAGGCCAAGTCCTTGAAATTGTGCAATAGTAAAGACAAACTGTGCCACAGGATGCCAAACAATAAACAGTAAGTAATGCAGATGCATAGTTTGGCAGCCTCTATCTACACTCTGTACACAATCCCTAGGGGGTAATGACCTCAGTTGACACAAAGGGATGTAACTGTTTCATAACAAGGCATAACTGACACCATCACAAGCACACTGACAAACAGAACAGTCTGTATGGCAGGAGGCAGTAGGCCTGCATTAACCCAATTTATTTCAGTAATGTAAATATAGGTGAAGTGTATGGTACTCTACATCCAGATACCTTAAGGCAGCGCACCCATGATACCCCCACATTTTGTAATAGCCTAGGTTATTTATGGTGCATCCCCCAGACTCAATATTACAGGGCCATATACCCCTGTTACATGCATTATCCTCTGGATTGCATAACAGCACACATGTATTGTGTAGGTGAAGCCCACACATATATGGCCTCAGCTCTACCGTGTGTGTGTGGGGGATACAAGAGCAGTGGCCTGATGGCAGCAATGGCAGTGTGATATACTCACAGCTCACTACAGAACAACCCCTGACAGCATGTCATATGTGCAAAGCTCGGTATGTAGGTGGAGGACAGAGTCTGTTACACAGGCCCATATGTGGAAAACTGTTGCCATACACTAAACAAGTCGCTGGTGTTACAGGATAGTCTGCAACATACTCTTAGTTAGGGAATTGAGGTTAGAAACATAAATGGATGTAGCCATGTACTGATAGCACTCAACACACACACTGCCAGTGAAATATCTGACACAGCACCTGTGTGGTGGACAGACAAAACATGATAGGCACACCTCTGGTGACCAAGAGGATAGGCCCACAGTTGAGAGCTATGCAGACAGACTGAATTCCAAGGTAAACTAGTATGTACACACACACCCTGCAACACCAGTACTATACAAAGCCTAACACAACTCTACTCACACTCTGTCTGTAGTTCTGGAACCTCCTGCAAATATGTAGCTGCCCTGAGTGTGCCGGTTCTCCTGTAAGAGGTATTGCTACCTGCTGTCTGTAACACTCATGCCCACACACAGGAAGGATGTCCATTACACAGGAAAGGTAAAGGAATCACGTCCACATGATGTGGTGATTTATAGCAGCTGGTTACCATAACAGTGGTAATTGGAAGTACTACACAGCAAGCTACATGCAGTTAGCAAGTGGAGGACACTGATTGGTGCAGAAGCCATCACCTGATCATGCACATCACCTACTAAAGCCAGGCTGCAATCTATTTAAAGCAGCTCGAGAGAGAGAGAGAGAAAGAAAAAATAAAATTACAAAGCTCTTCAAACAAAAAGCTGACATCACAGGCATTTAGCCAGCTGTCATTCAACAAGACATCATTCCCACAACAGATATGTGAGGTATATATACATGTAATACAATGTAGTACCTGGTCCATCATAATGGGATAGATGATGTGGTATGATTTATATGTGCCATCAGGTGTTTTGTGATGATGTTCAACCGAACAACTGCTATGGACAATAGTGTCTATCCCTGTGTGTAGTGGGCCATAGTCATTAACTCTGTAGGTCAGAACTGACAGACAAGATGTAAGCCATCATAGTGTGTGTTGTGTAATGGGAAGTATGTATATTACATGGCCAATAGCTGGTGGTGGTAGTAATGCCATTATGATGGACAAGTGGGAGCCACAGCCCACCACTGGCAGGATACTCAGGTGAATCTGTAATGTAGCATGCCAGAATGCCATAGGTGTGTAATAGGGTTACCTGCAATCAGCTCCTACATATACCCCCCTAATGTCAGGCCATGTCCATATGTGGCACCTGTCTGTGTTGTAGCAAGGCAGAACCATGCAGCAGTGAAGGAAGGTGTTGTGAGATTGTGGAGCTGATGTCTGAATGTACCCCACATATAGGTATGCAGGTCTACCTGATAACACCAAAACTGCAAAACACTGACGATGAGAACACCAACACCAAAAGATCAACAACAGAGATGATCGACAGTTAAAAATCCTGATGCTGAGAACACCGACATGTTAAGGTAAGTGTGGGTTTAGGGTTAGGGGCGGATTAAGGGAGTTAGGGTTAGGATGTGGGTCAGGTGAGTGTGCAATAGTGATAGACTGTAGGGTTAGGGGTGGGTTAAGTGAGTTAGGGTTATGGCGTGGGTTAGGTGAGTGGGTGATAGTGGCAGACCTTAGGGTTAGGGTTTGGGTTAAGGTTAGTGCATAGATAGTTGTGTATGCAAGGTTTAATGTAGGTTTGTAAGGTTTTTTGTGTGTTGTGTGTGTGATTTTTGGACAGGGGATTTCTTTTGTTTGTTGATTGTTGGGATTGTGGTTTGTCGGGCATGTGAAGTTTCATGTTTTTGAACTTTTGGTTTTGTGGTAACGGTGATTTCGTTGTCAGTGTTTTTGTGTGTCGGTGTTATCAGGTAGACCCAGGTATGCATATGTGTACATATGTCACATATATAATATTTAAAGATATATATGTATATCAGCATGTATGTACAGGAATATACATATACCCATGTGTAGACATATATATGAGCACATATATATGAAGTTGCATATATCTACACACATATAGATAAATACTGATATACAAATGTCAACATCTGTACAAGCACACACATAAACAAATATGTATGGTAAGACATGTCCCCTATATCACTACCACACTGATGTGTGCTATATGTGAGGCAGCAGAACACATAGCAATACAGACAGATATCTACAGCTGGCAGTGTGTGCACCATGGATGGGTATGTCACATGTTAGTCCCGTCCTAGCACCACAGTGCCCTCGTCTGTGAAGTATGCAATGGGAATATGGGGAAGTATGGCAGATACACATGTGGAAGTGGTCAGCAGTGGTAGATATAGAGGACAATCTACAGGGGTGGTATGTGACATGTGGTGGGTAAACACCGTGGATGGTGTGTGTGGTCTGTGATGTGGATGCCCCATGGTCCCCAATATGGCCACAATGGAAATAAGGCTTCCACCAACTCCCACTCACAACAGTAGTCCACATCCTGAAGGTGCCAGGTCTGGTGGCTGAGCAGGAGGAGCATGTTGGCCATGTGAATGTGTACAGGGTGCCTCAGATGGATGTAGCACATTCCTCATGTGTCTGTGGAGCCTGGTATTGTACAGACCCTAGATCTGAGCTCAGGGGACAGGGACATGTTGTTGTGTGCCCAAGAGGGGGTGGGCCAACATCCAATGGGTGGTTCCACCTGATGGTATGGCTGTAACAGTACACGAGGAGGCCCCAAGTTGACACACACATGTGATGTGGCCAGGTATCCTGGTCAGATGGGTATGGAGAGGTTAATCAGCTAGCCAATGGAACATATGCATGTTATTGTGTCACTGTCATAGTACATATGTTGGTAGTAATCTACACAATCCCGATACATGTCCAACAGCATGCATAGATCCCCCCCCATAACACAGACTGTCAGATGTGCAGCAATCTCAGAGCAGCCATACCACTGGCATATATGTAACTATAGTGGCCTGACAATGGCATGCAAGTGAATAGTCTGTAACAAGCCCGCAATGTTAGTGCCCACACAGGGAACGTGGCTACAGTCACATAGCAGAAGGTGTGGTACACTACACAATCTGTCCAAATGGTAGTTAAGCTGTAGCCTTACCTAATGAGTTATGTGTATAGTCTGTTGAAGCTGCTATGGTGGGGGGGGGGTGACAGAGATGTGTATTATGAACTGTAGTAACCTTGCCATATGAGTCGCTCAGGCCTGTTCCCATCCTCATGTTTTTCAGACACGATGGCACACATCCGGCGCCTAGCATATTCCGCAGAGAAGAACAACGTGATAATAAACCACCTGGTGCTGCACTACCAGGTCCTGTTTGGCAGGACAGCACAGGAACAGCAGGAATGGACCGCCCTGTGGAACAATCTCTTCCACAGGGTCAATGATGTTGGCCTGCATAACCGCAGTTATGAGCAAGTCCATCATAATTGCAGTGACCTGCTTCGCAATGCCCATCGGCGTGCTGCCACAGTCCAGGGGGATCACCTTGCCACAGGGGGGGGCCATGCCATCCATCCCCCCTGACACGTGTGGAGGAGCTCTTGGCCAGCCTTGTGCACCTGTCCGTCCTGAGCAACATCAACCACTGGACCCCTTTGTGGAGGTGGGTGTCACCCACACAACAGCCAAGGAGCATGCAGGTAAGGACACAGGGCACATCAGTAGACCACTGTTGTGTAAATATCCACAGTGGTACATGTAGATTATGTATATCTGGTATGTTATACAAATAAAGTGTTGCTGCATTGTAGTGATAAACAGATGTCCAGATGTGATAGTATTGTGTGAATTTAAAGTAGATGTATGGTAGTACTGCACCCAGCCTGTAGCAGTGCCACAGGTGTGGGCACTGACATTGCATCTCTCACCCATTTATGTATATGTAGGTCCCCCTAGGGTAACAGCAAGGCAGCAGCCTGAAGCTGGTGAGGATGTCTTATGTAGATGCATGCCAACACACTGGACTTGTAATTTTGATGTAATATTCCATGCACACATCTAACACACCTACCCTGAATGCACGCTGTATATGTGCATGTATTGTTGCTGTGAAATGCATGGTCTCACAGGGGCGAACATGATGGGAGTATTGAAAGGGTATGTCACACACCTGCATGACAATTAACATCCTGTCATTGCGGAATGTGTCCACAGGGGGTAACATACTGTTGGTAGACATGGCCTACAGTAGTGACATGTTCTGGACAACACCCATATACAGTGCAACGCCAGTGTACATACCTGTAGGGCAATGCCAACTGCTGCTTTGATACACTATGGTATACAACATTACACTAGTCTGCATTATCAGCTGGGTCTAAGCTGCAACATGTGGTGTGCAGTGTATGGGACACTGCAAGCTGACATATTTGTGAAGGGCTTACCTGTCATGCATCTGCATAAATGATGAGAGGGGGTCTCAGCATGAAACATCAGTGCACTGCATCAGGGATCCTAAGGATGGTAGGAATGGCTCTATCTGCATATAGTCAGGTCCAGGACCTGTGGCAGCCATAACCCTACCCACACTGCAATAGTGATGACATTGTGTGAACATCATGGAATGTGCACATGAGTTGACCTTGCAATCATGCAGAATAGGGGGACATGTGTAGGGTAGGCTGAACATACACTGGCAATTGTGGAATGACCACACTGGTATACCCCTGCCATGAGCAGTGACTGCTGTAGTACACACAACAAGAGGTGTGATAAACTGTCATGATAAGGGTGTGCACACCCATCCCCACATGGTGTGTATACATTGCAGTCAGCAGCCGCACACCTACCACAATCTGTAGACACTGCATGTGAATGTACAGGACATATGTTACATACCGGGTGTGTGTACAGCTAAGATCTGCAATGCTGTGGTCCCATGCCAGATCACGGATGTATGTGTAAAAGAATAAAGGTGTGTACACCCCCCATAGCCATGGTATGCTCTGATGGTTTTCAGTGTAAGCATTTCTTCAGTGGCCATACATGGTCTGTTGATGTTGACAGCTGTAAATCAGGCATCCGGGATTCACCAATGACAACAGTCCACATATCATCCCAGTTATGTGTTGCTGAAACACATAGGGGCTGTGAGAGGTACAGCTGGCATAACTGACATGGTACTACACATTCCACAATGGGTGGGACACCTGTGAGTTGTGAGGCACAGTACATGGCAGGGTGCAGAACAGGTGCACAGCAATAATGTGTACATGGGTGCTGAGGTATCGAGGGGGGAGGGGCATCACCTAGTCACAGCCCATGCATCATACACATGTATACTGCTGCTAGCATGGTGTAAGTATAGCTTAACTGCATGCTGTTCTGTACCATATGTTCTGCATGTTGGCAGATGGGTAACTGGAGGACTGCGTGTACGATCATTGTGCATCCTCACCTGTATGTGTGTGTGTGTGTGTGTGTGTGTGTGTGTGTGTGTGTGTGTGTGTGTGTGTGTGTGTGTGGGTGTGTGCATCCTGGTGGTTAGTTAGTTTGCCTCCATGGTCACTCTGGCAAAGTGGTGGGAGGTAAATGCATATATGATGCGTGTGTGCATGTGTGCATTTGTGTGCGTGGCCATGTATGCACATGTGTGATTGTGGGGTGTTCATATGGCTGTACCCCCCTTTGGGACCATGCAGCACATGGACATGGAGTGCCACATTGCACACCAGGAATACCTGTCATATACTCACAGGGCAGCAAATAGTATAATATGGCCTGTAGCTTGGATCAGGCATCCAGAGGGAAGGTAGACCCCAAATACACACTTATATTGCTGTCAGCGGAGAGGACACCTACAGCCCATGTATGCAGCTCTACAGATGCATTGGGGGAAGTAATAGTCAACACCAGGGAGTGCATCCACATATTACAGCTGACATTTGATGGGCCGATGGAGCAGTATATCCGGCATGTACTGAGCATTACATACACATGACACACCAGTGGGAGGTATTATGGCTACAACACAGTAGCCCACACATATAGGGGCCATGCACATCATTCTGGCCATACAGAGGGTGCATACTGAATTACAGCATTGAGGCCATGTTACTCCACTACACACAGGTCAGGCAGGTAATGTAGCAACAGGCCTTGTGTTGTGGCCACTTGTGTGGGCATTTAGAAGACTGTGATGTTAATGAGTGGTAGCAGTGTCTGTATGTGGACAAGTGTGATGCAGGATGTGGCAACATATGGACATATACGTGGGGCTGTCTGTAAAGGAATGGACAGGTAGGTAGTACGGAGATGTGTGTGTGTGTGTGTGTGTGTGTGTGTGTGTGTGTGTGTGTGTGTGTGTGTGTGTGTGTGTGAGTGTGTGTGTGTGTGTGTGTATGTGTGTGTGTGTGTATGCTGTTAAGCAATGCTGTACAGGTTTTAAAGTGCAGTTATTGTTTTCCCCCACAGGTGGTGAGGTGGGTCAGGGTCCCTCCTGCATGCAATCTGAAGTAGGTGTCCATACAAACACCGATGATGATGATGATGATAATGGTGAGGCACAGGTGGGGTTGTCAGGAGCCGACACTGTGCCAGCATTTGACATCCCCTATTTAGCCACCCCACCCCCGCACACAGTTACAGTGCCTATACACACCCCAGCACCAGTGGCCATAGCAGAGGGACAGCTGACGTTCAGTGGCAGTGCACGATAAAGTGTGGTAAAAAGCCTACTGTGCCCAGTCGCAGTAGGCATAGCTGGATGTCCAGCAGGCTGCCACATAGGCAGATGTCCCAGGGTGCTTGTGGTAGGGCCGCTGGACATCATGCCCCTGGCATAGGCAACATAGCTGCAACCAGCAGACACATGTTTTAGGCTGTAATGGCGGCACAGGTACGTATTGAACATTGCACCAAACCGGGCCTTAGACTGCAGAGGGCTGCACTTGCTACTGTAGGTGACAACCTCGGTGAAGTGGCAGCTGCCATCTGTGCTTCTAATGAGCAAGCAGATAGATGGTATGATGAGCTGATGGCCCTCATGGTGTCCATACTTCGACATGTGGTTGGGATGTGGCGATGTCTGTGTGGATGTAGCCCAGCAACACCAACAGCTAGCACTCAGCGTGGGCATGCTAGGACACCAGGGGGCTCCTGTAGTGGCAGTAGCAGCCCCGGAAGTGCAAGGGGTGCACTATCCACACCACACCACAGCAGGTCATATGAACGTGGTCCTGGCCAATTCCATAAGGGATGTGGTACCAGCAGACAAATGTCATCAGCAGGTGAGAGTAGTACTTCAATGCCTGTACCTGCACACTGCCTGAGGAACCCCTGGCAGGCACATTCCACATGTCCATGGCCAGAGACAGTGAACTGCACACCCTTCCAGGTATGGTAGGCAGCTCTCCATAAACACCTGTGTAGGGAAGCCACAAGGCAGAACTGTGTGCATGCATACCCACACACTATGCAAACACACCTAGGGCACCTCATACCTACACACACCACATCACCTCAGCCAGCTCCACAGAATACACCCCTCATCCACACACATAGTGTCAAATGTATGGCCCACTTTCGGCCTGTGGCAGACCAACACCACACCCTGTGCATATGATGATACCTGTGCCCCATCCCTGTCATCCATACCATCAATGCAGGGACAGGCTGATATGGTTCTGATGCACAGGGTGACTGTACACCAGTGTACCACAGTCCTGCAGTGTAACATGTAGTAGGGTGTAGAGTGTGAGCCATCTAGCAATAATGCCCTCTAGCTGTTAGTAACACTGCTTGGTTGTGGTCTCTAAACTGATATGCAAGTGTGTTGTAGGTGTACATGTGTCAGCACGAGGATGCCCTGTGCATATGATGATACCTGTGCCCCATCCCTGTCATCCATACCATTGATGCAGGGACAGGCTGATATGGTTCTGATGCACAGGGTGACTGTACACCAGTGTACCACAGTCCTGCAGTGTAACATGTAGTAGGGTGTAGAGTGTGAGGCATAATTGGCAGGTACTGTAGCCATCCAGCAATGATGCCTTCTAGCTGTTTGTAACACTGCTTGGTCGTGGTCTCTAAACTGAACTGCAGGTGTGTTGTAGGTGTACATGTGTCAGCACAAGGATGGTCTGCAGTCATAATACACAACAGGGTATGTCACTGTGCTGACACCATAGCATTGACATATCTGGTGTACAGTCGAACACATTTCACAGGTTACTATACCGGGTATTGCCTGTGCCACATAGACAGGTGGCCCACTGAGACATGTATACCCTGCAACCTGATGCAAACCCATCCACATACATGCACACTGTTACTTGCCAACACTGGGACTAGATCCCTACCTAGCAATGTTGTGATACTGGTGTGTGTGGCCTACATTGCACAAACACTGCCTTAACCACTATGTATCCAACAGACCTTGTTCTGGCCAGCAACAAAATGAGCAACCCTTGCAGGTCATGAACTCAAGGCCCTTTACACTGAAGTCACAACACGTGACCACTACACGATGACCACTGTAGCGACAGCTGTTGTGTTACCAATATAGCTCTCATTACCCAAATTGAGTGGTATTGCACACCTGCCTTTATGTCCTAGACGGTGTAGCCCTTGTCATTAATATGACTGTTGCATCATATATGTTGTTTTATCATAATGTACACATAGCAGATACATATGGTGGGATACATGTGGATGGGTATACGCAACCATGATGTTTACTCATGACAGGTATATGGTTGTATACATATCGATACATAGATGTCTACATGTACATACACAGGTTTACACATACATATGTCTGTATACACATCTGTATAGTGCTACATATATATGGCCATGTGTACACCTCTTCGTATGTACATATGTTTACATATCTATACATATATGTATCTATACATATGTGTATATATAGGTATACGTATATGTACATATAGATATGTGTATATAACTATATATGTATGCACATCCTATGTGTACAGATATGCCTAGTTATGTTGGTATATATTTAGATATCTATGACTATATGTGCATACATATCTATAGCAATAGACCTACTACTGTTGATATATCTGTAGATATCCATACGTTTATGTGCATATGTATCACTATCTGTATATGTGTAGACATATATTGCTCTGTATATGTATATATCTGGTTGTGTATATGTATATCTATGTACATATACATACCCATCTATATATGTCAATATGTATATGTGTAATCATAGATATATATCTGGATGATTATATGTACAGATGTCCTCACCATATGTCCTGGACACAGAGTGTAAACCTACCCCAGCCCCTATAGTCCCAACATCGTAGTTTATGTGGATGTCAGGTATGTATAGCAGGTATAATGGTAGACTATTGCTACTGTAATTGTGATTGTCTTCACAGACATGGTGTGTGTGGGAGGTCACATCTGCTTTCCACATGTGTGCCATTGGCTATTGACAGACATCCTAAGGACATCCTGGTAAAGTACCACTGCTAGCACGTAATGCCCCTGTGGACTGCAGCACAGATATTCACCAATATATTTGGACATTCTGAAACACTCCTTACAGTCCAGAGGTATACACAGAACCCCTTAGTGCTAAACATGTGTACCATGCATGACAATATGGATGTTAACAGCCATGTAGATGGGTATAACACATAATGACTGGTATACATATGACCCATAGGTTATGCATTCACACATCCCTGTCTAGCCTGACACATAATACCGCTGGTACATGGGTGCCATGGCTGCATACTACCCAGTAGTTAGTGACATACATCTGTACAGCATCCCACTGCTCTGTCTGACATACATGAGTGTTAAGGCAGACCTGGTAGCAGTACATCCGGCAAGTATCTCCACATGACATGTCACTGGATAAGTACACTAAGCTGCTAGACATGTAACAATGCACTGTGCAGGCTACAGGCAGACTGGTTCAACACTGGCCAACATCTCCTATGGGGGAATGCACATGTACCTGCATATATAGCAGCCTCTGCAGGCATGTCACACCACAGAGTAAGATACACCTGTGTGAAGGTGCATAACCACGTCCAATGTGAACACAGCCACATATGGTAAGCTAGCACAAAAGTACATTATATGGACTATCTGTTCAACAACATCTCATATGTGCCACTCACAGACTCACCCTACATATACTGGGCTGCTACATAATGTGGTTTGCTGTCTGTCTGTGGTATGGGACATGTGTGTATGGCCCTAGAAACATGTAAACCAATATGGTAACATACAGTGGAGCAGCATGTAACATCAGATAGGACTGGACCTATAACAATTACATCTACCACAGTCTGTACACAGGCTAAAGAACATGTTCACAATACACACACTGTCGATAGTCACCATAGTTACACAGATCTCAGTACTGTACAAACGACCACAGAATGTCCTGGTAATGTCGTCAAATATTACCTGTGCTATACACAACATGTATAGCAGTCTGATATCTCCCTGGCTTGCTATTAGATATGATGACACTTATGATGGTGTACAGCTCACATGCACCTCTTAATGCACGACATATGTACAAAGGTTGACAGAGTTGTGGCTGAAAGCACATACACAGGGCCAGTATTGACATATTGCTATGATAACCTCATACATGTACTGTCATAACAGGGTTTGTTGCAACATGTCCTATAATGGATATGAAGTCAGTAACTGTCAGGGCTTTCACCATCTACAGACTGCAATCCTCACACTACCTTCTGCAGTTCACAGATACATGCTCTGTGGGTAACACATGACACCAAGGGCACAACACACTGCCCAGTCTGCAGACGATCCTGCAGATACAGATTCCTCATAAACACAATACTGACACGACAGGTATTACAACATGTAGGACAGCCATATCCACACACACACTGTTAAACCAACATTACTCCACATGCAGTATAGCAGCACTTACAGTCTGTAGTCAGGCCAGGCACTTCCCCCTCCTGTGTGTTGCCCTGTTTTGACAGTGTAAGTTGTTAGAGGTAAATCGCCAATCCATCTGAGATGCATTTCGCCAAATGACAGATCTAGTTCCTGCCCACAGTGGATGTAAATGGCCAACACCAAAATGATGTTCCTAGATATTGGAGTGTGTTACCATGCAATTGGCTATGGGAATGTTGCCACAGCTGTTCCACATGCATTTAGCTAGAGGAGGACTGCAATTGGTGCAAAAGCCATCCGCTGAACCTGACCATCACTTACAAAACACAAGCTGCTGTCTAGCAAAGCAGGTTTACATCCCATATCCACCAGAGAGGGTGTGGGTGGGACAGACAGAGACAAAGTATGTCAGGGAAGGTGTGGGTGAGTAAACTTAAGCATGTTTGTGTCACACACCTGCCAGTACAGGGTTTCAAACACCTGACTGACTATGCATAGCTATCACATGTGTATGCAGTTATTGCATGTGCTACATAGCTTACATGTTGCTGAGCTGTCCAGACGTATATGTGCTGGTGAATGACATCTGCAATACTGTTGCGATACAGTAGGTGTAGCACATGAGCCTGTCCACATGAACAGGTGTCAGCATCAATACAGCCACACTCTATAAGGGACTCATACACATTGCCACACTTGGCAGGGTAACGAATACACTTCCTAACCAGTTATCTTGCCACAATACAGTAATGCATAGGTATCAATTGGCCCACAGGGGTTATCCAGGGGTTCTATGGTCAAAGGGTATGTGACGGTGTCTGACATTAGAGAGCATGCTTCAGTATGCCAATGGGGGTGGTACTGGGTGTGAATGTGGTCGAAAGCATCATACACCACACACACAGACACAGAGTGCTAGTACCGGCGTGCATGTGTGCATTGCTTCATGGGTGTGTAGTGGTTGATGGTGCCAGATGGCTGTACAAGGCTAGGTGAGGGGTATACATTGGCATCAGGCCACATGGGAATGGTCTGCATTATGGCTAAGTGGTGTAGTGTCCGGAATGGACCACACAGGTGGGTATAGTATTCACCATCCAGTCTCCTGGGTTACTATTGTGCATGGCCAATGCTGTGCAATGCTTGGCATGTATGTGTTCTATACACCATGACATAGACAGTGTTTGGGATGTTCACATGTCCTACATTCATGTACAGTGGCATGTGGAAGTGTACCTGGTATGTCTGGCCCATGTTGTGTACACAGAATGTTATCATCATATGTTACAGTCCTGCCCTCATGTGGCGGGGCCAGGTAATGGACAGCTGGTCGATCCTGCACCTACATTAATAGCATGCTACAGGTATTCCCTGGTGTCAGTGGCATCTGTCCATACAGGGCATGTGTATAAAGCATGGTATGTCCTTTGTGGATCACATTTGATGGAACCACAGTTGTTACAGGCATCTAGTGGGAAACATACTGAAGGCGCACTGTCTGCAATTAGGTGCCTATCGTACTGATGGACAGGGAGCCATGGCCTCTGTAGACAACTGCATTCACACCATTGTTACTATCAGTCACCAATATGCAGTGTACTACACACATTTTGGCTGTTGCCTCGCCATATGTGTGTGTGTATGAGACATGGGCTGAGAGTGTGCTCTGGCTAAGACTGGGGTTGATAACTGTGATTGCCTGGCCTTGATGTCACATGTATGGGTATGGATATGCACCCCAGCCTCTCGGCTATTTCACAGCTGCTTTCCCTGTACAGTGGACATTGTGATATGTACTAGGCCCACCATATAAGAAATTTGCAAAACCCACTACACATTGAGCCCAGGTGTCACACACACACACCTTCCTCCACACAGATTATGAGGTACACACACACACACACACACACACACACACACACACACACACACACACACACACACACACACACACACACACACACACACACACACACACACGCACACACACACACAACTGTCATATCTGTCATATCTAGTTTATTACATTACAGTACTACACAGTTATAGCCCGTGCCATAGTGATTATTGCAGTACTCTTTCCTCAAAAGTGTATATCACATTGGCTGACATGAGTAGGATTGCCAAAGTAGGGCATTTGACATGTACTGAGTGTGACTTGCCTAAAATGCATTGCTCCCTACACAGACAGTGGAACACACACAAAACATCCAGAACTGCCATGGGTGGATATCGAACCATACCAGAGCTCTGAATCACACTACAGCAGTACACAGTTATGGCATGCCCTACAGAGATTACTGGGCTACACCCTTCCCAGATGTGTATTTTGGGGTGGATAATATCAGCAGCCTTACCAAGGTAGAGCATTTAAATTGCAGGGGGTGTGCCTACCCTAAAAAGCATTGCTTTCTACTCAGACAGACACACACAAACATAGTTGCCAAGGCTAGGGTTAGAACTTCTACTTAAGTAGTTTATCACACTACAGCAGTGCAGAGTTACAGCACGCGCTACATAGATTACTGGTCTATCACTTCCCCAAAGGTGTATTTCACAGCTGATGACATTGGCACACTTGTCAAAGTGGAAAATTGGAGGTTGTAGTGTTTGTGAATGGACTCAAAAGCATTGCTCCTTACACTGACAAAGGAACACACACATACAAGCATCCACACTTGCCATGTCAGGGAATAGAACACCTACATATGTAGTTTATCACATTACAGTGGGACAAAGTTGCAGGACACACTACAGAGATTACTGGGCTACAGCTTCCCAGAGGTGTATTATTAGGTAGATGACATCAGCTACCTTGCAAAGGTTGAGCATTTGGATTGTGGGGAGTGTGACTAGCCTTAAAAGCATTGTTGTCTACACAGTCAGACAGACACATACACAAAAACGCACACACACAGTTGCCAAGTCTGGGATTTGAAGCCCTGCCTAACTTGCTTATTACACTACAGCAGTATGCAGTTATGGGACACACCATGGAGATTACTAGGCTACAGCTCTCCCAAAGGTGTATTTCACATTGGATGACCTCAGTGGGCTTATCATAGTAGGGCTAAGGGGAGGGCAGTGTGTATGCATGGGCCATTACCCATTCATGTAGGGGTTGACATGACATATGTGGACACGCACAGGCCCATATTTCACAGGTACATGTATACAGTTGCTAGATAACCACTTCCTTGTACAGTCATGTTGCACAGCTGGCACGTGCACCACATGGTCTGTAATGCTGACAGATACTGGTGACTAGTATCTGCAGTGAGTGACATCTGCACCCCATGTACTTGGGGCCCTTTGGCTGTGTGCTGGGTGGGACAGGCTTGGATGGCTCCTTGTCACAGTCACCATCTTCCACACATCTATGTCCGTCTATCTTTTGCTTATAGTGTGTTGTCTTTACATATATGTCTGTATTCCTATGTGTTGTGTGTGCATGGCATGAGTGGTGCATACTGCCGGGTGTTTGCACTAACAACTGCAACTGCCAGATATGTTTGGTCCACTGGTGTTTGCAGACATGCCCTTCATGTGTTTGTGTGTGAACATGCCCGGTATGTCTGTCTATAGTTTGTACTGCAGTGCTGACCTTTGTGCTGTACACCGACAGGTAGCGTGCAGTTTCTGCAGGGTATCCATCGATCATTTGGCATTGACCATTACTACATTTCTGCATAGCGGGGGGGGCACACTTGACTGTTTCTACATCTCTACACAGGATTGGGGTAGGCACACCTGACTGTTACTATATTTCTGTCTGCATTGCATGTGTGGGTCAAGTCCAGGTAGTTTGTACTGCAGTGCTGACCTTTGTATAGTACACCAACAGGTAGCATGCTATCTCTGCAGGCTATCCATCGATCATTTGGCATTGACCATTACTACATTTCTGCATAGCGGGGGGGGGGCACACCTGACTGTTTCTACATCTCCACACAGGATTGGGTTGGACACACCTGACTGTTACTATATTTCTATGTAGGTTGGGGGGAGGGCATACCTGACTATTTCTACATTTCTACACAGGATTGGGGGAGGGGTACACTTGATTGTTACTATATGTCTACGTAGGATGGGGGGGGGCACACCTAACACTTGTACACATTTGCTGGGATTGTACTGGTATGTTGGGTACTCCATTTCAGTCTGTAGTCTTACCTATCGTGCTGGCAAGAGGCATACCAATATACTACTGATTGTGGCTTTGGTTGTCCTACGTATTATTGTCTGACTTCCTACCCTTCAGAACTAACATCCCACTGGCTGCCCTGCTTGGGTCTGTCTGTGTAGGCCTGGGGGGAGGTTAACCATAGCCATCATTCTGGGGCCATGGCACAGGCTCTGTTTGGGTTTGTCTACACCTGTCCTGCTGCTTGACACTGTTGTTGGATATGTGAACCATCCTGACTGGCATGTGTAGGTCATATGGACACACATGTCACTCAGCACATTTCCTGCAGTGGGTTTTATCACCCTGTGTAGTACTGGCTAATATGGTGACTCCAGTATGTGTTACAGATGTCATTGTGCCACTATGGGTGTCTACTGTCTGCTGCCATAACATTCAGCCACCCAATACTTTTGGATGCTCACATCCATACCATAGCTACACATAATGACACATTCTACTCCATATGGCAATTGGTAGGTTGATTGACTTACCTTGTGAGTGTGCCAGGTTTGCAGATGGTGCTGGTGGGCTGCCTATGTCAGATGCACATAGTACACTCCCTATACATGGTTGAGCACAGGTAGTGTCATGTTTGGCATCCCTTTTACTGTATGTGTGAGTCAGAGAGAGGTGTCATTCCCTGGGTCCCTTCTGTGTCAGTGCATGTGCTGTGCGTTAGCTCTTTGCCAAGGCCAGGGCATACTGGGTATGCCTCCTTCTGCCTACTGGGGCAGGCTCAGGTTGTTCCTCCTCCAGGTCACTCTGTGCCTGTGCAGGCCTTGGCATTGGAGGGGGGCTGTATGGCCCTACCCCATGCTGTTCCTGCTGCAGCTGTTTCTGCAGGATTACATTGTGTAGCATAGCACATACCATAACAATTTGGGTACATGTAGATGGTGAATACTGCAAGGCTCCACCGGATGTGTCCAGACACCAGAATCATGACCTGAGCATCCCAAACACATGCTGTATTATATGTCTGGCTGTGCATGTGTGCCTCATTATGGCATTGCTGTTCAGGTGTGTGTGCATTTCTGATGGGTGTCATCAGCCATGGCTCTAGTGTGTACCCAGCATCCCCCACTAGCTGGCCATAGGGGATTTCCGCTTTGGCAAATCTCTGGTACAGCTGCATCAGATGCCATATGTGGGAATCGTCATAGCTTCCATGGCAGCCTGCACACACATTCAGTATAATGCCCTGGGCATCACATACAACCTGGTAGTTGATGGAGGGGATGCTCCTGCAGTTGTTGTAGGCCTTACCCTGCTCACCACATGGTACTTTGATGTGTATGTGCATGCAGTCTATAGCACCCACTACCCTAGGGCATTCTGCTATTTGGTGGAAGAGATGCATATTGCTGGTCAACACCTCACGGGTGTTGTGGAACTATACGTGCTCACTGGCATGTGCTGACATGGTATCCAGAAACTGGAGGAATACTCTGGATGCTGATGCCTATGAGATCTCCATGATATCCCCAGTTGTGATTTGGGAGGTACCTCTGGATAGTATACCTAGGCCTACACATACCTTGGTATCCACTGGGTTGGGTTTCCCTCGGTCAGTTTGGTGTGACAGGTGTGGCTGACACAGCTCAACACATTGCTGTAGGAGGTCTCTGTCCACCCTATAGTGCTCCACTATCTCCAGCTCATGTAGCCCCTGGTAGATTACCCTGGGTCTGTATACTCTTCTTCGTCTCTTCACTGTGGGTTGTTCAGCAGCATTCACATCCTCACCACCCTCAGCCTCTTGCACATGTTGTTCTATGTTGCCTGCTGCAGCCCTTCTCATTTTGTAGGTTTGATAGTTAAAATTTTCTTGCTTGTATACACTGGTGATGTAGAGTGTGGGAAAAACCAGAAGGGAAGGTGTTTTCCTAATTTATAGTAGTGTTCTGGGCTGAGCTGGTCTGCTGCTTGTGTAATTGGCTGATTCTGATACATTTCACCTTCCAGCTAAGGTAGTTCTCCTTGATCAACTTCCTACTGCTGTTTTCCCTTCCCATTGCCTTCCTGTTTAAGCCCGTGTGGGCGGCGCGCAAACAGAGTGCTCAAATGTGCACACTGCTGCTATTTCCTGGTTTAACCTCTTTTTTCTTCCTGTATGACCCGGTGCGCACCACACACAACTGCTCAGGCTTTGTAAAGACTGCTAGGCAGGTTTAGACACACCTCCTAGCTTAGCTGTGTTTAGCTAGGAGCAACCCCGAGCCACAGGGCTCCAATCCACTTACAGTATGCCTGACACCCCCCCCCATGATGTCACCTACCTCCTAGGCTTGCACCCAGCTATTCATACCCTTACACTGTTGTGACCTGCCTCACATCCTGGGGAAAACTGGGATTCACTATCCTTCCCCTCATTTGCATAGGATTGCCTGCTAATGCAGAGTTACATGCCTCACATTGAGCATCCCCCCTTAGCAACCACTACTCACTGGCCATGTTGTCTTCTGCCTGCCATTGACTTGCATGGCAGAATACTTATTTTAGTTAGAATGCTTAATTTAGGTTTGTTTTGTTATTTTCACCCCGATCCCATTTGTGCACCACTCCCTACACTTAAACAGCCGAGATCGGCTAATAAGAATTAAAAGTTGATTTTTTAAAATTTTTGTACTGTTTGCAATGCCAATGGCCTTATACTTGGGCATTGGCATGCTTACAACATGATATGCAGCATTTATTTGGTGCTGTCATAGCTCCGTTTTGGATTTTGCAGACATGTACTTGGTTACTAACCGAGTACATTTCTGCTGATTGCACTAGTCCTGCACGGATGGTTGCAAGCTTCCTGGATCACAAATTCACCTCATTTGCATGGATTTCTCAGGCAAATGGGGTTATTTGCATACAAGGGCTTCATCTGTGCAAGATTAGTGCAGGAGCATTCGTGCATGCCCCTGCAGGCTGTTCATGGATCGCATGGCAGACATATTGCCTGCTTGAATGCCTGCACCGATCTTGCATGACGTGCAAGCTTTTGAGAATCTGGGGGTGTATGTAGCATAGTTTTGAAATTATAAATAGAAATATGAACAGACTGTATTATACTCTGACATGGGTCAGAAGGATTTAACCATAAATGCACCTTGAGGGGTCACTGGGCTGTAATGCAATATTAGCAGATAATAAATATAGGTCTAAGTCATGAGCCAGAGATTCATCTAAACCTGTTGGTGCCATAGGCAATGCCCCAGTTAGAGTCCCCCTAAACTAGAGTTGAAGACCAAAAAGTATATTTTCTATTTTCTACACTTTTTTATGAACTGTAGCAAAGAGATGTACTAAACCTGACGTTCATACACACACACACACACACACACACACACACACACACACACACACACACACACACACACACGCTACATTGCAAGTAGTCTTTGATATAATCATTTAAGCAGCCACTACAAATGATTATTGGTACTGCTTTCAGCCTGGCAAGGACAGACAAGAGCTCATGTCACTTAACAGAAATCACACTACTCACAGAATGACATTTAAGAAGGTACAATCACATTCATGGCTACTTAAAAATCATTATAATTACTGAGTGCATTCCTTGCAGGGACTGATCTCCACCTCTACCACAGTGCTGTTCACACCCCATAATGGTTTCATCCCAGGGCAGCTGCCATTTTGCATTATGCTAGCTGTGGCTTGGCGATGAGCTGATCTGACAGCAGGAGTAATATAAAGGTAACAAGAAGTATCTGTAAGGAACCAGGCTGTGAAGTTTTGTGCCAAACGTAGTTGGTCTACTTGTGTGCTAAGAAGGCCTTTGTGCACAGAGTTGCAGTAATCAAGACAGGAAGTCACCAAAGCATGAATGACTACTTAAAGTTCTTGTGATCGAGTTGTTTAATAAGGGCACTGTTCTTTAGAAGGAAACAGGACAACATGAGAACAGATGACATCTAGTCCCTAAGTATCAATCTGTTTTACAATACCATGCCAACATTTCTCTCCTTGTTCATACATTCTGTGTAATTAACAATAAATGGTGGTTGTTTTTTAAAGTAAGGCAGCTAGTATCCTTTAAGGCTACATCACTAGCCATGCAGACTTGTTGAATTTCAGGATTTGTTGAATATTAATACTTTAATGCATTCCATGTCTCCACCAGAAGATATAATATCATGAAGAAATCAGATGGTTAAGCTGGATATTCTTGGCATAGTAAGGATCTTGACCATCTCTTACTCTAACGAGTTCTCCTAGTGGATACATACCACAATAAAAAGAGAGAGTACATAAAGAACACGGAATTGCAACCATGTGAAATGTGAGATATGATAGAGGGAAACATGTTGAGCTACTGAATGTAGCGCAGTCGAATGTACAAAAAACAAAAAAAATTTGCCAAAACCACTTTCACCAAACCTCAAAGAAATTGCTAGCAGATAGGTTTGTAGAAAATTTCACTCCCTTATCTCCTCCTTACTTACACCAAACCTTTTCTCAACCCCCCCCCCCACCATACATATCCAAAGAGCAGGTCCTCAAAGTCTTGTCCAAGGCAAAAAACACAGCCTCTATGGGACCAGACGACATCCTAGGCTGTCTTCTAAACATGCCAAAACATGAACTAGAATCACCACTAAGTACCCATTTCAATCATAGCCTAACCATGGGCTTTGTTCCTACAAAATAGAGAACAGCAAGAGTTATTACCATCCACAAAAGTGGCCTAGTAATAGACCCAGGGAATTATAGAGCCATAAGCCTGACCAGCCATATCTATAAGGCCATGGAACATATCATTATGGACATCATAAATACATAGGTGACCTCCAAACCCTGGATCCTACCCAATTTGGCTTCATGAATGGCAGAGCCTGTCGGCTAAATATGGTGCATTTCTTTGAAAATGTGACCAAGGCCATTAATGAGGGCAAATCCGTGCACACAGCATACCTCGACCTGGCAAAGGCTTTTGACACAATCCCATATTCAGGCATTACCGATAAACTTAACAAACTGAATGTAAACCCCTTCATTGTAAGATGGGTTGCAGTTGGCTCACAAACCGGACACACACTATCAAAGTGGATGACTCCACATCAACCAGCAGACCTGTTGCCAATGGGGTGCCACAGGGGTCAGTGCTGAGCCCCTAGTGTTTGGTATATACTTCTCAGAAGTTCAGGTCAAAACTAAGGGGTTGTGGCTGAACATGTTTACAGACAACTGTAAACTAGGTGCAATCATCAAATCTCCCAATGATTTCAGTATACTGCAGGAATGTCTCTAACAGACCAATGACTGGTGTATTAGTCCCCGTCTCATATTGAATGCAAAGAAATGCATCTTAATTCCCTTCACCACAAAGTCCCCTCACAATATCAAATCAACACCAGTACACTAAATACCCATGAAGTGGTAGGGGATCTGGGATCACAAGTTGACTGCGACCTTAACTTCAACCACCATGTGTGTACTGTAGTAAGGAAAGCTTTCTGTGTAGCACAAGTGATTAGTAAAGGCATTACCTCATGAGAAAGATAAGTTATAAAGCCCTTATACCTGGCAGTTATCCAGCCCATAATTGAATATAACAATCATTTGGCACCTGCAGCAATTAGAGAGACCTCAGAGGTTTCTAACAAAGAAGATTAAGGGGCTCCAGCATGTGCCTTATACAGACTGACTAAAGCACTTGTCACTATACTCCGTTTCATATAGACTTCTTAAGAAAGACTTGTACCTGGCCTAGAGAGCAATCCAAGACCCACACCTAATGCACTTGCTGCATATCCATAAATGAAATGGGACTAGGGCTACCTGTTCCAGGGACCAAAATATGGCCTGTGACTTAAATAGGAAAAGCTGAAGGGACAAATTTATCTCCCAGTGACTGCTGCATCTTTGGAACAGGTTACCAATTCATGTGAAACAGAGCACCTCCATGACACTGTTCAAGAGGAACCTGGACGAGTCGATGAGGCACTGTAAATTCTTACCAGGGATAGAGTTCACAACCCTCATGGACATAGGCAATCATCACTAAATGCAATCTTGGATTTTGACTAGCATTTGCATGGTATTACTTTAGGATGAAATGGCTAGGCTTAAAATGACCTCCTGGTCGATAGCCTAATAATCTCCCATGATCCTATTTGTTTGCAGGAAGGCAAGCTCCATTATATCCATCATGTAGGTCTTCAAACTCATAAATATATATATATATATATATATATATATATATATATATATATATATATATATATGGATCTATGTCGATTCATCACTTTGTCGAAAATACACTTTCATGAAGCACAAAATAACGAGAGAAAAAACAAACAGAAAAAAATAAAAAAAATAAAAAACAAAACACTAAATCACATTTATGCAGGAGGAAACCCCTCTGCCCCCCACCCCCCTACTTAAATATATTAACTCCGAGTTCGCACTACAGTAGGGAAAAGGATATAGTCCCTTATCCCCACTGTAATGCGATTCTGCAAAACAGCTTTCGATGTAGTGCACTTTCGTGAAAGTGGGCTCGGCCTTCTGTTTGTCGATGAAGTGTACTTTCGACAAACAGGAGACCCATATATATATATATATATATATATATATATATATATATTTCTATATGTGTGTGTGTGTGTGTGTGTGTGTGTGTGTGTGTGTGTGTGTGTCTGTGTGTGTACCAACCGACTTCAAGGTCGCACAATAGTGGAAAAAGATGAAAACTCCACTATTGACAAAAGTGGCTTTGGCTAACATTGTTAGATCTTTTTATGCTTGTCAAAATAGCATTTGGTGACTTGCCTGTTTTCCATGATAGAGTGAAGGAATGAGATGCTTATCCCATTTACAATCCAAAAGGAAATAGACCATTTCAGACAATACTGGTAGCCACAGTCCTGGAATCTATTGTATTTTACATTGCTGGTCTCTTTATTGCCCTGCACCGCAGCTGTTAATGGCAACATACTATATCATGTCATTTTGGGATGCAGCCAATTAGGATGTCACCTTTGGCCGCACCTACTTTATGTCTATGACATCTTAAAAGTGCTACCCTATCTGTAGAAAAGCTTCTAAAATTATGCAAGTATCACTTAAGTTTTGAAGGCATATTTGGAGATTTTATGATTAATAGAATTTCTGGGGTATATGCAATCAGCAGTAACATAGAGCAGTGTTCAGCTTGTGGGAGCAATTCTTTTAAAAGAAGATTCCAAAGAAAGAATCACAGATGTTCTTATTCACAATCTAGAAACAATCAAAGGCCTGCATGCTGGAATACTCTCTTGCAGAGTCACATGCAGTGGATAGCCCCTTTGAAAATGAATTACATGCATATTTTCCTTCAAGGCAGGTGACATACTGGCACATTGGTTAAAATTTCTACCTCAAAGATCCAGAGTTCAGTTCAAACCTGTGTCTTTGTTGCACTCACACATTTTCCTCATGTCTTCCGTTTTTTTTTCTTTTGCCATTAGTTTGTTTTTTCTCATCACTCAAAAATATACTTGTTGGATGAGTAGCATAAAGAGTGCACTTATACCTTGCATTAGCATTATCCTTCTGGCCTGAGTTATGGCTAGAAAAGCTTGAAGAAGACCTTGTATCCTGACTCATGGCTAAGAAAAACAAACTCATTTTAATGTTTAACAAGTTAAAAAAATAAAGGGTAGCATAGATGCATTGTACAGATGGAGCTGAACAGGAAAGGCTGAAGGGGACAAATCTGGCAACTAAAAACTAGACATTTCAGACTAGATATGAGAAAATTTTGCTTTAAATAGAGTTTGGTAGGGCCCTGAATGTGTGACCAGATGTAGAAGAAAAGTGGAACTGAGTCATGAACAAGTACTATTCACAGAGAAGCAGTAGTACAGCAGAAGTTGCAGACATATATGAGTGAGTGTTGTTTCCCAGAGAGGGTGGTAGGTCCCTGAAATGTATGGCCTGATGCAGTAGTACAGTGGAAGATGCACATGGATGCGAGTGAGTACTATTTGCTAGAGAGGGTGGTAGAGCCCTGAAATATATGGCTTGATGCTGTAGTTCAGTGAACATCATTATACCAACTCAGTTTTGCACTGGAAACTTGATTTCAGACATGGGAAAAGCATGGGAATGCAACACTTGAATGGACACAATAGATGACCATAGCAATTTTTTGCCTTCACATGTTCATATCTAACTCACAGGAAATGTATCATTTGCCTAACATACAACAATGCATTGTAGGCCATACTGTATAGTATCTGTAAATCTGCAGAGATTCTGATGTAGTTTTGTCATACATTTCCCCCTTAGAGGTTTGCTGTGACTCTGTTTTTGTCCCAATTATGTTGGGAATAATGATGATGTGACCTGACATTAAATTATAATTTCAATGAATGCAAGACTATGGAAATGGTTCCCAAGATACTGCATACGTAATCATTACTTAAGAGTGACAGGGAAATTTACAAACAAGTATACTGGTTAGTTGATAAAAATGTTACCCAGATGCTTTTTCTAGAAAAATGTTATTTCTGGCATCTTAGAAGTTATGTTACTAGAGGCATTTGTCATGTTGCTTCAGATGTTTCAAATAAACATACATGATTTCTTCAGAATTTCACATAAATACTCAAAGAAAACAGTTGTTATTAAGAAAAATACCTCCATGTGAAGTTACATACGAAGTCTCATAAGAAAGTCTACTACTCTTGAGCACATTACTCCATTTCTAACTGTAAGAACACTGGGATTATATGTACCTTCCACTAAAAAAATCAGCGGATGTCATATTCTGAAATACTGTAGTTGACAGTTTTACAAGTTTTGTCAGGTACTCACCTGCTGATCGCTGTCTGTTCCAACACAGCAAGCTAGTATAAAGGCTTCTTATTTCTGCCAATGGAACAAAACGATAACTTACTTTGTGTAAGCCAAGCAATATTCATGAATCAAATAGCAAAATGTGATTTATTTCAATGCAAAATGTGAAGCGAGACTCCTAAATCTAAGGTCTTCCTAATAGACTGCACATGTATCTCACTGATGTAGTCTAGCCATTGTGATGCTTCTCACAAGGAGAACAGCAGCTCTGGATTTACAGCTGCAGAGTTTCCCCACGTTTCATACAGAAGTTTCCTTAGCATTCGGCACAACTTAAATCTGAGACTCAGATTTCATGCTGAATCTTGCATTTATATTAAAATCAGCTGCACTCGGTCTCTTTTCTCATATTTCTAAGCTTAATTATGTGGCTGAACTGTTTTAAGCCTGGGTGCATAAGAGTATGTTGCATAACAGTGCAAAAGAAAAACTACAGAGTGTACATGCAGTCACAGTCTAGAAGGCCCTGACAGAATACTCCTTTACACTTTCAGTAGTGACAGCAGATGCTGTCAGCCTAGCCTGTCATATTTCTGTAGCAGATTGCCCTTTCTTTCAGCCCACCACTCATTCCAGACCTCTGTGAAAGACTTGAGTTCTTGCAGTCTATTGTTTACTCAAGTATCTTGTTCCATTAGCTCAATGCTTTTTCATTGAAATGCTCTGTTAATATCCCGGCTAAACTTTGTAACTTTTATCTGATAGGCAAGTCCCTTTTTTCTTCATTTTATGCCATTTATACACAAAACACTGATCAATAAGTTAGTACAACTAGGTATTGATGTACTCTTGATAAGATGGATAGCTGCATGGCTTATAAATAGGACATGGCAAGTATCATACAACAACTGGACGGGTGAAACCCTTGGATACATTCAGGGTGTCCCACAGGGCTCTGTCCTAGGCCCTTGCTTGTTTAGATTGTGCCCTGGATTCAGCAAGCTCTGCATGGAGTGCAGGAATAGTGCAAGAGCTGCTTCATGCAATATGGCCGACAAGAAGCACTCCTACACAATTCCTGCACAGAAACCACTGCTATATGCTAATTACCTTATTTGCTGGTGAAAACCATGAAAATGAGGTGACTTAGCGATCCAGGAAGCAGGCAAGCGTCTGTGCAGGAATAGTGTAATCTGCAGAAATGTATTTGGTTACTAACCGAATACATTTCTGCAAATTACAAAACAGAGGCATGACAGCTCTAAAGAAAGCATGTATGCAAAGTAGTAGGCATGCCAATGGCCAAATATATGAGAAATAGTTGCAAAATTATAAAAAATTACTTTTTTTTTTGGCCGATTTTGGCTGTTTATGCATAGGGCAGAGGTGAACAAATGGGATCGGCCCGAAAATAAGAAAAAAAGTTGGAAATAAGCTTTTAAACCCAAATCAGCATTTTGCCATAATAGTCAATGGTATGCATAAGACAACAATACCAGGGAATAGTGGTTGCTAAGGGGGAAGGCTGAGTGTGAGTGTGGTAACTATGAATTAATATTCTGTTTTATACAAATGAGGGGATTGATACTGAATCACAGATTTCCTCTCAGTGTTAGCTAGCACCCAACCGAATAGGTGCAGCAACACCATTGTATAAGAGGTGGATGACCTCATAAGGGGGAGTGTCATACATGCATGCTGTAAGCTTATTGGAGCTCTGTGGCCCGTGTTTGCCCTTAGCTAATCACAGCTAAGGAAGGGGGTGTGTCTGAGGCTGCCTAGCAGTGTTTACATTGCCTAAACGGGTGTGCGTGTCACGCACCAGCTTTTAAAGAAAAAAAAAAAAAACAGGAAATAGCATCTCTGTTCACATCTGAGCACTGGGTATGCACACCACACCTCGGGGCTTAAATGGCAAGGCAATGGGAAGGGAAAACAGCAGTAGGAAGGCAATCAAGGAGAACTAGCATAGCTGGCAGGTGAAATGTATCAGAATCAGCCAATTACACATGAAACAGCCTAGCACACTACTATAAACTATGCAAACACGTTCCAGTCTGTTTTTTGCCACAAACTCTACACCACCAGTGTACACAGATGGGGGAAATATTGCCTGACAAAACTAACAACATGTTAGGGGCTGCTGTCAGTCTCATACATCAATATGTGCAAGAGGCTGAGGGTGGTGAGGATGTCAATGCTGACAACCAGCCCACAGTGAGGAGAAGGAAAAGAGTGTACAGACCCAGGGTAACCTACCAGGGGCTACATGAGCTGGATATAGTGGAGTGCTATAAGGGTGGACAGGGACATTCTACAGCAAATCGTTGAGCTGTGCCGGCTATGCCTCACACACAGAGCCAACACAGAGGAACCCATTCCAGTGGATACCAAGGTACGTGTAGGCTTAAGAATACTAGCCACAGGTATCTTCCAAAGGGCAACTGGGGATATCATGGGGATCTCACAGGCATCAGCGTCCGGGGTACTCCACCAGTTCCTGGATGCCATGTCAGCACATGCCGGTGAGCACATATATTTCCTCAACACCCGTGAGGTGTTGACCAGCAATATGAGTCTCTTCCACCAAATAGCAGAATACCCTGAGGTAGTGGGTGCTATAGACTGCACACACATGCATATCAAAGCATTACCTGGTGAGCGGGGTTGGGTCTACATAAACTGCAAGGGCTTCCCCAGCATCAACTGCCAGGTCATGTGCGATGCCCAGGGCATTATCCTGAATGTGTGTGCCGGCAGCCCTGGAAAATATCACGATTCCCACATCTGGCATATGATTCAGCTGTACCAGTCATTTGCTAGTTGGGACATCCCATATGGCCACCTAGTGAGGGATGCTGGCTACGCACTGGAGCTGTGGCTGATGACATCCCTCAGAAATGCACACACACCTGAACAAGAACTCCACAATGAGGCACACGCACAAACTAGAATCATAATACAGCATGTATTTAGGAAGCTCAAGTCACAGTTCCACTGCCTGGACATATCCGGTGGAGCCTTGCAGTACTCTCCAGCTACATGTACACAAATGTTCATAGTATACACCATGTTACACAATATGATCCTGCGGAAACAGCTAGAGCAGGAACAGCATGGGGCAAGGCCACACAGCCCCCCATCATTTTCACGGCCATCACAGGCACAGAGGGACTCAGAGGAGGAGCTACCTGAGCCTGCCCATGTCGGCAGAAGGAGGCGTGCCCAGTATGCCCAGGCCTTGGCAAAGAGATAATGCATAGCACATACACTGACATGGTAAGGACCCAGGAAATGACACGTCTCTCTGACTAACACACACAGTAAAAGGGATGCCAAACATGACACTACCTGTGCTTTACCATGTATAGAGAGCGTACTTTGTGCATCTGACATAGTCAGCCCTCCAGCACCATCCTCAATACTGGCACAGTGACAAGGTAAGTCAGTCTTTCTATCAATTGCTGAATGGAGTAGTATGTTCTGATAGTTGTATCTATCGTATGGATGTGAGCATGCAAGGGAATCGGGTGGCTGAATGGGATGGCAGCAGATAGTGGACACCTATATGGGCAGCATGAAATCCATATCAAATACTGGTGTCAACACAGTAGGCAATACTAGACAAGGTGACAAATCCCACTGCAGTACATGTGGTGGCCCAAATGTGTGTCCATAGGACACACACATGCATGTCAGTGAGGCTCACATACCCACCAGCTGCCTCAGTCAGCAGGACAGGTGTAGATGACTATAAAGAAACGTTGGGCTAAGGCCTCCAATTGATGGCAATGGTTAACAGCCCCCCTCCAGACCTACACAGAGTACAACAGATCTGGCAGTTGTATGTTAATTCTGAAGGGTAAGAAATCTGAAACTGAAATGTAGGTCAATAAAACCTAAGGTCTGTACTTTACTGATATGCCTCGAGTCTTCACAATATGTCAGAATACAAAATGAAATGGAAGCCAACAGAGTGCTTGAAATACAAGTACAGTCACATCAAATGTTTAAAGTCGTCAGGTGTGTCCCCTCCCCCCCACAATCCTATGTAGAAATGCAGTAACATGTAAGTGTGAGGTGTAATAACAGTGGAGCACAGATTACCTGAGCTGACCCAATCTGCAGGATAGATTGTTGCGTGTATACAATATGCAAGGGCCCATGTGTTAGGTTGTCATGTGTTCAATATTGTGTGGACGTGGTCAGCATGTAGGCATTGGAGAGTTGTGTCTCGGTGGCCTATTTGCAGTATTGTGGATGACATGGCCACTGTTCCGACAACTGCAGTGCCATCCACAATGCTTCTCAGCAATGTCCATATCAACAGTCGTCCATACTCACTGTCCAGATGTCAATATTTGTCACTGTCTGAAAGATGGACATGCCATGAATGTGGGTCCAGACATACACACAGTACACAGGTGGAAGTACCCTAGACAGAGTGCGTAAAATTTAACTGTCAGCTGCACACACCTTTGGAATTGTACATCTAGGTTAGTAGCACATTAGTTGTCTGTGTAGTATGGAATACTGATGTAGTCCAGACAATCACTGGCAGACCACAAAAGGCAGAGTTATGAAGTAATGAGAGACTGCCTATATCTCTGCACAAGGTAGTATAAGGGGAATGTCCCAGGTATATCTGTGAGTCAGCTGCAAGTAGCTTCCATATCACACCATCCAGCTCACCCCACCATCAGCCACAGGTTTATCACAGGTCATATTCTTGCTGGTGGGAATGAGTACAGTATGACCCCACTTCTGTATGAGAATACCCACAGAATGCAGCATGCTGAAGAGATGTGTTTTGCAGATGTGTCCCTAGCTGTAAGCAGCACCCTGCCTGCATCTAGACCAATGGGTCAATATGTACAGGAGTTATTGCCATTAACACCTCGCACACTTACCCTGTCACCCAAGGGGAATCCACTGGCTTGCAGCCTGTGACTGTAGGAGTGACAGAATGCACTGGCCTGCTACAGATGGCCTGCATAACTACCAAATGGCCTATAGTCCTCTGTCAAAGGCCTGTGCCTCACCCATAGTGTCAATGTATGATATCTCATGGGGTCCCAACTAACAAACTAACACAGTCTACAGAACACAAATGCAAGGCCATGTTGACAAATCCCAGTGGCATACCCCCCATGTTCTACTGCATGAACTGTGGACCAATCCATAAATACCACTAGGATGAAGGGACAACTATAAGGATAATTCTCAGATATAACTCACAAAATGTTAGGATGAGGATAGAATAACAGAGTGGGGGGTGACACATGGACATCATGAAGTGGTGAAGTCTGAAACTCTGATGTGTGCCCATACTACCCCTGCCTGCAAACCCAGTAATGGGTGGCTACAAACCTGCTCATAAACCACAATGTGAAGGGGAACTGACCAGATATATCAGCCCTGCTTCTGGGTAACCTGGGTGAATCTGTTCAGCTGAGAGGTATGGCCACAGAATTATATGGCCATTCTGTTAGGTCAATATATGTACAAGAAGGGAATCATCTGCCACCATACTACCAAGGTGTTAGACCATTTACACAGACCCATCAGCAAGTGTCTGTAGCTACCCCTCCAGAATGACAGGAGTGTGCAAGAATGTGTAGGCTGCAGACTAGAATATTGGACTCAGCTACATTCATTTTGTATTTCTCAGTGAATAATTGTGAGCAAATAATTATATCTGTCAGTAGTCAATGACATAATACATCACAGTCTAAAACAGTACATATGTCTGAATATCTCTGCTAACACCAACCATGTAACACAAGCAGCACAGACAGCAATAGTTACAGTATCCCCTTATCTGTCACCCATTGTGGCTCCATATTGTCAACCTATCTAGAGATATCCTGCAGAAACAGGTTGCTATCTGTAGGTTGAGAACACCAAACCCTGGAATGGAGTACAACACAACCTGGAATGTATTCACCCACTCAATACAGAAGGTCATAATGGGCATGCTCCTACACGTAGAGAAATGAAGCCCATGTCTGACAACACAGTGGACTATACATATCTGTCATTTGGAGATATCTGTGCACACACACCACATTTTACACCATTTATGCTTCACAAACACATTGGATAGGAATACTCACATATATCCAAGGCCAGCACACTATAATATGTCAAACACACACACACACACACACACACACACACACACACACACACACACACACACACACACACACACACACACACACATGTGGGGAAGAGAGAGACAGACAGTGACAGATAAAATTCCATTATAAGGCCTGTCCCACCCACTACACATCCAAATGGCCAATATCACATGATGTGCTGATTTCAGTCACTGTAGACATTCCTTTTGGTAGTACTCAGCCCTAGATTGCCTGTGGTGCTTGTGATAACTGTGTAACACAATAGTACACATCAGTATTCATGTAGCATTTGTATACTCAGTCCTGTCAAACGTAAAGTTGTGTGTGACTGAGTGTGTGTGTCTGTTTCCAGAGGAATGATTTATGGCCCATTCTCACACACTACACTTTCCATTGCCCATGCTAGCACTCCTGCTGATGTCAGTCACCTTGAAATAAACCATCAGCCAAAGCTCACTGCTATAAGCTCCGCGGTGCTCACGATAACTGCATAATACTGTAGTGTAGCAAACTAGTTCGGAAGGAGTTTTAATCCCAGACATGGCAACTGTGATAATGTTTGTATGTGGAGGTGAATAATTTTGAGGCCATTCATACTTACATCTGCTATTGCCCACTTTAGCATGCCTGCTGATATCAGTCATCTTGAAAAAACCCTTTGGCCAAGTTTTAGTCCCATAAGCTCTGTGGTGCTTGTGATAGCTGCTAAATACTATAGTGTAGCAAACAAGTTAGATAGGAGTTCTAATTCCAGACATGGCAACTATAATAATGTGTGTGTATATGTGGAGATGAATGATTTTGAGGCCATTTACACTCACTACACCTGCCATTGCCCACTTTAGCACACTTGCTGATGTCAGTCACCTTGAAATAACCATTTGGCCAAATCTCAGCCCTATAAGCTGCATGGTGCTCATGATAATTGTGTAATACTGTAGTGTAGCAAACTAGCTAGGTGGGTGTCTAATCCTGGTCATGGCAACTGTGATAATGTGTGTCTTTGTGTGTGAGATTGTGTGAGCCTTTGTTGACACCTGATTTTGTGGTCATTCACACTTACTACACTTCTGTTACCCCTTCTTTAGCTCTGCAGCTGATGTCACTCACCTTCAAAGATACCTTTGGACAACTTTCCAACATAAAAGCTCTGTGGTGCTTATGATAACTGCATAATACCATAATGTAGCAAACTAGTTAGGTAGGAGTTTTAATACTGGTCTTGTCAACTGTGATAGTGTGTGAGTCTTTATTGACACCTGATTTTGTGGTCATTCATACTTACTGCACTTCTTTTACCCTTCCTTTCACACTGCAGCTGATGTCACTCACCTTCAAAGATACTTTTGAACACCTCTGTAATGTATAAGCTCTGTGATGCTCATGATAACTGCGTAACACTATAGTACAAATATATAGCCAGGCAGGGGTTTGAAACTCAGTACTGGTAAGGGCGTGCATGTGTCATCAGTATACTGTGTTGGTGTGATTGTATAAATAACAAGATCCATTGCAGCATGGGTTTTGCTACATTTTCATATTGAGGGCCCGTATATCCCAATGTCACATTACAAGGCCAACAGTTGTCAAATGCCATAGAGGTTGTTGTAGACAATCCACAGCCATACATTTCTATATATGCAACCATTATAATACCCAGATACCTCTCTCCACCCATGGTTCATACACAAACACACTTGGCTCTTTCTCTCTTTCCCTCTGTCTCTCTCTCCCTCGATGTGGTAGATGTGGAAAATGCATATGTTTTGCATAGGCAGCAGCTTGACATGGTGTGGAAATAAGTGCTGTTTCGCTTTTTCTTGATTTGGACAATGCCAACATTAGACCCAGAGGTGATAGAATTCCAAATGGTAATAACATGAATGATGAAGAATGTCAAGGCAAATTGGTTGGAGATAACACTTCAAATTTGATGAACGGAGAGCAACATTCATCAAAGGGCCCTAATGCAGTGGGAAAGAACACTTGTGAGGATGCACAATTAAATTTAAGTCCTTCTATTAACATGAGCGACTGGTTGGGAGAAGAGATGGCGTTCTCTACAACTGTACCTGTAAGTACTGATTCTTATAATAACAACTTGCACAAACTAGACCATATAGTATTAAAAATCAAAAAAATGCAAGTTGATAATGCATATTTTAAAGAGTGTCTAAAACTTAGACTTGTGCCTAAGGGTTTGCGCATGTGGCGCTTCCCCACAGCACATGTGGTTGGTTCATGTTTTCATAAAGATTTACTCAGCATGTTTGATAGACACGGCTTTGAGTACATGGAGCTAGTGATCAAACACAATGAGTTATTTTTGAATGATTTAATTAAGGAACAACCAAGCTGGATAGGAGGACTGTACAGGATGTGGCTCATGACAATAATATTTTTGTTTATAACAGAATGTTTAAAACCATTGAGCAAGAAATGGTCCTAATTAAGACTAGGAAAATTAAGAAAATAGAGAGGGATAGGACCCAATATTGCACAAATACAGCCTACCCTCTTCCCCCTCGGTCACAAGCTTGGAACAATGATAATCACAATGATGTTGTTTCTGGAAATAATCAGGAACTTTTTTTGGATCAAGAAAAATTTCCCCCATTGAGGAGATCTGAGAGAGTGAGAGACAGAAACAACCAGAATTCACAGACTCAAGGAACTTCTTCTGCAAACAGGGGTCGGGAGGTCAAACGTATTACCAGAGGGGGAGGGACACCAGGAATGAAATTAAGCTTACATGAACATATGTTGGAAAATTGTGTTATTTTAAAGCATTCTAGAAGGGATTTTAATGTATATAATTTTTCTTCTTTTCATTTTGATGTAAATGATTGTGACTTATTTTCTAAATGTTTATCATTTGTCCCAGCAAAGAACTTTAATATTGCACAAACATTAGTGGATATCAGACCTTTTGTTAGGAAATTGAACTTAAATGTTCTGTTTAAATCTGTAGAGTATGTATGTAACCCCTTACACATTTCAAGTACTTTTAATCCACCCCTACACCCCTCTTTAGCGATGTTTGATAAAATGTGCGAAGTGGATGTTAGGAACTTGCAAAAAATGTACATTCATCTAATTTAAGTAAGGGTGAAATGGATGGTTTAAACAAACTTAGGACCAGTATGGATGGGAGGATTATAAAACCTGATAAAGGTGGTGGAATTGTCATCATGGACATATGCGATTATAACATAAGGATGAACATTATTTTATTAAGTGACACTTATAGAAAAATTACTTTGAATGAGTTAAATGGTACTTATAATAAGATAAAAATGAATTGTTGGACCTGTTCATTGAAGGTTCCATATCTATAGATGAGTATAATTTTTTATCTGTACACCATCCAAAAATTCCTTGTATTTTTGGGTTACCAAAATTAAATAAGAATATGTCTGATCCACCTATGCACCCTATAGTGAATGGGTGTGGCTCTATCACTTATCCCATAGCAAGATACTTAGACACTAATTTAAAATGTTTTTTTAAGTGAAGAAATAAATATATGTAAGGACTCATGGGACTTTTTACAAAGGGTTAACAAGTTGGATTATAGTGAGACCGGCCTTTTCATCACGATAGATGTAAAGGACTTGTATACTTCAATACCCCATGATATTGGTATTGAATGGGTATGAGATTACTTGCTTGAAAAGGGAGTGCCAAAATTAATGTATATGAACAATTATTTGAATTAGTGTTGAAAAACAATTGTATATTCTTTAATAATTAATTTTTCATCCAAGCAGTAGGTGTTGCTATGGGTTCTCCCTGTGGCGGTTTGTATTCTAATTTGGTGATGCTACAATGGAAGAAAAAGTTTGTGTTTAATTCAGTTTTTTATGAATACTGCAAAACGTATGTGAGATTTTTGGATGATATTTTTATATTTTGGGATGGACCAAGTGAAATTATTAATGAATTTATAACTTATATTAACAGTTCAACAACTTTTTTGAGGTTTATCCATAATATTGATTCCAATGAAATCTCTTATTTGGATGTCAAATTGTCAAAAGACATGGATTCAAGGAAATTCATGTCAAGGATTCACAGAAAGGAAACTTATTTGAACAGTTTTCTGCATTTTGATAGTGCCCACCCCTTTAAGCAAAAAAGAGCAGTTGTCAAGGGGCAGTTTGTACGAGCTGCTTGTATGGTATCTTGTTTTGATTCTTTCCTTAGTGAGTATGAATGTTTAAAGGACATGTTCCTTAAAGGGAGTATCCATTGGATCTTGTCAACAATTTAATGTTAGAAGTAATTAATAAAAGAGAGAGTTGTTTTTCAAGCTATACTAAACTCTGAGACTTTCCATTGTTGTAATGATATGAATGTGCATATTGATTCAAATGTTACTGCTGTAAATATGCCTTGCAGTGGTAACATTGATGTCATGACACCTGTAAGAATGGTGTCAACTAATATAAATTTTCATTCAGCTTTCATTACCACTTATAATTTGGAAAGTAAAGAAACTTTTAAGATTTTGCATAAAAACTGAGCAATTTTGACTTCAAGTAGTGATGTTAGACAATGTATAAGTTTGACACCTATTGTGGTCTATAGAAAGGGTCAAACTTTAAAAAATATTTTTGAAGGTGGTAATTGGATTCGAAATGGTGGCCATATGAAAAAGTGTGGGTCATGTAATTATTGCCAATATATAAAGGAAGGATTGAAATTCAATATTAATGGTATAAAAGTTTTTTTACGAAAAAAAGTGTAGCTGTTATACTGAAAAGGTTGTTTATTGTGCTTTCTGTTGCAAATGTTCTTGCTTTTACATTGGAAAGACAGAAAGAAAGCTTAAAAATGTATTTATGAACATTTGAGAGATATTAGATTACAGAAAGAAACTAATGCCCTTGCAAAACATTGTATGGAATGGCCGAGACACAGTTTTAAATTTACTATCATTGAGGTTATTGAATTGGATCCAAGAGGAGGACCATGGACTTTATATCTTGAAAAAAATGAAGCTTTATGGCAATTGAGAGCAAATGCAACTGAATGGCTAGGTCTAAATGGATCTGTTTCCATAACTTATTTTTTAAGACTAAAGGCTTTAGAAAGATAATGATGTTTTCATAAGTCACATAAAACATTTTGGTATGCTTATTTTGCACTTTTACATTGTGTAAGTTATACATATCTTATAGTAATTTAATATTTATATATTTATTATATAGTATATTTTGTTCTATACATTTTTTAATATACTACAATTGATTTATTTATAAATGCATACAATATTTACACATTTTATTCACAGACATTTTATATACATTTTATATACATTTTTATGTATATTACATTTTTTATATATATTACATTTTATACATCATACAACAATAAGGTTTTGGATGAATGGTATGTGTTTATATGGACATATGACCTTAAAATTGTAAAAACAAGTATTGTTCATGAATTATTCATGAGTCTTGATTCTGATTGGTTCACTAATTAACTTTTGTATTATATATGTAGTAATTTATTGGGCATGCTCTATCCTGATAAAGTCTCTAATATTTGGAGACGAAAGCACTTGATTTTACATTTATTTTGTTTGTTTAATAAAGTATTTATAAGCACTCATTATGTTGCTTTTATCTAATTTTTCATTTTTACTCCACTTCTCTACAACCAAGGCTTTTTGTGATTGTGGTCTAAATGCAACGTTGTGTGTGACTGGGTGTGTGTGCCTGTTTCCAGAGGAATGATTTATGGCCCATTCACACACACTACACTTTCCATTGTCCATGCTAGCACTCATGCTGATGTCAGTCACCTTGAAATAAACCATCAGCCAAAGCTCACCACTATAAGCTCCGTGGTGCTCATGATAACTGCGTAATACTGTTGTGCAGCAAACTAGTTCAGAAGGAGTTTTAATCCCAGACATAGCAACTGTGATAATGTTTGTATGTGGAGGTGAATACATTTGAGGTCATTCACACTCACTACATCTGCTATTGCCCACTTTAGCGTGCCTGCTGATGTCAGTCACCTTCAAATAACCCTTTGGCCAAGTTTTAGTCCCATAAGCTCTCTGGTGCTTGTGATAGCTGCTAAATACTGTAGTGTAGCAAACATGTTAGATAGGAGTTCTAATTCCAGACATGGCAACTATAATAATGTGTGTGTATATGTGGAGATGAATGATTTTGAGGCCATTCACACTCCCTACACCTGTCATTGCCCACTTTGGCACTCCTGCTGATGTTAGTCACCTTGAAATAACCCTTTGGTCAAGTCTGAGCTCTATAAGCTCTGTGGTGCTTGTGATAACTGTGTAATACTGTAGTGTAGCAAACTAGTTAAGTAGGAGTTCTAATCCCAGACATGGCAACTGTGATTGTGTGTCTGGAGATGAATGATTTTGAGGCCATTTACACTCACTACAACTGCAATTGCCCACTTTAGCACACCTGCTGATGTCAGACACCTTGAAATAAACCTTTGTCCAACTCTCAGCCCTATAAGCTCCATGGTGCTTGTGATAACTGTGTAATACTGTAGTGTAGCAAACTAGCTAGGTAGGAGTCTAATCCTGGTCATGGCAACTGTGATAACGTGTGTCTTTATGTGTGAGTGTGTGCGTCTTTGTTGACACCTGATTTTGTGGTCATTCACACTTACTACACTTCCGTTACCCCTTCTTTAGCTCTGCAGCTGATGTCACTCACCTTCAAAGATACCTTTGGACAACTTTCCAACATAAAAGCTCTGTGGCACTTGTGATAACTGCATAATACCATAGTGTAGCAAACTAGTTAGGTAGGAGTTTTAATCCTGGTCTTATCAACTGTGATAGTGTGTGAGTCTTTATTGACACCTGATTTTGTGGTCATTCACACTTACTGCACTTCCCTCCCCCTTCCTTTTGCACTGTAGCTGATGTCAATCACCTTCAAAGATATGTTTGGACAGCCCTGTAATGTATAAGCTCTGTGTTGCTCGTGATAACTGCGTAACTCTATAGTACCAATATATAGCCAGGTAGGGGTTTGAAACTCAGTACTGGTAAGGGCATGCATGTGTCATCAGTAAACTGTGTTGGTGTGATTGTATAAATAACAAGAGCCATTGCAGCGTGGGTTTTGCTACATTTTCATATTGAGGGCCCATATATCCCAATGTCACATTACAAGGCCAAATGTTGTCAAACACCATAGTGGTTATTGTAGACAATCCACAGCCATACATTTATATATAGGCAACCATTATAATACCCAAAGACCTCTTTCCACCCATGGATCATACACAAACACACTTGGCTCTTTCTCTCTTTCCCTCTGTCTCTCTCTCTCTCTCTCTCTCTCTGGTAGATGTGGAAAATGCATCTGTTTTGCATAGGCAGCAGCTTGACTTTGGTAGGTAATGTTCATGATCAGCTGATGGCCTGTGCACAAATTGGAGTCCTCCACTTGCTAATTGCATGTGAAATACCTGTGGTATCATTCCTATAACCAATTGCATGGAAGCACACTCCTATAAGCAAACACTGCAAGTGGGTTTTGGCCCTTTTCCTTCACTGTGAGCAGGACTTCATGTGGGAGTGTGACAAACAGCATCACAGAGGGTAGTTGGAAATACCTCTCACAACAAACACTGTGGAGACAGGCCAACAAACTAGAGGGGGATGTTCCAGACATGGGGACAGAATGTAAGTATTGCTATTCTACATTTGAAGTAATGTTGGTTTAACAGGGTTTGTGTGGATATGGCTGTTATGCATGATTTAAAGTCTGGCATGACAATGTTATGTGGTTGAGAAAACTCTCACCTGTAGGGCTATCTACAAACTGGACAGAGTTTGGAGTCTTACACTTGGTGTGCTACTCTCACATTTTCTGTCTTTATAAATGCAGTAACATACTCTGATGATTGCAGTCAGTACATGGTAACATCAATGTGTGTTATGACTTCATATCCCTCAGAAGAGATATGTCACAACAAACCCTGTTACACCAACAATGTGCTCAGTTTATAACTGCAAGCTGTCAATATTGGCCCTGTGTTTGTGCTTCTGTCCCTCACGTCTGTCACCCTTTGTTCATATGTCATGCAGTAAGAGGTGGATATGTACAGTATACCATTATTTGCTTACTCAATTCCTGATATCAAGCCAGCGATGTAATGTATAGGAGGCCTAATAGTTGAGGACAAAACCTGGATGTTCTGTTGTAGTCTGTACAGTAGTGAGGTCTGTGTACCTATGGTGATTGTTGACAGAGTGTCTGTATTATGTAGCAGTGTATTGTGATCATGCTATTTGGCCTGTGTACAGACTGGGGTAGATGTCAGTGTTCTTGGTCCTGTTCTATCTGACATTGCATGCTGCTCCAGTTTCTGATACCCGATCAGCCTATATGCTTGTATGGCCAGACTGAGACATGTTCCATGCCATAGTCAGGCATCATATGTAGGGTTAGTGTGTGAGTGGCAAACATGATGATGACTTTTGTTCACACAGGCCATAGACTGTACTATTACCTAGGCTTTCCATTATGTGACTGTGTTGAGATTGGTTGCGGGTATGCACTTTCCCACTGGTGTCTGTTACTCCATGCTGTTACATGCCTGTAGTGCCTGCTATATTTGCAATTACATGTGTATCCCCCCATAGATAAACTGGGTTAGTATTGTGGCAGTCTGCCTGTAGTGTAGACAGTGCTTGGTGACATGTCTAGCAGCTCAGTGTATTTACTCTAGTGTGATGTTATATCCAGATATTTGTCAGATGTACTGTTGCCTGGCCACCATACGTGTTGTGTATTTCTGACAACGCAGTGGGCTGGTGTGAAGATGTATGTCACTAACTAGTGTGATGTATGTGGTTTTGGACCTCGGCTCCTCCAGTTAATATGTGTTAGGACAGGCAGGAGGGTGTGAATGCATCAACTGTGTGAGCTTATCTAGTCTAGTATTTCTGATATATCCTCATTTTCATGGCTTTAAACATCCTGTTTGTCAGGCTTGTTCCACATTTCTTGCACTAAGGTGTTCTGTGCATACCTCCTGACTGTCCAGATTGTTTCAGACTGCCCATGTTTATTGCTCATATTTTTATGTATTCCACAGGATCATTACTGTGAATTGTACATCACTATGATGATTTTATGATGTCTGTCAGTAACTGATGGTGTATATGAAGAGCCTTCCTTCACAACATGTATGCTGACACAACCCCTGTCACTGTAGCAACATTCTGCATTTATAATGGCAATACATACATTACATTCCCTTGCACTAAGAGGTTGTGAGGTATGGTGCTGAGGTATGACTCCACTACATGTCATGGGCATATGTTTTATGTATATATATATATATATATAGAGAGAGAGAGAGAGAGAGAGAGAGTTTGAAATATATATCTATATATATATATATATATATATATATATATATATATATATATGTGTGTGTGTTTGTGTTTGTGTGTGCGCGTGTGTGTATTAATATGTATATATATCTACATTTGTATAAACATTTATCTATATTCTTATATGTGTAAACATGAGTGGTGTATATACCTTCTCAGATGTATCCCAACATATTAATCTGATATGTATATATTTACATATAAGAACATGACTTATTCAACACTATTTTCACTTACAAGTACTATTGTAGTAGCCAAAACAGTTGTTCACTACTATTCAGTATGTGTACTGAATGATATATTTGAAAAAACAACAGTCATTTTCACAGCTCAAATGGCTTAGTGGTTAACTGCTATGACTGTAGTGTATAGGGTCCTGGGTTCAAGATCTACAAGGGCTGTTTATTTTGTTGCTAGGCAGAACAAGGACTATTGGATACAGAGTGGTTAAGGCAGTTTTGAGCAGCTTTAAGTGGGTTTGCGTAGGTTTGCATGACGGTAAGTGGTGCTAATGTATGATTAAACAAATAAGCGCTTACACCGTGTAGGCTTCACTTACCAGTGTGCAAATCTGCTTAGCATTACATTTAAGCAAAGCTTACTCCTGCATAGCATAGCTCAGCCTTGGTAACCAGTGTTCACATTCTAGTCTGATTAAATAGCAGGGTCGTGACATCTTTAATAAGTGCATTTAATTCCATGTACATAACATGCTTTTATGTGCTGTCATTACAATAGCAAGGGGTGTGAGTATGCTGTATGGGACACCTGAGTTTACATGGCTAGTACCACAATCTTTTCTCTTTGCATGTTTTCATACTTGGGTAGTATCTCAGGTAATATGCAGTCACACTTGCATGTATTGTATCATTACATTACTACTTTTAACATTGCTATACTTAGAAAGGGCTGCTGCTGTAATTCACATTAAATGTACCTTGTGACACTCTTCCCCCTATGGGCTACATGAAGCTTGCAGTACCAGCATAACACGGTTCTACAAATGGGTAGATATCTGTGAGTTGCCCTCTGGGTCCTTGCAAATATGAGTGTGTGTGTGTGTGTGTGTGTGTGTGTGTGTGTGTGTGTGTGTGTGTGTGTGTGTGTGTGTGTGTGTATATATATCTATATATATATATATATATATATATATATGTTTGTGTATGCAATTGTGTGTGAGTGTGCATATTTGTAGGAGACAGCATTCGGAGGCCACATTCTCCAAATACACTAAACCTTGCCCTACATTATAAGGGATGGTGATGTTGCTGACATTAGGAGAACCATGACACACCTTCACCCTACTAACCCTGTGGCATGTGCCTTAAATGCATATCCTTGTAGTAGCACTAATTAGATAGACAGGATTGCAGTCCTGGTCAATGTGTGATTGTGGGTATGTCAGAGCATTATCATGGGTTTCAGTGAGTACAATATCCAATGTGGGGTGTGGGTGCTGGGTATGCTGTCTTTACACCATGGTACCCCCAGTACATGTCCCAAGTTCCACTGTATGAGGACAGCTGTCACCATCAGCCATACAGGTAACCAATTACACTATCCAGCCCACTGATGCATGTGCTGTGTGCAAAAATCTGTAACAGTATGGACTCACTGACAAGGTAGCTAGCACTGCTAAACCCAGATCTGTCAAATGTGTCTATGACTGTATGTGCTTGTCAATTTGTATATGACAGTATGTCATACTATGTATTGTTCATTAACAACCAGTACATCCCCTATTACCATACTGTAGAAAGGCCTGGTGATGTTCTTCACTTAACAGGAAACTCGATACACACCTCACCCTAAAAGCTCTGTGGTGTGTGCAATTAAGGCCAAATACATTAGTAGCAATAAGTATCTAGGTAGGGAATCTACTCTCAGTGTTGCCAAGTAAGTGTGCATGTGTATATGAAGGGATCTACTTCAGTTTGCAGAAAATATATGTCCCAGGAGATCATTTGTCCGAGAACTAACTGGCAAAAGGTAACATTTCAAAGCAATCATCTTGTGGACATTCATTCCATCAGAACTAGTAGTGGATATGTAAATGCCCTCTTCCCCACTGTACAGCTGTACAGCGATACTGGAGTTGGTATATATATATATATATATATATATATATATATATATATATATATATATATATATATATATATATATAGTTGGGTGTGGTTGGTGTGGGCAGAGCCACCCACATTGGGGTTATTTTTGTGAATATCTCCCCGCTTAGTGTGCTATTATATGGTACAGTTTATGTTAACAGGGTAAGTAGTTGTTAATCACATTATGTGTAGTTATATGCCACCCCACACCCCCAAAGTCAGGGGCTGTGCAATCCACACCAGCACATCTATGTTTACCATCTCCAGGATTGCACTACATTGGGGAAGAGGACATATACTCTGCCAGTACCATTGTCAGTGACATTAAACTGGCAGACTGATTATTTACTGATGTGATGTTTTGGAAATTTGGTCTTGGTGGAATTATATAGGCCAAAATGAGTTCACTGCAAAATGAAGTACATCCATGTGAACAGTATTCTCTGTGTATTGCATCAATACCAACGCCTTTGTGTGAGTGTGTCTGTGTGTGTGTGTGTGTGTGTGTGTGTGTGTGTGTGTGTGTGTGTGTGTGTGTGTGTGTGTGTGTTATTTACAAACATTTGGTATGTGCCACCCAGTACACTTACCATTGTCCACTGTAGAAGAGCTGCTTACATCAGCCACCATGCACTCACCTGTATACACCCCCTCAGAACTATCAGCCATGTGGCAAATGCAGTAATTGTTATACAGACCTGTTACTTGTTTTCAGCTGTACCCAGGATATGACACAGTCAGTGTGTCACCACAGTGCCACACCCCTTGTTGGAAAGGACAGTAGGCCAACATCTTGCTGACACACAGAGACCTAGAACACAAACAGAATACATTATGGAGACCACAATCGGTCAGTGTTAATGACACCTATAATGCATCATGACTGGACAACTACACACCCTGATGTGTAAGCATTAATCATTCCAGCTGATAAAATGTTAAATAGCATTACATTGCTAAAGCTTAGTACATTCACCCTGTGCATCAGAACCATATTAGCACGTCCCTGGATCGATGGTATGGATGACAGGGATGTGGCACAAGTATCATCATATGCACAGGGTGTGTTGTGGGTTTGCCAGAGGCCTAGGCTGAGCCATTTGGTTGACATCATGTGTGTGTGGGTTAGGGGGTTCTTTATTAAATGGGCTGTGCAGACATGGTGTGTGTAGGTATGGAGGTGACCTAGCTGTATTGGTGGTGTGTGTGTGTGTGTGTGTGTGTGTGTGTGTGTGTGTGTGTGTGTGTGTGTGTGTGTGTGTGTGTGTGTGCACATTTCTGCTATGTTGCTGCCCTATACAGGAGTTTGTTAGACAGCTGCATATATGTTGTTCATGGCAAGGTGTACAGTTCACCATGTCTGGCCACAGACAAGGGAACTGTGCCTGCCAGGTGTTGCACGAGCACTACCAGGCAGAAGCCCAGATATAGTACTCTCCCCTAATAATGAAAATTGTATGCTGGATTCACATCCCTCTTGGGACCAGCCAAGACCATGTGCATGTGGCCTGCTGCACTGTGATGTGGACGGCACCCCCCTGCAGTGCTGGTGCTGGTACTGCCACTACGGGAGCAGCCATGAGTTGTTGCACATCCACATAGACCTCCACCAGTTGGTGTTGCTGACCTACGTCCATGTAGTCAGTGCCCTACTACCACCACATGCTCTACCACAGAAACCACATGGTCGAGGATTCTCACCATCTCACCCAACTGTCTATCCATAACCTCTGCAAAATAACACTGGGCACCTGCAGATCACGGATGTAGTCACATGCAGCAGGAAGAGTAGCCCTCTGGAGCCTCAGACTATCTCTGGTGTAACGTTCCATACATGCCTGTGCCTCCATGATGGCCTGAAACATGCATTTGGTGACACTTGCTATGGCACTTCTACCAGGGGCATGATGGCCAGCAGCCCTCCTATGAATACCCCTGTACATCTGCCTGTGTCGTACCTCGCAGTTTATCCAGCTATGGCCACTGTGTACAGACACACTTGCCATAGTCAGCACACTTTCCTGTCCCATGCCACCACCTGCCAACTGTCCTTCATCTATGGCCACTGGTGATGGGGGTATGTATGGGCATTGTAACTGTGTGTGGGGATGGGGTGGATAAACGTGGGATGTCAACCAATGGCACAGATTCAGCCCCTGACAACCCTGCCTGTGCCTCACTATACCTATCATCATTGTCAGAGTCTGTATTGAGACTAACATCATTTTGCCTGCAGGAGGGACCCTGACCCACCTTGGCACCTGTGAGGGGCATACAAGAAATGTATATTATGACCTGTACATTATGGTTTACTTCTACACACACACACACACACACACACACACACACACACACACACACACACACACACACACACACACACACACACACACACACTTACATGTGAGGTGGCACAAAGATATTACACAGACCTCTTATTACCCAACAGTCAACATACATGACATATGGCACTCAACAGCATGCACTGCAGCCATACTCAATCCTTGTTACCAACATTATACATCTCTGTGATGCATGAGTTGTGTTAGTAGGTGATACCCCTTCCCCTAGAACACACTGCACCCATGTACACAATATTGCTGTGCACCTGTATAGCACACCGGCATGTGCTGTGCATCATACCTCACAAGTGTACACACCATTGCTGAATGTGTATATGTGTGGCAGTTATGTTTACTCTGTTGCTTACAGCCCCTATGTGTTTGTCTGACACATACTTGGGATGATATATGGACTGATGTCAGTAATTAATGTCTGTCTTTTGACTTGCAGATCTTATCATCAGCAGTGCATGTATGTGCAATAAAATCCAGTTACACTGACAAACTTCAAAGCTTAATGTGGATATGAGGAGTGTACACTCCCTTGTTGACATGCTAGCCTCTTCTGTGATATGCAGTGGGGCCACAATACTGCATTTGTTAACATTACGCACACCTGATATGTGACATATGACCTGTGCGATCCAATCCAGTATCAAACAAATGTGTTAGTCATGCAGATGCTGAAGGAGATGCATATAATATGTGGTTTGCATAAGTGTGCACACCCTGAACACAATGGTTCATTGAAGCACATGTTAAGTGAACTACAGCAGTCACTATTCCTGGAAGGGGTATACTAGCATGGCCCATCTTCACTTGCCATTATTTGGTCACTCTGCCCTACACATGTCCCCCAACACTGCCAGATTGCAAGGTCACCTCATGTGCACAGTCCTTGGAGGTCACACAGTGGCTTCACTATTGCTGTAGAGTCAGGGTTATGTCTGGCACAATTCATAATCTTCACTGTGTTCATATATAGCCATTCTTAGCAAGATTTGGATGTATGCTTCAGTTCACTGTTGTGTTTCAAGCTGACAACCCTCCCCATTCTCAGCCTTATTGCAGATGCTTGACAACTATGGGCCACACATGAGTGTTATTTTGTGGTGTTCCAAATTCCAAACACCTTGTTTAGCGGCCTAGTTCCAGCTAATGAACAGCAAACCTAAAGGTGTACACTGGCACCAGCAAGCTAAATATTGGGGATGGTGGCCCTGAGGTGGAGTGAGGTGTTGCTTGTGCACCACATGTGTCTTTATGAATACTGTCTGTAGGTTTGAGCCTTTGTCTCATGACACCATTACACATTGCAGCACATGCCTTTGGGAGACTTGATGTTATGCTTATTCTACCTGTAGAGAGCCCTGGCTGATGTATCATGTGGGACAACTCTTCCATCTGAGTACTCTAACCCATAGGCCACACTTATGCAGAATCCAGGCAATTGTTGACACAGGTACTGCCCAGGTAGTACTTGCTAGACATTCCTGCACGTCCCTCAGTGTTGCTGCATGTTTCTGGGCAGCTTCCATGACCAGTTTGCAACATTGTTTTGTCAAATGTTTTGGATGTGCATCTGTTTATTTTCTACATCAATGTTATCCCTTACTTCATACATACATACATGACTGTCTGCACTGTTTGCCATGCTATATGCAATGGTGAGGTAAGGCTACTTCTCCCACTCCTGAGTGCTACCTTTTGGATTTGGGATCCATTTCATGGTTTGTAACATGTGTGCATGCCACGGCTTCTCTGTTGCAGGTGAGTGGGCAAATGTCATTGTGACATACTTCTTGGACAGCAGATCATTACTTGGTGTGACATTGAGGCCCTGTACTTGATGGAAAGTGTGTACTCAAGAAGAGTGAATGCTATCAGTACAATATCACAAGATGCTTCCACAATATGTTATTTGAGTGTGTGCACACATATGCTTCCACTGTTAGTTAAGGTATGTATTCCCTATATTTGTTGTTCTAACATAGGACTCCATATTACACATTCATTGCTCATGTTAGGATCACATTTTGGGTTGTAGGTGTGGAATGTGGTATTGTGATTTGCCGGTGTTTATATCAGGAACAATTGCCTTCGTAATAGTGGTGTATACACTGTTGTAGCCACTGTATAAGGGTAATGTTTCAGACATGTCCCAACTGTGGCCATTTGTCCCACCATTATGTTCATCTCTGTCCTACATCTTGCACTGAAAGATTGTTAGGTATACTGCAGGACTCTTACATACCCTTCAGATATGCCACCATTGTGACCACTGTGATGCAGTGCAGTTAACACCAACAATAGGCGAACACGTACAGTATGCATTATGGGTAGGTGTGTTAAATGTGTGCATGGCAAATAGCATGGCCATAACATGGCCGGTGTATTGGCAAACCTGAACAAAACAACTCCATACTCACCAGCTACAGGCTGCTGCCCCAGTTGTATACCAGAGGGACATAAATAGTTGTGTGAGAGAAGTAATGTCAGTAGTCATACCTGTGACATTGGTACAGAGTGGGAGCAGCATTTCAGCACATTGACAGTACAAACCCACAATAATAGAGATTATGCACATCTGTTCATTACTACACTGCAGGAACAGGCTATCTTATCTGACATATGCATGTAGATACTTTACAGATGAAAATGGATAAGTAACAGTGGTCTAGTAATGTGCCATGAGGCCTTACCTGCACACTCCTCATCCACTGTGTGGGTGGCACCCACCTCCACAATGTTGTTTTCAGCCTGCTGGCTTGGCTGGTGGGCAGGTTTCCCAAGGCTGGCGAGGAGCTCCTCTGCATGTGTCAGTGGGAGCTGGATGGCATGACTCCCACCTGTGGCTAGCTGGTCCCTCCTAACTCCAGCAGCATGCTGACAGGCATGGCGGATCAGATCTGTGCAGCAATGATGCACTTGCTCATAATTTCAGTTGTGCAGGCCAACATCATTTACCCTGTGGATGAGCTCATTCTACAGGGTGGTCCTCTCCTGCAGATCCTGGGCCCTGCGACTGAAGAAGATGGCATGATGCATTATGAGGTATTGGATGATTGCATAATTTTCCAGGTTTGTGAATGCAGACAGATGTTCCCAGGACATTGTACCTGGAAGACGTAAACAGGAAAAAAGGACACAGGGCCTCATACGATTGTCCACTTGCATATCAACAGTGGATATTACTTGCAAATAACCCAGTCTATACCATAACACTGTAAGCTATGACATCTTGCATTACACCCCTGGGTCTGACCTGTCCAGTTCCCTGAATGTTGGATACTTAATGGCATAATCCACTATTCACCATTCATTTCTGTGTAGATGGATGACAGTGGCCATCTTCCATGTGGATGGTGTGTGGATGGTGGCATGTGTGTGTTTGACTGTAGTGTGTGATGGAACTGTGAGCACATGTCTGTGTTCATGTAGGAGGCAAACTGTGATGTTCTCATGGCCCATGGAGACTTGCTGTTTTTGCCATCAGTTGGCATTATGTCCATGCTCACCACTGATGCAGGCAGGGCTGTGGTTGATGTGCATATCCCCCTGTACTAAGGTTGTGGACAGAGTGCCACTGTTCCTGCCTATCCTATCTGATGCAGGTTGCCTGTATCCATGACATGTGTGTATGAGGTGTGCTTTACCCCGAGTACATGGTGACTTGTGTTACTGGCTCTGAGGCTGCGTACATATGTGTAAACATGGTTACAATTGGCTTTGGTGGTTTGGATATGTCTGATTTCTACTCATAGTCAGCCTTACAGGAAGTCACCTGTGAACTTATATGCTTGCTCAGACAGAGATGCACTTGCTTCCAAGTTGTGGTCTGCACCTATGTGTCCCTGTGCAGCCAGTATAGCAACCTATTATGTGTTTTGTGTCTTGGTGCTGTTCATTAAGGGGGATTACTCTATCGTTGATGGAGGATGGTTGTACAGGTAAGGTACTGCTGATTCCATATAGTTACAATGGATATAAAGTAGTTACAGTGGATATAAAGTGTACACACCTCTCTTACAATGCATGGTACTTCTGCAATTGGAACATGACCCCACAAAAGCACATGTCAACACAATCCCCACTTGTGATGTGTCCTATAGCCTGCTCAGTTCAATAGGGAACATAACAACCTGTCCTGTGGAAACATATGGGAAGTAATACTTACTACAGTAAGCCAGTTAAATGTGTGTACACCTTTACACTGATATGTTGTGTAAATACCTGTTGAGATGATTACGGCATCCATTTGTCTTGGTTTGTACTCTAATGTCATATCACATCTTCACTTGGCACTGGTTGCTCACCTTCCATGAAACAGCTTTGTTTCTTTTTCAATAGAATTGTACAGGTTATGGGTCACATTTGAGGTGAGAAACATTTTGACATGACTTTCTGCGGTCTCACTGGTATACAGCGCACAGATCTGACATTCCAACAGGGGTGTGTACACTTTGATATCCAGTGCATATGGGTGATGATATAGCTGTTAGTGGTAGGCATGGACAGTGGGTCATAACACAGTTGTACACTTCTCTGATTACTATGTGATAAGCATGCCCACTGTAGTACCCATATCAGTGTCATGGCAATGCAACAATCAGTAGCAGTACACATTTTATTTTGTTGTATGCAGTGATAGTGATATTGCACATGTGCAACATGTACATCCTATTTTCCAGACTGCTTGTGACCCATGTTATTACTTCTGTGCCTTTCAGCTTAGCATACACATACACACACATGCTCAGGGAATACCTGGTATACATTTGTGTTCTATGTCATTATGGCACACTGTATTTAAAGTCCTGCAGCTCAATCATATGTCTCAACCTGTTATACCAAGACTTCTGGTCACTGGTCCACATCACTGGGTGACAGAACAGGGAAATCAATTTGATAAAGTATTAATATAGCTGCCATAACACAAGTATATGTGTAAGTGTACTACATATATCTGTCACAGCTGTAAACATTGTCCAGAAGAACACTGTACAGTTGAATGTTATTAATTCAATATATCACATGCAGTTTAACACATGCATCTGCAACAGTGCTTTATTATGCTCATGTCCTATATAGATATCCTAGATTTACAATACAAACATGTATAATGCTCATATTCACAGGTAACATATGGATATGGGCAATATCCCATTAACTGGCCTAACAGGGGCACAGACATGACTGTTTGTCAGACACTCTATTGGTTGCCATATGTGAGCTGTCCTTTTCCAGGGTGTGTCAGGCTCCTCAGTGTTGACACAACCAATCCACCTCTTAGAGCATCACATGTGGACAAAGCCTAACATTAGGGGGGTATATAGGGACAGATCATAGATATGCCTATCATAAACCTATGAAGTCTGTAGCATGATAAATTTCACATTACCATGACTGTTCTGTAGGTGGTGGGGTCTGAAACTCATGTGCCTGCCATTACTTCATTACTTACATCTCCAGATATTCTCCAGACTAATATAGATGTTTGGAGGACCAGACCAAACACTATGATGGCTACATCTTGACATTATGTGAAGATCTGCACAGTTGACAGGTATGGCCCACTGTAAACAGAGCCAGATGCTATGTCCATAGCATTTGTTCAGCAGGACATCATTGCAGGAAGTACTGATGGCACATATACATCTTTCATAATCATCTATTTCATTATTACAGACCAAGTACTACATTCACTTACATGCTTACATATTTGACATACCTGGTTTAGCTTCAAGTTCCTTCTGTGTACAGGTTGTCTTCTTGTTTCTTATTTCTTATGTTGAGGTTTTGTTTATGTGTTTTTTTTTTTTTTTGTTTTGTTTTGGTCTCTCTCTCTCCACTTCTGGGATTGAGCTTGTTTGAATAGGCTTTTGTAGGTGATGCTCATGTTCAGGTGATTGCCTCTGCAAAAATTGCTGTTCCCCACTTGCTAATTGTATTCAGGCAGCTGTGTAGTTCTTCCAATAGCCAATGTCATATCAACCCACTACTATAACTAATGACATCATGTGGGCATTGTCCCTTTACCTTTCCTGTGTGGAAGACATCCTTCATGTATGGGGGCAGCAGTGTTACAGACAGCAGGTAGGGATACCTCTTACAACAGGACTTGTGGACACAGGTCAACTACATGTTTGTATAAGGTTCCAGACTTAGGGACAGTGTGTGAGTATTACTGTTATTTTCATTGAATACTGCTAGTTTTACAGGGTTTGTGTTTACATGCTAGTTTTGCATGGAATGCAGTCTGTCTACATAGCTCTCAGCTGTAGGCCTATCCACATGATGGTCAGAGTATTTGCTGTTATGTTTTGTCTGTTCCCCACACAGGTCTTATCCCCGACATATCAGTGGCATTCTCTCCATTGATTGCTATCAGTACTTGGCAACATCCATTTGTATTTCTGACTTCATATTCCCGAGTAAGGGCATGTTGCAACCAATCATGTAACACCAGCAACTTTCACAGTGTATTACAGCAATATTTCAAATATGGCCCTGAGTTTCAGCCTCTGTCCTCCACTTATACACCAGACTTTGTCCAGATGTCATGCAGTAAGAGGTTGATAGGTAAGATATAACATTATTTAGTGCTGACATTCCTGCTATCATTCCATTGATGTTGTGGACTCCCACACAAGTTGTGGGGTAGGATCCATATATATGAGGGCTACAGCTGGACAAAACATGTGTGACCCTGTACAGTCTGGAGGTCAGTTTATAGAGAACACTGTTATATGCCCTTGTAAGATATTTTATGGGGATAGGGTATTAAATGTTTTTAACCTAGGCTGTTACGACATGCAAGGAATATCAGTAATAAGAAACATAAAGGTATATTTGTGTACATTTTCATATGTTTCACCATGGTAACAGTGGTGGGCTAGAGCTTACTGTCCTGTACACAGTTCTGTTTGTCAGTGAGACAGTGACATTTTAAGTTAAGCATTGTTATGTAACAGATATATTTACATTGTGACAATTGATACTTTTCCCCCTATTGGGTTGACTACAGAGTGTAATTGGAGGCTGTTGAACTACATCTGTAATTATAAGTGTTGTCTGATTCCAGTCTTCAAGGCAAGAGTGTTTTTTACTGTTGTACAAAATGAAGGCTTTAGCCTGGACAGCAAAGTATGTTATGTTTTGCAGATTACTGTATCATATGTTTTCTTTGAGAGTTGCATTAATCAGTTATTATGTATTTTAAACACCTAAATTCTATAAGAAATGGCATAAACAACTGAAATAGTACACAAATAAATATTTATATGAATGCAAACTGTGTGGTGTCATGTCCTTTGCATTACGTGTTGGTATATGTTTCATGCAATAATTCTCATTTGTGGGAAAGAATCAGACACTGGCCATTTGAAAAGGTGGCAACTGTAGGAATAATGGCTGTTTGATATTTTGTGCACCCTCTATATATACATATACTCTCTTTATATACATATATATATATATATATATATATATATACATTATATATATATATATATATATATATATATATATATATATATATATATATATATATATATATATATATATATATATATATATATATATATATATATATATATATATATATATATATATATATATATATATATATATATATATATATATATATATATATATATATGTGTGTGTGTGTGTGTGTGTGTGTGTGTGTGTGTGTGTGTATATGTACCATTAGAATGTTTAGTGCATACACATTGTACATTCCCTATGGTAGACTGACTGTTCTGCATGATATGTTAGAGAAATCATCCCAACGTCTTACAGCTTAGATGGGTTACTGGTAACTTGTTGTGTCTATGTTGTGCAGGGTCCTGGGCTCAAGCCTTGCAAAGACTGGTTATCTTGTTGCAAGGCAGAACAGTTCAGGTGTGGAGGAAGGAATAATGGCAATAATTACAAGAGGTCCCTATTTGGGCCCCTTCACCCCTATTTGCAGTGCCTTTGGTCAGATGTTTTGCAGTGAGAGGTTCAGAGTGTGGATCCAATGCCTGAATGCAGTACATACATCTATATATATATATATATATATATATATATATATATATATATATATATATATATATATATGTATTTATTTAATTTTATTTTACATTTGTTGACTGGGAATGTCTGACTGAGCTGAAGCCCTTTTTCAGCAGAGGCCCGGGGAGAAAAGCTCCAGTTAATACATATCACATTTAGTCATTATACAGATATAATAGAAGTGGAATATGGCTATCAGATTATATGCCTACAAGAGCATTTTTAAGAGTATACAGATTACATTTAGTCATCATATAAATATTATTTATGTAGAAAATGTCAAAACAGCTAGATAACAGCCACTGCATTTTTTAAAAGTAGCAGTTAGTATAAAAAAGCAACTTAGGAGTAAAGTGTTTTTTTTTTTTTTTTGCAATCGAATCATACAGGATACAGTAAAGTATAAGAGAGAGAGTAATACATAGATTAGCAGAGTGTAGCAGAGAGTTATCAAGGTGGGTATGAGCATTGGCAGATCCATTGCCATTTGAAATATTCTTTTAGAGTTAATTTAAATTGTTTGGGATGTGTGTGTTTTCGTATTTCAAAGGGAAGTTTGTTTCATTCAGAAGAGGGGTGGTAGCTATATAGGTTACACCCTGCTTTAGATTTGGGCTTATAGATTGTTAAGAGGTCTTGGGAAGAGGTGCAGAGGTTTCTTGAAGGAACATAGTGGGAGATGACAGAGTGTAAGGCTGGACAGAAGGATGGCTGGTAAAGAATTGAGTGCATGGTTTGAAGCTGAGAGAGACGAAGGAGGTGAGACAGCTCAAGCCAGTTTAAATATCTTAGAGAGAGACAGTGGTGAAATCTATAGAATTGTTGAGTTGCAAATCTAGCTACTTTGTGGTATGTAGTTTCAAGTCTAACAAGGAGATAAGTGTTTAGGTTAGTAAGGATTTGTGAGTAATATGTTAAGCAGGGAAGAAGGTAAGCATGAGTGAGGGCAATTCTAGCTTCCTGAGTGAGACATTTTTTTATTTCTATACAGTAGACCTAATTTAAGGTGAGTTTTCCTGATACAATTATTTATGTGGAGGTCAAATTTTAGTTGATCATCAATAGTGATACCAAGGAGTTTGTATGTATGTATGTATGTATATATATATATATATATATATATATATATATATATATATATATATATATATATATATATATGTATGTATATATTTACATATATATATATATATATATATATATATATATATATATATATATATATATATATATATACATATATATACATTTTCCCTACTGTTCAATGACTGCGCTGCATGATATGTTTGAGAAAACATCAAACAGATCTACAGCTGAGATGGTTTTGTAGTAAATTGCTTTGGCTATGGTGTGCAGGGTTCTGGGCTCGAGACTTACAAGTGCTGATTTTTTTGCTGCTGGGTAGAACAAGGGCTGTTGGATACAGAGTGATTAAGGCACTTTTAAACAGTTGTAAACGGGTTTGCGCGGTGGTAAGCAATGCTAACTTCTGGTTAAATATGCTTACAGACAGTTAGTCTGAAAGTGCTTAATCTATGTGGGCATTGCTTAGTGCCATGCAAACAGGCTTAATCCCACTTACTACTGCTTAAAAGTGCTTACTACTGCTTACCCCCACTCTACTTTCTTTAAAAGAAAAGAAAAAATAGGTAATAGGAAAGTAGTGAAAAAGGGGGCATGCAGAGGGAAAGACAATAGGGAAAGTAGCTAGGGATATGCAAGATGGGTGTAGGGAAGGCCCACAGCTGTCCATTTCTTCTACAGCAACAGCTGTACATATATACTGAATTTGGGGGTATATTTGGACACCAAAAACCCATGAGAGAGGGGTGAGGTCAACAATAATGTGTTGTGAAGCCAATCAGACCAGATTACATGTGTCCAGTGGGCACTTTTGGGAAATGGACAGCTATGTATGAGGCAATATTTTTGGGGGGGAACAGATTGCCCTTTTTCTTTTTTTTAAGGTGAGAGTGGGATGTTGGGGAAGGATAGTAGGTATATTTAGGGAGGTAGGTTGGATAGGAAGACAGACAAGACAGCATACAGGGGCAGTATATGACACATGTGGGGGGCAAACGCCTTGGACAGGGAGGGATCTTTGGAAATCACAAGCCCATGAGTCCCCAAATGGAAACAGTGGGACTGAGGTCCCCACCCATGGGTATTCACCACTGCACCTTTATGGCCCTGAAGGTGGCTCTGCTGGGGGCTGGGCAGGAGCAGAAGGCTGACCCTCTAATTGCACCACACAGCCCTCAAGCTGGCATAGCAGCTCTCCAAACTCCTTTTGGAGTTCGCTACACACCAAACCCAGGACCTGGCTTTGAGTGACAATATCCTGTCTGTGCTCACTCCCAGTGGGGGGGATGAGCCCCATCCCCTGAGGTGGTTCCATCCAAAGAATGTCCAGGACCAGTGTACGAGGAGGTCCTCGGGTGGGTCCCAGACATGCTGAGGCCTAGTGCCATGAGCAGATGAGGTGGAAGACGAGGGTCCACTGGGACCGGCCTTCCCAAACGTGCTATGGTGTTTGTTACAGTTTTATAACATATGTGGGTTAGTAATTGTCAACACAATCCAGGATTAGTTATAACAGCATGCATAGATATTCTCATTAACTCAAAACAACAGATTTCGAACAGTTGCGTAGCAAACAGAACACATGCATATATGGAACCACAGTGGCCATTACAACAGCATGCCGTTACATCAGTCTGTGGATGGTAATTCATTACTGAAATTAAGCAGAAATTCCTTAAGATTTCAAGAGCAGGATAAGTTATTTCTTACACTTATTTCATTGAATTGCACTTCTGTAATGCTTATAATTGTGCTATACAGTTAATCTACTACATTTTGCACTGTTATAAAGCTTTTTACTGTTTCACTGTATTTATGTACTGTTTTATACTGTTTTAACCATATTTTTCATTGCTAGATACTGTTTCATTATTCTAATTGCATGCTTACTTAATTATTTAACTGTAAACTGCTTTTCATACTGACATTTGCATTTTCTGTTTGTGAGTGCTCTATCCATGCTTTTCTGTGCATTTTTGATTTTGTGAGGTTTCTGTGTTATAGTCTAGTCTCTTTGCAATTAAAAGCATTCTCTAGAGTCTGCTTGCTCCTTGATCTCTTTAAAACTTTTATTTAATGGCTACAGCTAGTAGCTGTAATAGTGTGCATTACTATAATTGCATTTTTATTTAATTACTAAATTGTAAACTGCTTTTTCATACTGACTTGTATTTCCTCTTTGTGAGTGCTCTTTCTATGCATTTAAAGTGATGTTTCTGTGTTTTGCTCAGGTGGCATAATCTTGATAGAGACCTGCTGTTGTCCAGACCTGGTTTGTTGAGTTTTCTGTGTTTCAGGCAGTCATTTTCTGCTGATAATCTGTCTTCATTATTATTGAGAGTAACAGGGTTTCCTGACCTTCTGTAAAACGAGTGTTTGGGTAACAGCAGGGGCTAATAGGACTGAGTAGTAATTTGATCTTCTAACTCCATCCTTACTGGTATATAAACTCTGTGTCTGGAAAAGGTTGTGCTTGTATTTATCAGGCTGTGGATGGTAATTCATTACTGAAACTAACCAGAAATTCCTTAAGATTCCAAGAGTAGGATAAGTTATTTCTTACACTTATTTCATTGAATTGCACTTCTGCGCCTTGATATGTTTAAAACTTTCATTTAGTGGCTACAGCTAGTAGCTGTAATAGTTTCACACCCTGACTCCCTATTGTTGTACTGTTCTTATACTTGGTGGCTTTCGGTTGCCTGCCCATACTGTATATTTGATCTGTGACACTCGTCCCAATCTAGTGTCATTAGTTCATTCAATCTAATAGAGAACATTTGTGAAGGCCAACCCACTCAGATTCTTAACCTTGAATTAACTTCTGTTCCAGCTTTCTCCATTTCCACTTTACTGAAAAAAAAAATTCTAAGCTTGTTCCCCCCCCATTCCTGTAACAAGTCTGGTCCAGATACAGATTTTCTGTATCCAGGACTGTTTGTAAGTTCCTGAGCCCCCCCCCCCTTAACTAGGGTTAAACTATTCCTGGTGCCATAAAGTCTACTCTTCAAATATTCCCTTGCAACTAGCCAGCTTTTTAGTTTTAGCACTCAAATCTGTTTTTTTGAACTCAGCACTTGTTCAAAACTCGTTGTAAGCACTAAATAAGTTACACATTACTACAGCACTCAACTTTCCTCACTTGTCTAGAGGAAAATAGTTTTTAGTACTTAATAAATAAGCATCTATCCAGGTATGTCTAAAGGTCAGCTCTCGGTGTTTTCTCCTGTCTACCTGATAAATCTGGGCATCTTGGGGCAATACAGCAATTGCCTCACGTACAAAGACAACCCTCTCCTCCTACCACCCAGCACTATAACCTGTGAGAGATGCACTTATATAGCCAAACTGGAAGCAAAGCTCTCTTCACTGAAGACTGGACTAGACAGTCAAGAGGAGAAGGTAAACACTTGCACCACACCACACTCATCACATAGTCCCTCAAAACCTACACCAACAAAACACACACATAGAAGCACAAAACACACACCTACATTTGCGGAGTCTCTCAATAAAAATCTGCCCAAACAACTGAGACCTCCAAAGCAGAAATGCAAGCAACCTCCACCCCCTAACTCAACCCAAATGACACATAGCCCACAAACTCAGTGTGCCACTCAACTACAGCCCATAAGGCATGAAGTACCCAACACTCTAGTCATAGGTGACTATAATTATGCACACTGATGTTCCACTCACCAGGCTAAACAATGAGAAAGTTACTGTCAGCTGCCTGTCAGGTGCCAGGATCCACCACATAATGCATGCACTCAGGTCACTCCACAACAAGTACAAATATGACGTTGTCATAGTCCATGTTGGTGTGAATGACCTGAGATGTACTTCCATGGACTACATGAAAAGAGACATGGAGGAGCTCTCCAATCTTGTAGCCCAGGCAGGTATGACCCTAACCCTGAGTAGCATCCTGCCATCACCCAGAGTGATACCACAGTACAAGGACAAAATGATTGACTTCAACAACTGGTTAAGCTTCTGATGTCATTCTAAGGGAATCCATAATCTGTCTGCCTGGGATGACATGATCGACAGACCACAATGCTTTGCCAGATCTGCACCTGACGTGCTTGGGATTCCGGATACTGGCAAAGGCACTTGCTACCCCAATAGTGCCTTTTTTAGGCAAGGTTCAAATGACAAATTCACCACCATAACAGGTACAAGCTAGCAAAATCTGCGGATAATGCTACTCAATGGTAGAAGTCTAAACCTCAAAATGCACTCACTCAAGGCACTCCTTAAAATGGAGAACATCAACATATGTGCAGTGACAGAGACCTGGTTCAAAGCTCCAGAGAGCACCCCTGCATTACCAGACTATAATTCATACCACACCTTTTGGCCACCTAACCCAGACCGAAACACTAAAGGTGGAGGCGTGTCCGTATTCATTAAGAATATCCACACCTCCAAGCTAGTTGCTCAGCATAATGCATCCAAGATTATCCAAGTTCAACTAACTCTGGACAAGACCACAATCCAGATTGTAGCTTGCTACAGACCCCCCCCACCATGCCCCAGGATTCCCACTCCTCCTTTCTTGATACACTGGAAAATATTAGGGTATAACCCAACACCCAATAAATGGGTGATTTCAACTACCCCACTATTAACTGGGAAAACTACTCATGTACCAACTCTTTTGCTCAACATTTTCGGGAATTCATAAATTCCAATGCTTTGGATCAACTTATCCACTCCCCCACCAGGGGCAGCAATATCTTAAACCTGGTCATCACCAACATGGGCGACCGATGTTCCACACCAGAGGTCAATTTCTCATTGGTCAGATCCGACCACAAGCTAATCACCCTAGACATCCACATCCCACCCCCCCCCCCCCCTGTTAGGGAAACAACCGTAAAAAATTCTCCAAAGCCAACTTCATGCTTCTTAAGACAGAAGTGGCAAACTTCACGACACCCATGCAGATGGATAATAGACATACGACTGCTGAATCCTACACAAATACACTTTATAAGCACTTACATGAGTGCAAGGATCATGCTATCCCTAACAAAACCAAGATGCTATCCTCCAAAAAAAGGAAGCCAATCTGGTGGTCTTCTGCCATAAACAAACTCTACAACAGAAGAAAGAAACTGTTGCAAAAAAGAGTAAAATCCCATAATTGGAGGAACTTCCTGGTCAGCCTCAGTAAGAAGCTGAGATCCCTCATAAAATTCTCCAAAGCTAGTTATGAAAACAAAATCGCCACTGATTCTAAAGACAACCACAAAGCATTCTATAGCTGTGTCAAGAATCTCAATGGCAACACTCAGATCTGCTCTGAGTTATAGCACAATGGCACTAAATATACAGAACCAACTGATATTGCCAACATCCTGGCAGATAGGTTCAGTGCTAACTTTACCCGTCTGCCAACCCCTAAGGGCCCATCTTTATACCGGAAGAATACGAAGTTCCTGTAATCATGGCTGCATGGTAAAAACCTCACTCTCCAAAGCCAAGAACATAGCATCCATGGGACGAGGCTGCCTTCTACATGAACTACAGAATGAACTGGCACCCCACCTAAGTACCATGTTCAAACAAGCAAAAAGGAAACAAACTAGCGAACCACAAAAAATGCCAACTCCCAGTGCAAAGTAAGCCAGGCAACAAACACAAAAGCTGCGTATAGGGTAAATCCAAAAGTCGTGCTGCCAATAGTAGTTACCACTATTGGCAGCACGACTTTTGGATTTACCCTATACACAGCTTTTGTGTTTGTTGCCTAAGTACCATGTTCAATCATAGCTTCACCTCAGGCTTTGTGCCCATTGAATGATGCACTGCAACAGTTATCCCACTCCACAAAGGGGGGCCAAAACAGACCCTGGGAACTACCTCCCCATTAGCCGGATGAGCCTGGTCTGCAAGGCCATGGAACGTATCATCATGGAACTCATAAACAATGACATTGGAGATATCCAAACTCTGGACCCCACACAGTTTGGGTTTGTAAAAGGCCGATCATGTCTCCTAAACCTGATAGACTTCTTTAAAACAGTCACCAAAGCCATAGATGAGGGTAAGGTGGTTCACACAGCCTATCTAGATCTCACCAAGGCATTCAACACCACCCCACACTCTGGCATTATAGATAAACTCACTAAACTAGGTATACATCCCTATGTCACAAGATGGGTTGCCAACTGGCTTACTGACAGATCCCACACTGTGAAAGTAGCAGACTCCAAATCAGACATCAGACCAGTGACAAGTGGAGTACCATGGGGTTCAGTCTTGGGTCCTCTCCTGTTTGGTATCTACTTCTCTGAAGTATAGGCTAACACAGAAGGTCTTTGGCTAACTAAGTTCACAGATGACTGCAAACTAGGAGCCATAATCAAAACTCCTAATGATGTGGACATCCTACAAAAGGGCCTCACTGAGACAGATGCCTGGTGTCAAAGCCATGGCCTCAAGCTCAATGCCAAAAAGTGCATTGTCATCCCCTTTGGTAAAAACTCTGTACCCATGAACTACCACATAGGTGGTAGTCTACTTAACACCAAAAGTGTGATGAGAGACCTTGGGACACAGGTGGACAGTAGTCTCTCCTTTGATAATCACATTGCCACAGTAGTCAGGAAATCCTTCTATGTGGCACACCTCATCACAAAAGGTTTCTCATCCAGGAAAAAAAGAGGTCATTGTTCCCCTCTACTCATCACTCATTAGACCCATTATAGAGTACAACGCCCCTTTTGGTATGCACCTCACAAGACATCTACAACAACTGGAAAGGCTGCAGAAATACCTCACAAAGAGGATTACTAGTCTCAAACAGATGCAGACCATCTAAAAAAACTTCAGCTTTACTCCGTCGCATATTGTCTACTCAGAGGCGATCTCTGCCTAACATACAAAGCTATGTCAAACCCAGAGCTGTTGGACATGCTCCACTTAAAGAAATCCCAATCCCTCTGAGCTACATGCTCTAGGGACCAAATCCTTGTCACCACAATAAACAGAACATGCTGGGGGGATAGATTCCTGTCCCAAAGACTTCCCATACTCTGGAACAGACTACATATCTATGTCAAACAGAGCTCCTCATTAGCACTCTTCAACAAAAATATTGATGATTTAATGGGGAATAAGAAATTCACCCAGGGGAATCACTTCTGTGGCTCTGCTTGACAGGGGCACAGGAAAATAATTTTCTTGGGTGGTGAAAGCCAGGGTCCATTTTTGCCTAGGCTTATATAGGCCCTAGGGGCAATAGCCTAGTACCTACCTATGAACATATGAACATTGATAACAATAGGCCAGCATTTATAGTATTTTAACATGGAACATTAATAGAAACACATTTCAATATTTGTTAAACAATAGGACAGATGTCCCAACAGTAGGTTTGGTGTAAAATACCCATTGATTTGTGTGTTTAGATTATTGTTGCAGATATGGTGGGGGGAGAGAGAGATGTCGATTAGCAACTTGTATATCCTTACAGTTCTCACAACTTTAATGATCATTGCTCTAATCATTACTCTACAGGTATTATTACAATACCTATGGTCTTGGTCTGGGCAGTGGTATGCTTGTACACAGTGTATACTTCAACTGTCTTCTAGCTACATTCTACTCTTACCTGGTAGACCTGTAGAGGGAATGTTTGTTAACACTATCTGACTGTTTCTACACATATTCCCATATTCCTAGTTATGATTCTGTATATACCTCTCAACCTCTTAATGCAAAAAATTGTACAAAGCTTGACAAACTGGGGGTACAAATAAGGACATATTTTAAATATTGCTCATAATCTTTTAGACAGTTGCTAGAGTAACAAGATTATTTTTAATATACATTTTCTGAAGGATCTGAAGTCTGAAACTCAAATTTATGTCATTATTTAGTGACTACAATCCTGAGATCATCCCAGTGATTTGCCAGGAAAATAGAGGAAAAGGCCAAAAATATGAGGCAAAAATCAGGACATTCTGCACAGTTGAGAGGTATGCTTATGCATACAGCTTACTACCACTGCCAGGATTTGAACAGTGGCTGTGTGTGCTAAAAATACACCAATTTGTGTTTCATCAGAGTGAGCTATTTAGAAAGTGCTGTTTTGTTTTTCAGTGTTTTCTATCTAAGTCTCTCTTGGTTGTACAATCTGACCTTGTAATTACAACATTCTTATACAGACATTCCTAGACATTTTTTTTATGTAGCACAGTGTGAGAAACAGTTGACACAACAGTACTATTCACATACCAGATCTTGGTGAATGCAACATATGAGGCGATACAATACCAGAGTAAACACAACCAGTCCAGGATTTAGAACTTCATTGCCAGGCAGTTACACTTTTATTCAAATATGACCTATATGGGACTATTACTGTCATATTGTCTGGTTAATTCTGTACAAATCTTACACATTTTTGTAGTGCCAGGGGATATTTTACTCCTTTATATTTATTTGGTATGACAACTACAAGTAGGATTGTTACTCACCAGCCTCGTGATGCAGCCTTTGTAACCTGCTGACATGGGCTTCCTGGTTCGCAGCCCACTCAGCTGGAGCTATAAATAAAATAGAGAAACATTTATGCATACCTATCCATTACATACACAGGCTGGACTTTGGTAAACAGTTATTGCTATGAATACTTACACACTGCTGGGACATCTCCCCTGTCTCTTGCTTCTTGGACCCACTGTTCCAAGGCCTCCCTCTTCCTCTGTTTCAAGTCAGCATAGTGGTGCCAGACCTGCTCACCAGTCTGAGTGATACCAGTGGCACTGGTGAGAACACGGGCGAGACTTTCCCAGGCTTCCGCTTTATATTGGTAGCCCTGGTACTGGTCCTTCAGCAGTCTCATATCATGTTTTTTTACCAGGAGTCCTACCATGACCTTGAATTTTGTATGCCCCAGTGCTGCACCCGGAAGCGCATGTCCTCTCCAACACCTGCCATACTGCCTACAGTGGAGCTACAACCAGTTATGAGCTGTATTCCCATCTGCGGGGTTTAAATACGGCTGATTTCCCACCCATTGCCATGACTGGACAGTTTTGAAAATGCTGAGCTAAGCTAAGCTACAGGCAAACCTGCTTAGCTAAAGTGGGCAGTGCTTAAAAGGGCAGGTTCAGCATTGTTTACCAATGGGCAAATCCACTTATCTGCACTATCTATTGCTTAGTATTCATATGTACACAATGCTTACATCCGGTCCACATAGCTGTGCAATGCTTAGCATTGCTTATGTTTTATTATATTGGTCTACTACCTGTATGGGATTGATTTATCATTCATTACATAATATAGACTTATTTACCTTCCCTGATATCCCCCAATGTGCTGTGATTAATTTATTCTTGTGTGACTATACTGTATGAGGCACTTGTGTTTATATGGAGGTTTCACTACTTTATTACACTGACACCTCACATTTGGGCCTAATACACTACTCTGGTTGAGAAAAATCATTTACTTCTTACATAAATATGCAAAAAATTAAAATTCTGATGTTTATACATACAAAATGGAAATGGCTTTGGTAAGGCTCAAAATGTGAATGATTACATGCAAGGCATATGTTATAACCACTACACTATTGCACTTATGCTTATGCTGGATATCTATTGCTTTTTTAACTTATCGTGCCATTTCAGCTGGGCTAAGCATAGCTAAGCAATGGGCACACCCATGCAGCTATGCCTAAACTTTCTTGCTGATGTGAAAAAAAAACATTACGGAAATTGTTTAAGTATTTCTCTTGCAAACTTTATGGCTGTTAGGCTAACAGGTTTTGTATTTCCATGCATTTTCTGAAAGGTATGACGTCTGCACTTCAAATTCTCTGTCATTATTTTCTAACTTCCTTCTTTCATGCTTTACCACTATTTTTACTGTGGTCACTACACTTTTATTTTACAGCCGTACACTATAAGTCATTTTGGCCACATCTCTAATGTTCAAATAGTGATCTCGCTCTTTTTTGCATTACCGTACAGCAATTCTGTTATGCAGGGAGCATATATCTTGTGAGAGCACTGCTCTCAGACACACTCCCTGCACCTGTACACATTTCTGTGTACATATTGCAGCATGGCAGCGCGCCTTCATGCATATGCATCGCGTGCTGTCATGCTGAACAGAAACGGCTGCTTGCTGAATCCAGGAGTGTATCTTTCAAATCTAACTTTTTCATCTGAGGTGTTCTACAGTTTATATGCAGATGACATGAAATTGGGTTAAATTGATTATATGTGTTACAGATAAGGCATGTCTGCAAAATAACTTGACTAAATTGACCATTTGGGCACTGGAGAATAATATGCCAATAAATACATCAAAAACTAAGCATATGAGATTTGGTAGCCATAAACTGAAAGGTGAATATTTAATACAGCACACGGTGATTGAAACCGTAGGCTCATTTAAGGACCTGGGTATATGGGTAGATTCAGCTATGAGTTTTTCTAATCATATCAACCAATTGGTTAATGATAGTTATAGAACTATAGGTTGTATAAAAAGTTATAAAGTCTAGGAAATCAAAAATAACGAAGCCATTGTTTGTTAGTTACATTAGACCTAAACTTGGGTATGGAATAAAAATATGGAAACCCTATAAGAAAATAAGCATGAGTAAACTGGAAAGAATACAACAGAAATATACTAATGGTATCCATGGATATGAAAATTTAAATTATTATGAAAGACTAAAAATTCTGAACTTGTACAGTGCCTCTTACAGATATCTAAGAGGAGATCTTATTCAGGTATATAGGGCATTTAGTGACAACTACCTCTGGGAATGTTTGGGGTTAACAAAAAGTACTAGAGAATCATCAGATAACCCATGTAGAAGATTCTATAGGAATGAGAAGTGTACTAATTGGTTCTCTGACAGAATAGCTGATGCATGGAACAGACTACCAAATTACATTAAAGCAAGTAGTTGTTTAGATATTTTTAAGAACAGGCTGGATACTTATTATGGGAACAAATGTTTTGCTATATTGACAAGTTGAAGGGTATTAATGCCCGTGCTTGAAGTATTTGTATGTATGTATGTATGTATGTATGTATGTATGTATGTATGCACATATGTTTGTATGTATCCTGCTGTCCCCTAACTGTCTTGTAAACCCATTACAAGAATTTAGACATATACAACTTCAGACTGATTGCCATACTCTCTCCACTCTCAAAAATCCTAAAGAAATGCATTCACAAGCAGGTAATGCATTACCTTCACCAGGAAAACCTTCTCACACCCACACAGCATGATTTTTGTCCCAGACATAGTACAACTATTGCACTCATATCATTCATCAACACAGTCTCCCTAGCTCGTGATAACAATAAACTTGTCTCATGCCTATTCCTTGACCTTTCTAAAACCTTTGACACTGTCTCTCACCCACTCCTGTCTTCCCTTTCTTGCCATCTTCGAGAGAGTGAATATAATCACAATAATTTCTCTTCTTTAACCCTTCCCATCAACCCCATTATTACTCTGCTAAACAGTCTTTGTACTTTTTAGACTAACTTGATAACCTAATCTCTGTATGGGCACCAGACATGAGGACAGAGGTCCAGCAAAGGCCTGGCCATAGATCAGTAGACAGTTTATATAACATCTCTATCTCTCTCTCTCTTTTCCTTGAGTCTGATTTCATAAGAATGTAGTTCAGCCTCTTATTCACCTTGGCTACAGCTTTCACATTTTTTACCTGTCTATTCATGCCATACCTGACTCTTTCCTGTGCTTTTAAGGGTCACTGCATCTAGATGTAGTTCCACTCTCATTTGTCAAAATTCCTCACTTTGGTTGTTTTCCTCTTGGCCCCCTCGCTCTCTGTGAACCACAAAACATTGTAATGTCAAATCTGGTCAAGGGCAGTTTTACTTAAGTTCAGCCCCCTCATCCTACCCATGTACAGTTTATTACAGTTTTATGTACCTTCCCATACTGGTTAAATATCTCTTTTGGTCAAGAAAATTTGTTACACTCTGTCTCTCTGTCTCCCCCCCCTTAATTCAATTGAATGGATATACTAATCTAATTTTGGTACAATAAGTCTCCCATCACTACAATTTTCATTTTCCTGACCCAAGACTGCAACTAGTCAATTATCTGTCCACCATACCGTGTTTTGGTTTTTGGTGATTGATACATTGTATCTCAATGCAGCCCCTCTTGTCTGATTACCAGACTGCTAATTCTGATGGTTTCCATGGCTGTGTTCCTCCCTGCTTTACTCATCTGTCTATAACCACCACACATACTAAACTCCATGTAGTGAAGACCTTGCATGTTTCTGTTGAAATTATGAGGCTCATAACTGTGATGCTAAGAGAAGTATGCTTGAAAGTGCAAATATATATATATATATATATATATATATATATATATATATATATATATATATATACACACATGGGTCCACTTTGTAATTTCGAAATGCTGAAATCTCAAAATTCAGTATTTCGAAACCACAAAGCCGAAAACCCAACCACAGCTCACAACTTTGAAAACACACAACTGCGAAATTCAAAATCCCGTAATTACGCTACACATACAGTACACACATAAAGATACACACAATCCCCCCCACAACCAAACAAACTCATCTAAACTATGGATAAGCCCCCCCATGTGGGGGTGCAGTGCCCCCCACCCCCCCTACTTACATATTCTAACTCCGAGATTGCACAAACAGAAACACAAACGGAACTCACACATAGATATCTTACAGTCCCTCAAACACACACATAACAGTCACAACACACACTTACACACACTAAACCCCTAACTAACATACTTACACACACAAACATACGAAAATTAAACCCAAACATCTAAACACCATACCACCGGAAGCAGAAGTTCAAAATATCCGTGCTACGGTATTTTAAATTTCGTGTTTCTACCTGTTTAAAAAATGTGAATCGGTGGCTTTGTAGGTTAGAAATACTGAATTTCGAGATTTTAGTATTTCGAAATTACAAAGTGGGCACACACACACACACACACACACACACACACACACATATATATATATATATATATATATATATATATATATATATATATATATATATATATATATATATATATATATATATATATATATATACACATACACACACGCACGTGTGTGTGTGTGTGTGTGTGTGTGTGTGTGTGTGTGTGTGTGTGTGTGTGTGCGTGTGTGTATACATACAGATAGATGCAGATATAGATAATAGATATAGATATAGATATAGATATAGGTATAGATATAGATATAGATATAGATATTTCTGAACCTCTTGCCTATCCTGTATCCATCTTAATCAACCAATCCATTTCTGAATCCTATGTCCCCACTCTATGGAAGAATTTAGACATATACAACTTCAGACTGATTGCCATACTCTCTCCACTCTCAAAAATCCTAGAGAAATGCATTCACAAGCAGGTAATGCATTACCTTCACCAGGAAAACCTTCTCACACCCACACAGCATGATTTTTGTCCCAGACATAGTACAACTATTGCACTCATATCATTCATCAACACAGTCTCCCTAGCTCGTGATAACAATAAACTTGTCTCATGCCTATTCCTTGACCTTTCTAAAACCTTTGACACTGTCTCTCACCCACTCCTTCTAGATAAACTCACTAACTTAAATTTCTCTCCCCCTACTATCTTCTGGTTCTCCAGCTATCTCTCTACCCACCAGCAATCAGTTAAATGGCTCTCTGCACTATCCTTCCCTCTCACTGTACAAATGGGAGTCCCCCAAGGGTCCAGACTTGGACCACTACTCCAATATTTTCACCAACTTGCTCTACTCCTCTTGTCCCCAGTCATCTCTCATGCAATATGCTGATGACTCAACTGTTATAACCATTGCTGACAACCCAACTGACCTCCAAAACTACCCAGGCATCCTTCCACACCATTGAGACTTAGCTTAGTGATAACAAACTAATACTTAATCCAAAAAAAAAACTAAACTCCTACTCTTCCTCCCTAAAAACATCACCGCACTCAAAAGTACATTTACCATCTTATCCTGCAACAACACTATCATCTCAGCTGAATCTAGTACTAAGTTGCTAGGTGTTACAATAGATGATCAGCTTAAGTTTAATCTCCATATTACTAACTCAGTAAAGAGAACTCATCAGAAACTTGGACATCTTTTCCGTAGCAAGAAATACATAACTAACACTGCCCAAATAACTATCTCCCAGGCTTTATTACTCTCAACACTCCTGTACAGCTGCCACATATTCACAAACCTAAATTCTACACTTATTTCCAAGCTTGAAACTATCTATAATAAGATCACCAGATTTGCAGCTAACCAAACCTACAAGTCACACCACTGCTTAGCACTACAGCAACTAGACTGGCTAGAATTCCTTCAACTGCTCCAACTATACCAACTACAAATCATCCACTCTATCTTCTAGCTACCCTCCTTCTGCCCCAGCCTCTCCACTATCATGTCCAAATATTCCCCTGCTAGGACACTACACAGCTCAAATCAAGAATTATTAGACATCTACAAACCCAAAACCAAAATAGGCTGCCTCCTCTATAACTATAACCCAGCTACATCCTGGAACCAACTCCCCTTGGAAATAAAATCCATCCAGCATAGCAAAAGTTTCAAATTAGCCACAAGGAAATACCTAAAAACAAAGTGGTCTTGCAACCACCCTGAAACTACCATCCTTTCACCTATTTCACCACCTCACTCTTAATGTATCTCTAACACTATTCCCCTGCCTCTTCTACCTCCTCCCGTCCTCTATCTCCAACCACTCTTAATTCTTACAGTCTCAAAACAACCTACCTGTCTAGTCTGTCTCCTATACTCAACCTCTCCTACATCTCCTACTAGCCATTCTTACTTTCCTTTCTTGTTTCCAAACTCTTATACAACTAAATCCTACTCACTTTAAATAAGCATCTGCCTAGCTATTAACTCATTTTGCTCTAAGCAGCTTAAATAATATTATAACTAGTCACATTTTTCTTCTGCTAATTGTTTTAAAACCTTGTTTGTAACAACTTACATACTTGTCTGCCAATTGTTAATACTCTGTATAATTGAATTGCCTGAGGATCTTTTTTTCTCTCCAGGTCTCTGCTTGGAAGATCCTATAGCTGATTGTTACTACTATGTTACTAAAATTTAATAAATTGTTTTCTAGGCCTGAGGAGCTTTTCTCCCTGAGTCTCTGCTAAAAATGAACCAAATGCTCAGCCAGACTAACCTGGTTAGCTGTAAAATAAATAAATAAATATATGTAATATGTTGTGTATGTTGTGTCACCTCAAACTATTTTCCCTTTGTGAGGTACAGAAATGTCTGTGTTAATATTAATCTGTGTTAATATTTATGCATAGGATGGATAATGTGCTCCCAGATTTGGGGTACAGGAGATGGAATCCCTCTTCCAAAACAACACTGGCACCATTACAATGCATTTCAAAATGTGCTGTGTTTCTTATGTTATCATACTTTAATTGTTTCAGCTGTGAGACTGACAATATGGGTCTGGCACTTCAGGAAGAGAATGTTATCATTTTTGCAGCTATGGGTCTGACAGTATGGGTTTGATACTTTAGGAAGAGAATGTTATAATTTTTTTAGCTGTGAGACTGACATTATGGGTCTAACACTTAGACAGTTAATATTATAACTTTTGCAGCTGTAGGACTGACAGTATGGGTCTGACACTTCAGGAAGAGAATGGTATAGCAATAACTGATGACATTGGTGTGGTATATTGAAGATTTAAGCATGGTTGGTGTGGTTTAATCTCGAAGGCAAAGTCCGACTGATTAAATAAAGCCAACCATGGGTAAATTTTCAATCCACTACACCACTGGGTTAGTTATTGCAGTTATTGCTATTATGCATTGACATTATTTAAGAAAAAATGCTTTTCTTAAATGATGTGTTTGCATAATGCCTCCATGGGGCCCTTCCACATTTTTCCGGTATCCTGTGGCTTTCCTGATATACCGTGCATGCGTATGGGACTTGCATTCCCATACTTACGTAGTACATCAGTGCTGTGCAAATGAAGCAACGGAGAAAGGAACATCTCCATTGCTTTTTTTAAAATTTATTTTAAAAAGAAAAGAAAGTGGGAGACTTTGTTAGTGTTCGTGAGAGCCGAAACAGAAAATAAAAGGATAATCAGGTACGTTTCTTTAGTTTTGCAGAATGTACCTCATTATCCTCTTATTTTCCTTTGCATCATCTCTCTTGTTCATTTGAGGTCTTCGGTTTTGTAAATTAATTAAAAAAAAAGAAGGAAAAGTAAAAATTTTATGAGATATACTAATGGAAAAAAGTCCGGCGACCTTTCCATTGGTATATTCTTAGATTTACAATTGGCACACTGGTTGGGCTGACCAGTTAGCATGCTCCTTTTTGAATATTGGCCAGTCATTGTATGATACAATAAATATATAATTTATGCAGTTGTGGGATTGACCTTGCAGGTCTGACACTTTAGACAGTTAATGTTAGACTGCTAGTTGTCCATCTCAGTTGATCCAGCTCTCCTGTCTAATGATATAGTGGGATCTCCATATCAGTCCCCTGTATTCATAAACATCACTGTAGTCTCACACTTTGGATGTGTACAGTGCACCTTGTATGCAGTCTGACTTAACCATGATTCAAGAAAACAAGTTTATAATAATCTCACTAGTTGACTGACACAGTGCTCCTATTGCCATGAGAAGTACAATACACATCAGTATACTGGCCTATGGAGAGGCATCCATGAAACAGGTGCAGTTTGTTTTGGCACAAAACATGTGCACTGCATGGCTGATATTATGAATAATTCTACACACATTCACTTGTTGCTTAGTCTTACCTTGGTGCATATCTAGGTAGAGGGCAAATGGTGTGTTGGAATAGCAGTTTACTGTGCTGCAGCCCAAGCTTTTATTTTTATGTTTGATGATCTTGAAATATGTCAGAGGTATTTCACTCAGATTCTGACATCTTTCATGAAGCAGGAGTTTTGCTCCATCTGTGTATGTCTTGGCTGCGGGGGGGGGGGGGGGGTTAAAATCTCCATCATGAATTTTTCCTGTCAGAAGATGTGTTCTCTGTGCAAGAATGGAGTGTTGCCTGGATCTGCTAGTGTTTCTTTATGCAGGACCAAATATCAGCCTGTGTCAGTAGGTGAACAGCTCCTCCATGCCCTGGGTCATTAACAAGCAGGGCATGTTAAATTCAAAGCTGTTGTGCAGGTAGTCGATGGAGCTGTGGTATTGCAGACTCTGACATAAATTTATTTACATGTCTTCTCATGGCCTCGGAATGCCTGTTGATTTTCCTAAGCAGAATTAGGATGAATGCCAGTAGTGGAGACATGATATCAGAAGACAAAGCAAAAGTCAGGGTCTATGATTAAATTATCATTATTATTATTTATTATTATTATTATTATTATTATTATTATTATTATTATTATTAATAATAATAATAATAATAATAATAATAATAATAATTATTATTATTATTATTATTATTATTATTATTATTATTATGTTTGTATTGGGAATATCCTCCTTCTTTTATGAACCTATATCGTAGGTTTACCCCGGGTATCACTTCTGTGTCACTGTTAGACAGAGGCACAGTATACTAACCTTGAAAAAGGGCATAGCAAAATTAATTTAATATGGGTGGCAAAAGCCATACACACTCTGGCTAGGCTTATAAATGCCCTAGGGCAGATAGCCTAGTATGAACCTATGAACCTAAATTCTTTCTTTTAGATCATAGTGCATGGCTGACATTGACAGGACTGGTACTCTTTCTGGTCACTGTAGTACTTGTTTATGTGCACGAACAGGATGTCAGTTCATAACAGTCCCTTACCACTCCACGAACAGAGAAAGGTGTGATGCATAAACATTTAAGGCTTTGGTGCCATGATTCTGTCTTGGGATTCATCTACACTGTATGTAAATGAGGGGACCTTGTATTACTCATGTAACTGGATGGAGTCTTATGATGTCACTGTGGATATAGTGCCATAGAGTGTGGCTGTTACACTCAGTTGCTGTAGCTGGTATGCCATCCTGTTTGACACCAATTTTACATATTAAGCATCTAGTGGTATAAGTTGTGGCTTTTTCTGTGATGATGTTGTTTAGATATGATCTGCTGTGCACAAAGTCACAGAAACTACAATATCACACAAAACATTACTATTTAGCTCCTGCTAGTCCACAGCTGTACAACTGTAAATTCACACCACACAACTGTGGAATGTGTGCCATGTACCACAGTGTTGTGAATGTCAGATCATTCTGTGGGATCTTCATTTCCGTACCAGCTGTGTACCCAGACTCATCCAGGTAAGTAGTAGCAGCACATGCCAATACTCAGAGGTATTAGGTCACTTCTAGGGATTGTCTAGGGCTCTGCTATATGGTCTGCACCATGTATCAGCCTTGTGCAATTTGGCACCATGTTTATGAATATTATTCCTAGTCCCTTTCATAATTTTGCTATATTTCTTTCACATCTACTACATCTTCCTCTGCCTCTTTTTTTCAGAGTAAAATGTTCTTCCATTTTCTTGCCTAATTCCTTGCATTACTGAGCCTGACCCTTCACCATTCATGTCAGTTTTGTCCTGTTTGCATTTTTTTCTTTTTTGTTCAGCTCTTTTTAACTTCTGAAATCATACTAATCCACCAAAAACAGTGGCAATAGGTGTGTAATAATAATAGTCCGATAAGCCCTGCTCCCAATGGGTTCAGGAATGCCACACAGGTGTGCTAAAAAATAGTTTCAATCAAACACCACAAAAAGAATTTAGCACTTTCATCCACAATAGCATTCAGACTTCATCAGAATCTGTTTGTAACCTATGTATATGCTTCTTATATACAAAACATTCATTGTGATAGAAAACAATTAAAAGTAAATAATAATTGATCTAATAAATGAATCCAATAAGTCCTTCAAAACATAGTCTTGTAAAACAAAACTGTGCTGCAATATTAAAATGTCTTGTGTATAAATTTCATAATTAAAAATGAAGACAGAAATCTATTAATTCTATTATGGCAGAAACCTGCCTATCTAAAGGTGTAATCTGCACATATTAATATAGGTCTTTGCTAGTCCAGCAAAGCAATATAAATTTATATATATATAAAAATGAAATACTACTTATGCCAGATAATATAAATGTTTGTATGCAAACATTTTTTTGCAGATATCTAATGCCACAAAGTTTTAAAATTTTGCTGCTCATTGTTTTAACCCACTAATTATGGAGACTTTTAAAGCTTGCTGTAGGAGATATACACGCACACGTGGATAATGGTCTGCTCTATTGTTCATGTGCGTATTTCAGTTCTAAGGTTATTTTATTTCAATAGTGCTCACACACAATGTGATTTAAGTGGAAGATCCATATTAATGTGTGTACTATGTGTGATTATTTATTGTATTTATACATATTCATTGTCTTTATGACAGTGTATTTCATTCTTGTTTGCCATTATATGACAATGTGCTTTTCGTAGGATACTGTCCCACCTGGCGATAGATGAATTTCATTAGCAACACAGAGGTACTCTATTTACTGTATTTTTCATTGGTTCGGCCTTTTGCCTATCAATCATATGAACTCTGCATTGCAATCATAGATCTAATCCTCCTTTGCTCTGCTACCACTTGGCACCTGTAGTACCTCTACAAAAGCCCCTGAACAGTCTTATTCTGTCTAGGTCCTGCCCACTTCCCTTAGTATCTTCTGCAGTTTCTCCTGCCAAGTCATTGGTTGCCCATATGTAGAATAGCATGCATGGAACTCCCGTTTTCCATAAAAAGCTTTCTTACAACCTGGCTTTCCCTGTCTAATTTCATTTCTAAGATAGTTCCTATTTCCACTTGCCTACTCTATTATGATTTGCCTGTCACCTGTCATCCCTTGAAATTAAATATCCAGTCACTTCAACCTGTCCCTCCCTCTTCTTTCCCATCATCCCTGCTGCAGTCCTTCCAAGACTGCATTTGTTTGGTCTCCCACCTACTTATTTATTTTAGCTATTTATTTATTTTATATTCGATTACCGGGAAAGAATAACTGGACACATGTCCTTTTTCAGTGGAGGCCCGGGGAAAAAGCTCCTCAAAATACATACAAGTTAAAACATTTGATTACATATTTATACACAGTGTGTTACAAAATGCAAGATCATAATATCAAGATACAGTGTATATACAACAATAAAGCTTACAGAATTTCTCTACAAATCAGAAATTATTTGTACTTTTACAATTACTTATCCTAATCTGTTCCTTCTATCTACATAATTTCTGAATCTCTATATTTTCCCCATGTGTACTTATCCCTTCTAATCTGTCTGAAAGTCTTGCACTGCCTTCTGTAGTCTTAATTCCTCTGCTCTTTCTAAGCATACTGCCCAGCACTATCTATGCCTTATTTTTGTCTTTTTCATTCTTGCTATTTAGTCCTGCCTGTCACTTACATATGGCTCCCTTTCATTCCTTGTGCACGTACCATATTTGTTAATTCTTGGCTTGTTCTGTTTACTGCCACTACCTATCAACCTTCAGTTTGAAGCCATTTATCTTTATTTGCACCCCGTCTCATTGTTCAATATAGGCTCACAGATAAACAATGTGGGACTTATGCACTTTTGACTCCTCTTCCTTTTTGTTTTCCAGTCAAATATAAAAATAAAAGAGAAAGATATCTGACATAGAGATGCACATTCATATTACAGGGGGTCTACAAATATTTACAATTGCACTTATTGTAAAGTATATATTGCTTTTGGAGTTGATTTAGTTTTATCAATACTTTTTAAGAGATAGAATAATTCTCTAGGTCTGTATTTGAATAAGTTGCTCAAAGTGTTGAATTATATTTCTGGGTGATTAGGACGAGACATAGGTAGGACAGAGATGTACTAAGTAGTTACAGGTGGGACAAGAAGAGTGTTAGGAACATAATTATTTTAATGTTTGGGAAGGAAGAGAGTACTGCGTATGGTAAGTAGGTTACTGTGATTAGCATTAAGTGTAGGAAATCAGTAGTAAAAGAAAGCACTAATGGAAGTTAATAGTAATTGAAAAGGATGCAGAAATGGAAATAAAGCATACTAGCATGGGCACATGTTATACAGACAGTTATTTAAGTTAATGGAGTAGCCTTTAACTGGGTGATGGACATTTGCTCAAGGTGTTGGCTGAGTGCTGATTTAAAAGGATTTAGGTTGTCTGCTGGCATATAGTTCCATTGTTTGGAGACACAATTACTGTACAGAAACTTCCCTGAAGTATTCATGGATTTGTTTATGGTATGAAGCAATCTGTCTCCAGGATGGAAGTTTTGGCTAGAGAGGTTAGGGTATATGAGATAGTGTTAGCTTGGATACTGTTCAAGTTTGTGAAGCAGTTTATGGCTTATCAGTAATTTTGAGTATGCAAGTGTCTGAGACAGTTCTAGCCAGTTTAACTGTTTGATACTTTAGAAATGGTGGGTTATGTTAGGTTGACTTGGGTCAGATTTGATAATTTTATTGCAGCATGTTGGGGCTTGGAAAGTAAAAGAGTTTAGATTTGTTAGAACTGAGGACTCATACAGAACGGTGAGAAGATGACAGGCAGAGATGATGCTACATTTGCCAGTCTGTGAGGAATGATTTTGCTCTACAGTGAGTACCCAGATTTTAGTGCATCTTTTTTATTGCTTGTAGTATACATACATTAATCAAATTTCATTTGATCATAGATTGTGAATCCAGAAAGCTTGGTATGTATTACTAACTTGTTTTTTGGTAAGGTTACAGTAAAGAGTTTTGGGGGGTTATATTGTTTGGATGTATGCAACATTAGTTTAGTTTTCTTAGGGTTGATGAGAAGGGGGAGTTGTTTAACAATGTCTGATGGCAGAAAAACATTGTTGGATTTGTTGCTGGAATGCTGTTAAGCTTTTAGATGTGCAAATGAGTACTGACTAGTGTGCACAGTGAAAAATTTAGGTATGCAAAAATACAGACTGGAGGTCACTGATGAATAGACTGAACAACCAAGGATCTAATATGGAACCCTGGGGAAGTCTTACTGTACTAAATAGATAAGGAAATTATTCGGTCTGCCTTTTTTTTTGGCTTGCTGCCAGCTGGCTAGGTATTTGTGGAACCATTGTAGTATATATGAGCTATCAAGTCCTAAATTAGAAAGTTCATATAGTAGCTTTTGAATGCATAGAGTATGAAATGCGTTTGATAAGTCTAGAAATAAAACAGATACCAAGGTGTTTTCTTTTCTATTTTGGTTAATTGTATTAATGAAAGTTAGCAGAACTGTAATGGTGCTATGATTAGGACAAAAACAATGCTGTGATAGGGAGAGGACATTGTATTCCAGAATAAAGTTATGTAGCTGAAAGTGGATACATTTCTCTAGAATTTCAGACAGCAGTGAGAGTATTTCAATGGGCCTATAATTTGAGAGTTCTGTAAACAGGCCACTTTTATGCAGGGGTATGACAACTTATTTTTTCCTAATTTGTAGGAGGTAGTATTCCCTGACAGAATGATTTATTAGACAGACACTGGGTATGTCAGTGCATCTGTAGGCAGCTTGATGAGTTCTTGAGGAAGATTTTCAAGGGGTACTAAGGTAATTACTTTTAGCTTGTTTGTTTACATTTTATGATGTAAATAGGAACTGGTTTGAAGGACAGTCCCCCTGATTTACTATTCTTCCATGCAGGACTAGCTTAGTCCTGCATGGAAATGGCCATTTAGGAGCAGGACATCAGCGCACCATGCATATTAATGAAGGCGTGCTGCAAGAGCTCCTAATCTTACACGGAACGTGTAAGAGTGCAGGGGGTGCGTTGGAGAGCAGAGCTCTCAGAATATACATGCCACTGCAATGAAAAACAGCAGAAAGCCCTAAAAGAATGAGCAAGACCACTCATAGGTGTCCGCATACCCTCAGCAACATCCACCCATGTGCACAAGAGCAATAGTAAACACAAACAATATAACAATACTTTTTTTTTTATGAAACAAATTAAATTTAACCATAGATGCGCGGGTTTGCCCATTGCTTAGCTATGGTTAATGCAGCTTAAATGGCAGAAGAGGATAAAAAGGAAGATATATGCAAACCAAGCAGTATAGCAATAGTGTAGTGGGCAGGGCATTTGCCTTATGAACTGTCATTCCTGGTTTGAGTCCCACTACAGCACATTCCATTTTCCATGTCAAATCGCGTTATGACCAATATTTTTAGTTGCATAACCTCCTAAATATCATATATTTGTGAACTGGAGTACTGCATTAAATGCAGATGTGAAGTGTCAGTGTCATAATGTTGCAAAGTCCACAGATAATCACATGTACCCCATACAGTTTATGTACACAGGAATCAGGGATACAAATGGAAGGTAAAATGTGTAATGGATGATAACTCCATACAGCTTCCAAATCCCTCATCTTCCCAAGAATCATTAGACAGTACTGTCTAAATCAGTGCATTGGTAAGTGGGCATAAGCACTAGTAAGCATGTGCAAGCACTATTAAGCAGTAGTAAGTGAGAGTAAGCATATGTAAGCACTAGTAAGTGGGTATAAGCCCATTTGCATGGGGGTAAGCAATGAGAACACAGGGTAAGCAATATGGAAGATAACTCTCTGTAAGCATCTTTAACTGAAGGTCAGCAGTGCTTACCCTCATGCATGCCTGCACAAACCCGCTTACAAGTGCTTAAAAGTGCCTTAATAACTCTTTATCCAACAGCTGCTGTTCTGCCCAGCAACAAAATAAACAGCCTTGCAGGTCTTGAACCTAGGACCCTATACACTATAGTCACAGTAGTTAATCACCAAGCCACCACAGCAGCACATAAGAATGAGGCATCACCAAACAAATCCTCACTATAGTAAAATCAAACTGAACATGTGACAGGAATCAGTATACAGTCACATGTTCTAGACCCTACTACATAACATAAATATGTGAACTGGAGTACAGAAGTAAGCCCAGATGTGAAGTGTAATTGTAACAGAGTGTTGAAGTCTCCTATTAAACAAAAGGACCCCATACAGTGTACATACACATGAATCATGGATACCAGACATATATATAACATGTAATGAATAATAAATCAATGCCAAAAAGCAAATATAATGCACATTAAATTTTAAGCAACATTAAGCATTGCACAGCCCAGCTTAGTAGGTGCAGGCTAACTCAATTTGCCCAGTGGTATACCCCTTTAAACAATGCCAACCTTAGGTAAGCAGGTTTGCCCATCACTTAGCTTTTCAAAACCATCCAATCATGGCAAAGTGCGGGAATTCGGACCTACTTAAACCCAATAGTTGGGAATACATCTCATAACTGGTTGTAGCTTCCGCTTGCAGGCACCATGTCAGGAAGGGGAGAGGGAGTGTACTTTTGGGCACAGCACTGGGGCATCCAGGAGTCCAGAGTCATGGCAGGACTCCTTGTCAAAGACCATGAGCAGAAACTGCTGCAGGGCCAGTGCCAGGGTTCCCAATATAAAGTGGAAGCCTGGGACCGTCTTACCCATGACCTCACCAGTGCCACTGGCATACTCCAAACTGGTGAGCAGGTCAGGCATGACTATGCCAACCTGAAGCAGTGAAAGGTGGACCTCTTATATCAGTGGATCTAAGAGGCTAGGACGGCAGGGGTGGTCCCAGCTGTGTGTATGTATCACTCCACTACCTGTTTAATAATTGCCAGCTCATGTATATTATTGATAGGTATGGCTAAATATTCCTCTTATGCCCTTCACACCGGCAAGTGAGCAGGCCAGAAACCAGGAGGACCATGGATGTCACCTGGAGAGGTTGCAACACGAGGCAGGTTAGTAATACTCTTGAATGTACTGTCATAGGAAATAAATCTAAGAGTATTAGTAAGTTAATTGCCAGTATAAAACCTGTATTGTTTAAGGCAAATACTGCATACACCAGAGAGTATGGCAGGAAGAATCTCATATAGTTTGTATGTAAATAAAAGCATAATACCCTGACAATAAAGGTCTAACTGCTGGACTGCATGTGTTTACTTTGGTATCATATGGTAATGTAGATTTGCAATCACTTAATAGTACTGTTGTATTAAGCACTTTTACCCACATTGTGCAACATAAATAAAATGTGTATGGATGTCTGTATATGACTGGAGTAATCCCCAGAGGTCATTTAGTACAACTGAAAGACACATAAACAAAAAACAGTGAAAAGGCAGACAACAAAATCTGAATCTCACATGCAACTGAGACATGAGCTGTTGTCTTTTTAGTGCACACAGCCATGGTTCGAATCCTGGGAGAGGTAGTGGTCTGCATACAGAATCATACCCAACTGTTCAGAATGTCCAGTAAAGTGGCCCATATCTGCTGCCTGTCACTCTGTCCCCCCTGGGAAATCAGTGGGATGATCTCATACATATAGGCAGCAAACAAGAAATACAACTGATTGTCACACATCTATAAGAACAAACCTGTTACTCTAGCAACTCTCCAAACTGTTATGAGAGTAATAAGCCAAGTATGTTCTATCTACACCCATATGTTGTCAAGCTGTGACCAGAGTGTGTACAGTAACAGAGGGAAATGTATGTACATAATAGTAATGTGGAATCTGGTACTTTGTGTGGCAACATTCAGGTAGTGCTAACAAACATTGCTCCCACAGGTCTGTCAGATATGAACATTGTGCTCAGAAATAAAAGAATGATACCCTGTACTGGTACTGTTTACTTTGGCATTGTATGGCGTTGTCAGTGATGCAGTTGCTCTGAATAATAAGCTATTACTGATCACTGTCACCCACACTGTGCTACATAATATAACTGTCTAGGAAATCCTGTATAAGAGTGTTGTAATACAAGGTCAGAATGTAAAACTACAGGAGAATTATAAGACAGAAATCAGATAGGAGATATACAGCAATAGCTATATAGCACACACAACTGTGATGGACAGTGTTTTAGTTTTAGCAGACATATCCATGGTCTGAATCCCGGGAGTGGAAGTAGGCTGCATACAGACTCATACCCCACAACTGTAAAGATAAGTCCAGAATATCTAGTATATCGGCCCAAATCTGCTGCCTGTCACCCTGTCCCCATGGGAAATCAGTGGGATGATCCCGGATGTTCAGGCAGCAAACAGGAAATACAACTGATTGTCACACATCTATAAGAACAAACTGTCACACTAGCAACTCCCAAAAATGTTATGAGAGTAATAAGCCACGTATGTCCCATCTACACCCCCATGTTGTCAAGCTGTGACCAGAGTGTGTACAGTAACAGAGTGAGATGTATGTGCATAATACTAATGTGAAATCTGGTACTTTGTGTGGCAACATTCAGGTAGTGCTAACAAATATTTTTCCCATAGGTACATCAGATATGAACACTGTGCCGAGAAATAAAAGCCTGATACCCTGTACTGGTACTGTTTACTCTGGTATTGTATGGCATTGTGAGTGTTGCAGTTGCTCTGAATAATAAGGTACCACTGATCACTGTTACCCAAACTGTGCTACATAATATAATTGTCTAGGAAACTGTGTATAAGAGTGTTGTAAGTCACTAAAGGTTGAAGAGAGCAATAGTCTACATATGTCCCGGTTCACCTGCATGTGGTCAAGACATGGCCAGAGTCTGTGCAAAAAGACATGGACAGGTATGTGCATAACATCAACCTGGAATCTGGGAGTATGTGTAGAAACTGTTAGTTAGTGTTAACAAACAATTCATCCACAAGTATACCAGGTAAGAGGTGTATACTGCAGCTAAAACCAGTCCATGGATATAGTTGTTGACAGCCATATCACTGTCCAAACTTAGGGAATAGGGTAGTGTAGTAATACTTGTAAGGTACAGATAACAGCACTGACTAGGAATGTAATGTGACTTACAGGAATATACTAGTTGTTAACTGACATCTTTCTCTCCCCCCCACCATATTTCCAACAATACACTAAATACCCACCTCAACTGGTATGTGATGACTCCACTGTAATGTTGGGACATATGTCCTATTGTTTGATAATTATATAAATCTGTTTCTGTGCATGTGCTATATTGAAATACTCCAACATTGGTGGCATGGTGCCATCAATGTACCTGCATGCTGTTGTTATTACCACTGTGGTCCCATATATGCATGTGGTCCGTTTGCTACACAGCTGTTCCATATCTGGTGTCTGGGTTAATGGGAATATCTATGCATGCTGTTATATCTAATCCTGGAATGTGTTGACTATTACTAACCCACATATGTTGATAAACCATAAACACCATAGCACGTATGGGAATGCAGGTCCCAGCGGTCCCACCTATCTCACCTCAGATGGCCGTGGCACTGGGCACCACCATGTCTGGGGCCCAACTCAGGACCTCCTCATCCTTTGGTCCTGCACCACCTTCAGGAGGAACCACCTCAGGAGATGGGACTCATCACCCCTGGGAGCGGGTGAGGACAGGAACCTTTCACCCATCGCCAGGTCTGGGTTGTGGTGAGTAGCGAACTCAATCAGCAGTTTGGAGATCTGCTATGCCAGCTTGAGGGCCATGTGTCATGACTAGAGGGTTGGCCTGGGTCTCTGACTCAGCCCCCAGCACAGTCACCTTCGGGGCTGTGAAGGTGCAGTGGTGACTGCCCATGGGTGGGGACCTCAGTCCCACTGTTTCCACTAGGGGGTTCATCAACTTCTGATTTCCCAACACCCCTCCCCATCAAGATGTTTACCCCTACATGTGTCATATACCGCCCCTCTATGCATCTTGTTTGTCTTGTCTTTTAACCTCCCCAACCTACCTCCCCAAATATACCTACTATCCCTCCCCAACATCACACTCTCACCTGAAAAAAACAAAAAAAGGGCAATCTGTTGCCAAAAAAATATTAACCCATACATAGCTATCCATTTTACACGTGTCCACTGGACACATGTAATCTGGTCTAATTGGCATCACAGCATATTATTGTTGTCCTCACCCCTCTCTCAGGGGTTTTAATGTCCAAATCTACATCCAAATTTCTTCCCTTTCCGACTGTATTGCGATCTTGGAGTTGGTATATTTAAAGAGCGAGGGGTGAGGGGGGTGCAGGGGGGCTTTCCTTCTGCTTGTAACAGTTAGGTAGGTTTTAGGTTTTGTATTTTTTTTTTTTTACGATCGAATTCTTGAAACTTCAAACACCTGAGTTCAATGTTCTCAGGTTCAAAGTTTCAAGGATTCGACAAAGTAATAGGAAACTGCTGATACATATATATGTATATACATATATATAGATATATATGTAACTAGACACATACACACACACACACACACACACACACACACACACACACACACACACACACACACACACACACAGATATGTATAGGAAGATACATATGTAGAAGGTACATACATATGGAACAGACACTATGCCTATGGTTGCCACCTTACCAGCTGGACACTGTATGAGCCACCCATACAAATGACAATTGTTGCCTGCAGCATATACCCACAGAGAGGTCAAAGAATATAACACCACACACCGGTTTGCATACATGGGAAAGCTTTATTTGTGTACTATTACAGTTGTATATGCCATGTCATATAGCTGTTTAAACTCTGACATACATATAAACAGAGTAATGCAACTCTAAAGCAGTGATATTAATACAGCAGTCTGGAAAGGTTTAGATATGTTGCTGTTCAGGCCGAGGCCTTCAAGTAGTACAATAGTAAAGACAGACTGGGACAAAGGATACCAATCAATCAACAGTAAGTAATGCAGTTGTATAGTCCAGCAGCCTCTATCTACACTCTGCACACAATCCCTAGTGGGTAAAGACCTCATTTGACACAATGGGATGTATACGTTACATAACAATGCATAACTGACACCATCACAATCACACTGCCAAACAGAACAGTCTGTATGGCAGGAAGCAGTAGGCCTGCATTTACCCAAGGTGAATTATTTGGTAATGTACATCCAGATACCTTAAGGCAGCTTACCCCTAATACCCCCACATGTTGTAACAGCCTAGGTTAGTTATGGTGCATCCCCCCCCCCATAGACTGACATACAGGGCCATATACCACTGTTACATACACTGGCCTCTGGAGTGCATAAGGGCACACATGTATTGTGTCAGTGAAACCCACACATATATGGACACAACCCCACAATATGTGTGGGGGCCACAACAGCAGTGGACTGATGGCAGGAATGGCAGCATGACATACTCACAGCCCACTACATAACAACCTCTTACAGCATGTCATATGTACATAGTCTGGTATGTAGGTGGAGGACAGAGGCTGGAACACAGACCCATATGTGAAATACTGTTGTCATGCACTAAGCAAGTCGCTGGTGTTACAGAATAGTCTGCAACATACCCATAGTCAGGAATATGAAGTTAGAAACGGAAATGGATGTAGCCATGTACTGATAGCACTCAAAACACACACTGCCAGTGATATATCTGACACAAGATCTGTGTGGTGGACAGACAAAACATAATAGGCACACATCTGGGTCCCTGAAACCCATGATGACACTTTGACATACCCATCAACTGTAACTCCATAGTTGAGAGCTATGCAGACAGAGTGCATTCCAAGGTAAACTAGAATGTACACACAACAATGCTATACAATGCATACAACAACACTACTCATACTCTGTCTGTAGTTTTGGAACCTTCTATAAATATGTAGCTGGCCTGAGTGTGCAGGCTCTCCTGTAAGAGGTATTGCTACCTGCTGTCTGCAACACTGTTGCCCACACACAGGAAGGATGTCCACTATACAGGAAAGGTAAAGGGGCAATGCCCACATGATGTAGGGATTTATAGTAGTTGGTTTCCATGACAATGGTAATTGGAAGTACTACACAGCATGCTGCATGCAGGTAACAAGTGGAGGACACTAATTGGTGCAGAGGCCATCACCTGATCATGTGCATCACCTACAAAATCCATGCTGCAATCTATTCAAAGCAGCTCAATCCATTTACTGGACAGAGACCAAGAGAGAGAGAGAGAGAGTGTGAAAGGCACAAAAAGAAATACAGCAAAATATCTGGAAGAGACATCATTCCCACAACAGGTATGTGAAGTATATATATGCATGCAAATGACTGTAGTACTTAGTCGATAATAATGGGATAGATGATGTGGAATGATTTACATGTGCCATCAGGTGTTGTTGTTATAATGTTGTTCAGCTGAACAACTGCTAAGGACAATGGGGCATACCCATCAACCGTGCAGAGCAGCACTTACTGATAACATGTAAGCCATCATAGTGTGTGTTGTGTAATGGGGAGCATGTATATTACTGTGGCCAATAGCTGGTGGTGGAAGTAATGCCATAATGATGGACACATGGGTTCCACAGCCCACCTTTGCAGGATACCCAGGTTAACCTGTATTGTAGTATGCAGGAATACCATATGTATGTAATAGGGCTAACTGCAACCTGGTCCTACATATACCCCCCTAATGTCAGGCTGTGCCCATATGTGGCACCTATCTGTGTTGTAGCAAGGCAGAACAGTGCAGCTGTGCAAGAAGGTGTTGTGAGATTGTGGACCTGATGTCTGACTGTACCCCATGTATAGGTATTCATATGTGCACATATATATATATATATATATATATATATATATATATATATATATATATATATACATGTATGCCCACAAATATACAGATACCCATGTGTAGACATATATGTAAACACATATATACAAAATCATATATATCTACACATATATAGATATATACCTATATGCACATGTCTACATATATACAAACACACACACAAACATATATGTATGTAAATACATGTGCCATATATTACCAGCACAGTGCTGCATGCTATGTGCAAGGGAACAGCACACATAGCAATACACACAGATATCTACAGCTGTCGGTGTGTGCAACATGGATGGGCATGCCACATATGAACCCCTTGTTGGGACCACATTGCCCTTGTCTGTGAAGTATGGAATGGGAATATGGGGAAGTATGGCAGATATAGTTGTGGTGGTGGTGAGAGGTGGTAGATATAGAGGACAGCCTACAGGGGTGGTATGTGACATATGTGGTGGGGAAACACCCTGGATGGTGTGTGTGGTCTGTGATGTGGACCCTCCATGGGCCTCAATATGGACACAATGGGAACAAGTCTCCCACCCACTGCCACTCACAACAGCAGTCCACTTCCCAAAGATGCATGGCCTGGAGGCTGAGCAGGAGGGCATGTGGGCCCTGTGAATGTGTACTGGGTGCCTCAGGGTGATGTAGCACATCCCACATGTGTCTGTGGAGCCCATTATGGAACAAACCCTGGACTTGACCTCAGGGGACAAGATCATGTCTGTGTGTGCTCCCGGGGGGGGGGACAAAATCTCCTGAGTTGGTACTGCTGGACCAGTACATGAGGAGGCCCCAGGGTGGGTCACTCATGTGATATGGCCTGGTAACATGGGCAGATGAGTTTGGAGAGGTAGTTCTGCTGGCCAATAATACATATACATGCTATTGTGTCACTGTTATAGATCATAAGTCGGTAGTAATAGTCTATACAATCCCAGAACATGTCCAGCAGCATGCATAGATAACCCCAATAACACAGAATGTTAGATGTGCAGCAACCACATAGCAAGCATACCACAGGCATATATGGAACCATAGTGGCCCTGACAATGGCATGCAGGGGAATAGTCTGTAACAGGCCTGCAATGATAGTGTCCACACAGGGAACATGGCCACAAACACAATGCACAAAGTGTGGTACAATACAATATCTGTCACACTGGTAGGTATGCTGTAGCCATACCTATTGAATTGTGTGTACAGTTTGTTGTCTCTAATATGATGGGGGGGGGTAACAGTGATGTGTACTAAGAACTGTGGTAACCCTGCTGCATGACTTGTTATCACTTGTGTCCATCTTTATGTCTTTCAGGCAAGATGTCCCATGGAAGGCGTCCAGCTACTCAGCCGCTGAGAACGACATTGTGGTGAACCACCTCATACAGCACTAAAGTGTCTTGCTTGGCTGGGTCACCCATGATCAGCAGGAGCAGACCGCCCTGTGGAATGACCTAGTCCACAGGGTCAATGATGTTGGACTGCACAACCGCAGTTATGAGCAGGTCCGGCATCATTGTTCTGACCTGCTTCGCAATCCCAGTCGGCATGCTGCTGCAGTCTGGGGGATCACCTCACCACAGGGGGGGTTCCATGCCATCCATCCCCCCTGACATGTGTGGAGAAGCTCCTAGCCAGCCTCGTGGCACCTGACCATCCACATAACCACCAACTGCCGGACACCTTTGTGGAGGTGGGTGCTACCCACACACCGGCCGAGGAGCATGCAGATAAGGCCACAAGGCACATCAGTAGACCACTGTTGCGTATACATTCACATCTGTACAGGTAGATCATGCATATCTGAGATTTCATAGATATAGCTTGTTTGTTGCTGCATAATAGTGATAAACAGATGTGCATATGTGGTAGTATTGTGGACATGTACTGTTGATGTATTGTAATGCTGCACCCACCCTGTAGCAATGCCACAGGTGCAGCCACTGACTTTGCATCTCTCACCCTCTTATGTAGGTCTCTCCGGTATACCGCCAAGGCAGCAGCCTGTAGCTGGAGAGCATGGTTTATGTAGATGCTTGCCAATACACCGGGCATGTAATGGCTATGGTATATTCCATGCACACATCTAACACACCTACCCATAATGCATGCTGTACATGTGCACGTATTGATGCTGTTAAATGCACGCCATCACAATAGTGACCATGACAGGGTATTGGAAGGGTATGTCAGACACCTGCAAGATAACTAACATCCTGTCATTGCAGAATGTGTACACAGGGAGTAACATAATGGTGGGAGACATGGCCTACAGTAGGGACATGTTTGGAACAACACCTATATACAGTGCAACACCAGTGTATATACCTGTAGGACAATGGCAACTACTGCAGAGTTACACTATGGCATAAGGTATTACTGTGATCCACATTATCAGCTGGGACTGGGTTGGAACATGTGGTGTTCAGTGTATGGGACACTGCAAAGTGACACACATGTAGGCCTTACTTGTCAAACATCCACAAAAAGGCTGAAGGTGGGGCGGGGTGTAAGCATGACACAACAGTGCACTGCAGCAAGCATCCTAAGGATGCTAAGAATTGCTGCATCTGCACAGTCAGGTTCAGGAACTGTGGCAGATGTAACCCTACCGCCACAGCAATAATGATGGCAGTGTGTGAACATCAAGAAATGTGCATGTGAGTAGACCTTGCAATCATGCATATTAGGGGGACATGTATAGGGCAGACTGAACATACACTGGCAAATGCAGATGACCCATGCTAGTATACCCCCATGCCAGGAGTACTGACTGCTGTATTACACGTAACCAGAGGTGCAAGAAACCGCCATGATAAGGGTGTGCACACATATGCCCACACAGAGTGTATGCATCGTGGTCAGCATCCGCACACCTAACACATTCCATAGACACTACATGTGAAAGTACAGGACATATTACCCATATCGGGCCCATGTACTGTTAAGATATGCAGTGATGTGGTCCCATGGCAGATCAAGGAAGGGTGCGTCATATCAATAAGGGTGTGTGCACCCCCCATAGCCATGGTATGCCCTGATGGTTGTCAGTGTAATAGTATTGGATTGGTCATACATGGTCCGCTGATGTTGAGAGCTGTAAATCAGACATCAGGCATTCACAAATTATATATGTCCACATATCATCCCAGGTATGTGTTGCTGAAAAACATAGGGGCTGTGAGCATTAAAGCTGACATAACTGACACAGTACTACACATTCAGCAATGGGTTGTACACATGTGAGGTGTGGTGCACAGTACATGGCAGGATGCAGAACAGGTGCACAGCAATACTGTGTGCATGGGTGCAGTGGTATCCAGGGGAAGGGTCATCACCTAGTGACACAGCACATGCATTACACACATGTATACTGTTGCTAGCATGGATTGACTATAGCTGCACTGCATGCTGTTGTGTACCATATGATACGCATGTTGACAGATGGGTAATAGGAGGACAGTGTGTACTATCATTTTGCAACCTCACCTTTGTGTGTGTGTGCATCCTGGTGAGTAGTTAGTTTGTCTGTAGGGTCACTCTGGTGAAGTGGAGGAAGGTTGATGCATGTAGGATGTGTGTGTGTGTGTGCATGTGTGTGTGTGTGTGTGGGGGGTGCCCATGTATGCACATGCATGATTGTGGGGTTGTTCATACAGCAGTACCTCCCTTTGGGATCATGCAGTACATGAACATGGACTGCCACATTACACACCAGGAATACTTGTCATGTATGTAATCACAGGACAGCTGATAGTATAATAAGGTCTGTAGCATGGAACAGGCATCGAGACGGAAGGTAGACACCAGGTATACCCTTAATGTCACATTCAGCAGAGAGGTGCCTGACAACCCACATATGCAGCACTACAGATGCATTGGGGAATTACTAGTTAATACCAGGGTGTGTATCCATATATTGCAGTTGTCACATGATAGGCTGCATGAGCAGCATATCTGACATGTTCTGAGCAATACATACACATGACACTCCAGTGCATGCTATTATGGAGCGAACATAGTATCCCACACATATAGAGGCCATGCTCATAATGTGCGGACATACACAGGGTGAACACTGAATGACAGCAGTGAGGCCATCTAAAGCCACTACACACAGGTCAGGCAGGTAATGTCGTAACAGGTCTTTTGCTGTGAACACTTGTCTAGGCATTTAGAGGACTGATATGTTGATGAGTGGTATCAATGAGTGTATGTTACCAAGTGTGATGCAGGATGGGGAACACATGGAAATATACATGGGACTGTCTGCAAAGTCACGGACAGGTAGGTATTAAGGTGGTGTGTGTGTGTGTGTGTGTGTCCTGTTATGCAATGCTGTACAGGTTTTAAAACACATTTATTGTTTCCCCCACAGGTGGTGAGGTGGGTCAGGGTCCCTCCTGCATGCAATCTGATGTTGGTGTCCATATGGACACTGAAGATGACGATAGTGCTGTTGAGGCACAGGTGGGGTTGTGAGGGGGACGAAACAGCACCATCATTTGACATCCCCCTTTTAGCCATCCCAACCCTGCACACAGTTTCAGTGCCTATACATACCCCATCACCAGTGGTCATAGCGGAGGGACAGCTGGCATTTGGTGGCAGTGCACAGGAAAGTGTGGTAACCATGCCTACTGTGACTGGTCACAGCAGGCATAGCCGGATGTCTGGCAGGACACCACATAGGCAGATGTCCTAGTATGCTCATGGGAGGGCCACTGGTCATCATGCCCCTGGCAGACGCAACACAGCTGGTACCAGCAGGTGCATGTTTCAGGCTGTCATGGCGGTGCAGGCACATATGGAATGTTACACCAGACAGGGCCTGAGGCTGCAGAGGGCTGCTCTCACATTTGGAAGTTACAATGCCGTGAACTGGCTGGTGCCATCTGCGCAATAACTGAGTTCATGGATACACAATCAGATGAGGATGACAGTTGTCTGTCCATGCTTAAATGTGTGGTGGGAGTGTGGTGATTGCCACATGGACGTAGGCCAGCAGTGCCAATAGCTGGCAGTCAAGGTTGACATGCTAGGACATCAAGAGGCTTCCGTAGTGACAGTACCAGCCCTGGCACTGTGGGGGGAGGGGTGCTCTCCACCCCACACCACAGCAGGCCATGAGCATGTGGTCCTGACCAGTCCAAGGAGTGACCTGGTTCCAGCGGACATTTGTCATCATCAGGTGAGAGTAGCACATTGAGGCCTGTACCTGGACATGCCTATGGAACCCCTGGCAGGAACAGTCCACATGTCCATGGCTGGAAGCAGTGAACTGCACACCCTGCCAGGTATGGTCTGCAGCTGTCCATAAACACCTGTGTAGGACAGCCACATGGCAGAGCTGTGTGCATGCATGCCCACACACTATATGAACACACCTAGGGCAACTCCATACCTACACACACCACATCACCACACCCAGTTCACCTCATTACACCCCTCACCCACACACATGGTGTCAAATGTATGGCCCACCCTCGGCCTCTGGCAAACTAACAACACACCCTTTGCATATAATGATACCTGTGTCACATCCCTGTTATCCATACCATCAATGCAGGGACAGGCTAATATGGTTCTGATGCACATGGCAACTGTACTACAGAGTACCGCAGTACTATAGTGCAACATGTTGTAAGGAGTAAAATGTAATGCATATATGTCAGGTAGTGTAGGCATCCAGCAATGATGCATTATAGCTGTTAGTAACACTGGTTGATTGTGGTCTCTATAATGATGTCCATGTGTGTTATAGGTGTACATGTGTCAGCACTAGGATGGTCTGCAGTCATATTCCACAACGGGTATGGCACTGTGGTGACACCATGGCTGTGACATATCTGGGGTACAGTTGAACACGTCACAGGTTTGTATAACAGTTATTGCCTGTGCCACATGGACAGATGACCCACTGGGACATGTTTAATCTGCAAACTGATGTAGACCCATCCACATACATGCATACTCTTACTTGACAACACTGGGACTAGACCCCTACCTAGGTATGTAGTTATGAAGTGTGTGGCTTTCATTGCACACACCACCCAGCGTTTAGGGTGAGGGGTATTCCAGGTTACATGTTACATGCAGAACAAGCCCAGACATGTACAGTATGCTAATGGGGGCTGTAATGGGTGTATATGGGCAAAGCAAAGTATGACATACCTTCATATACATATTAACAGACAGATAACAGGGAGACACACATCCGAGAGACCTGAGCCTATTGGTGCTAACTATCTTGACCGTGTATCCAATGTGTTACAGGTAGGCTGCACACAGCACATGCATAACTGGCCTGGATTGTGGTATCAGTTACCAGTATGGTTGATGGTAACAGTGGTAACCATAACGTGGTACATGCGACATATACCGGGAGTACCTTGGTGTAATGACAGTTTACACAGCACCCACATCCCCGAGTGGATATTGTACTCCCTGAAACCCATGATGACACTCTGACATACCCATCATCACACATTGGCCATGACTGCGATACAACCCATTGTATATCCCAACAGTGGTACTATAGGGATATGCATCTAATGCACATGCCACATGCATAGTAAGGTGTTGAATTGTCATGCCTCACCTATGGGCAGCAACAACACTATCTGTACTACTGTGTGGCAATGGGTATTGTATTAGGAGAATGTGGCCTCGGAATGCTAGACCCTACAGATATACGAACATGCACACATGCAAACACTTGCCAGTACACAATGGGTTTCCCATGCCTATCAACCCATTTGTACAACACTGTTGTGCTGGCCCTGCAAGGCTCATCTAGCCAGTATGGAGAGGAGCTTAACAGGGTATATGTAATGTCCCATACAGCAGCAGCTACAACTGACTATGTTAATGGGTGTTGCAGTGGTTGTGAAGGCCCTCATGGAATTCCCAAGTACAGGTGTGCTAACGCACAGACACTGCTATACTCAGTCATGCACATGTACACATGTGTCAGTACTGGGGTGCATTGCTGCACGTGGCCATAGCTGTGTACCTAGCTATTGTCCAAGGAGAGATGGGTTGTATGTACAATGGTATCTTGCCACCTGCCATGTGGCAGCAGGCAATCTATCGACAGACACTACTGTGGTGACCCCCAGGGTGAGAGTGACATGCATCAGCCAATCCTCCAGGTGCCTCCTGCACGTGGCCACTGAGGTGATCAAGTTGACATATATGCAACATGCATTACAACACATGGTTAGTGTCTGTGATGGAGACCTGTACCCAAGCATGCTCTGTTGACTGTGGTAGTGTAGTGGAGGTACCCATGGCATGTGGTGCATACAGGGTGTTATCTCCTATATGGGCCTCTACTGAAAAAGGATATGTATCCAGTTAGACTAGCCCGGTCAACAAATGTAAAATAAATAAATAAATAAATAAATAAATAAATAAATAAATAAATAAATGTGCCAGTTCTTACACAGCTGGGCAGAAATGTCAGTGTCAATCAATCTTAGGTTGCCTGCACATATCCCAGCTGAAAACCTGCCATCTGCACATCTGTATAGGGACTGACAGTCATCCTCTTGGCAAGTAGCCATGCAGTAGGATGAATATGCTGACAGATAGACATTTGACAACAATATGTATGCCATAACTACATGTCAGAAGCCCTCACTAACATGTGATGTACAGACAGTAGTCTACAGTTACATTCCACATGTTGGATCATTACCCACTAGGGGTTATACACTGTGACACAGCCCATACACCAGGGATACAACAGGGAGGCCTCAGAGTCTAGCTATGCCTGTAGGTGTGCCTGTTGTCAGTACTACATTTAGCACTCTACTCTTGACTGGGTAAGCACTGTCAACAGTAGTACTGCCATGATACACTACATGCCAGTGTGACAGCATGTACCCTGGGTTACTACCCCTGTATGTAACACATTCACATGGATAACAGTGCTGTACAGGCCTCATATACATCTGTGTCCCAAAACTGATACTCACACCCCTTGCTACTGTAATGACAGCACATAGGTGCATGTATTGTGCATGGCATTGCATGTATTGTGCATGGCATTACATACACTTATTACAGATGTCATTACCCTGCTATATTATCAGACTGGGTGGTGTGAACTGGTTACCAGGGCTAAGTCATGCTTAACAGGTATCAACATTGCTGCAATAAAACAGCTAAGCTGATTGGCGCACTGGTAAGCGAAGCCTACACTGTGTAAGTGCCCGTATGTTTACCTGTAGCTTAGCACTGCTTAGCTTTGCACAAACCCAGGCAAACACACTTAAAGCTGCTCAAAACTGCCTTAACCACTCTGTATCTGACAGCTCTTGTTCTGCCCAGCAACAAAATGAATAACTCTTGCATGTCTTGAACTCAGGACCCTGTACACTATAGTCACAACACTTAACCACTACACCATGACCACTATGAAGAAAGCTGTTGTTTTCCAATATATCTGTCAATACACATATTGATTAGTATTGAACAATTTCTTTACTTCCACAATTGTGTAGTACTTGTTATTAGTATGACTGTTGCATCCCATATGTTGTTTTACCATAATGTACACATAGCAGATACATACGGTGAGATACATCTGGGAGGGTGTATACAACTGTGAGGTTTAAACATGACAGGAATATGGATATATACATATAATAGGTTGATATATGTCTACATGTACATGTAGATGTATATGCATACATATGTCTGTATACACATCAGTATAGTGCAACATATATATGGCCATGTGTACATCTTTTTGTAAGTGCACACACACACACACACACACACACACACACACACACACACACATATATATATATATATATATATATATATATATATATATATGCACATCCTATGTGTACAGATATGCCTATTTATGTAGAAATATATGTAGATATCTATAACTATATGTGCATACATATCTATTCTGATATACGTATTACTGTCAATATATATGTAGATATCCATAAGTATATGTGTATATGTATCTCTATCTGTATATGTGTAGACATATATTGCTGTGTATATGTATGTATATATATATATATATATATATATATATATATATATATATATATATATATATATATATATATATATATATATATATATATATATATATATATATATATATATATATATATTTATATGTAGTCAATATGTATATGTGTATATATCTATGCAGATATATGGATAATTATATATACATATATTTTCACCATATGTCCTGAACATGGAGTGCAGCCCTACCTCAGCCCCAATAGTCCCAACCTCTTAGTGCAAGGGGATGTCAGGTATGCATTGTAGGTATATATGTAGACTATTGCTACTGTGATAGGGGTTGTCTTCACAGACGTATATGTGGGAAGTCACATCTGGTTTTAACATGTGTGCCATTGGCTACTGACAAGCATCCTAAGGAGATCATAGCACAGTACCACTGCTAGCACAGTAATGATCCTGTGGACTACAGCAGAGATATGGCCAATAAATGTGGACAGTCTGACACACTCTGGTCAGTCCAGAGGTATATGCAGAACCCCTTAGTGCAAGCCATGTCTACCAAGCCTGACAATGCGGATGTTAACAGCCATGTAGATGGGTATATCACATAAATGCTGGTATACATTTGCTCCATAAGTTATACATTAACACACCCCTGTCTGTCCTGACACATAACCACTGGTATAGAGGTGCCATGGCCAAATACTACCTACTACTTAGTGACATACATCTGTACAGCATCCCACTGTTTTATCTGACATACATGACTGTTATGGTGGCCTGGCAGCAGTACATCTGGCAAGTATCTGGACATAACATCACACTGGGTAAGTACACTAAGCTGCTAGGCATGTAACAAAGCACTGTGCAGGTTACAGGCAGACTGCCACAACACTGGCCAACATTTCTTATGGGGGATACACATGTACCCGCATATGTAGCAGGCTCTACAGGCATTTCACAGCACAGAGTAACAGACACCTGTGTGAAAGTGCATAACCACAACCAATGTGAACATAGCCACAGCCACATATGGTAAGAGCATAATATTACAGTATTTGGACTACCTGATCAACACCATCCTCATATGTGCCACTCACACACTAACCCCACATATACTGGGTCACTACATAGTGTGGTCCGATGCCTGTCTGTGGTATGGGACATGTATGTTTTTGGCCCTACAAACATGTAAGCCGAAAGGATAACATACAGTAGAGCAGCATGTTACATCAGATAGAACAGGACCAAGAGCAATGACATCTACCACGGTCTGTACACAGGCCAAGGTACATATTCACAATACACACACACACTGTCAACAATCACCATATGTACACAGACCTCAGTACTGTAAACACAACAGCAGAATGCCCAGGTTATGTCCTCAAATATAACCCCTACTACAGATAACATGTGTAGCAGTCTGATATCTCACTGGCTTGTTATCAGATATGATGTCACTAAATGATGGTGTACAGAACATATGCACCTCTTACTGCATGACATATGCACATCGGTTGACAGAATGTTGGCTGGAGGCACAAACACAGTGCCAATATTGACATGTTGCTGTGATAACCTCTTACATTTACTGTTGTAAGAGGGTTTGTTGTGACATATGTCCTATGACTGATATGAAGTCAGTAACTTTCAGGGCTGTCACCATGTACTGACTGCAATCCTCACACTATGCTTCTGCAGTTCACAGATAGGTGCTCTGTGAGTAACACAAGAAACAAAAGGCACCACACACTACCCAGTCTGCAAATGACCCTACAGATGGGGGTTTCCTCAGAAATATAGCACTGTCATGACAGGTCTTAAAACATGTTGAACAGCCATATCCACACACACCCTGTTAAAGCAACATTACTCCAAATGCAGAATAGCAACGCTTACAGTCTGTAGTCATGTCAGGCACATCTCCGTCCTGCCTTTTTCCACAGTGTGTGTTGTTAGAGGTGAATCCCCAATCCATCTGTCATGCTGTTTGCCAAACACCAGATCTAGGTTCTGCTCACAGTGAATGAAAAGGCCCAACAACATGATGTTCTTAGATATTAGAGTGTGTTTCCATGCAATTGGCTATGGGAATGTTACCACAGCTGTTCCACATACAATCAGCTAGAGGAGGGCTGCAAGTCATGTAAAGGCCTTCAGCTGATCATGAGCATCACTTACAAAACATATGCTGCTGCCTAAGCAAAGCAGGTGTAGTTCTCTACATCCACCAGACATGGAGTGATAGAGACAGACAGAGGCAAAGATAAGTCAGGGAGGGGGTGGGAGAGTAAAACCTAAGTATTCTTGTGTCACACACCTACCAGTACAGGGTATCAAACTCCTGACTTAACTATGTATTGCTTTCATATGTCTATGCAGTTATTGACTGCACCACATAGCGTACATGTTGAGGATCTCTCCAACCATATATGTGATGGTGAGTGACATCTGCAATAGTGATATGGTAGCGATACGGTAGGTGTAGTACACGTGCCTGTCCACATGGACAGGTGTCAGCATCAACACAGCCACATCTCTCAAGGACTCACACACATTGACACACTTGGCAGGGTCAGGAATACACCTCCTCACTAGTTAGTTTGCTACAATACAGTACTGTGCAGGTATCACATGCACCTCGGGTGTTATCTTGAGGTTATATGGGCAAAGGGTATGTTGAGGTGTCTGACATTAGACAGCATGGTTCAGTATGCCAATGGGGGTTGTAGTGAGTGTGAATGTTGTCAAAAGCATCATACGCCACACACACACACACACACACACACACACACACACACACACACACACACACACACACACACACAGGGTGCCAGTGCTGGCATGCATGTGTGCATTGCTTCACGTGTACATAGTGGTTGACTGTACCAGAAGGCTATACAAGGCTAGGTGAAGGGTATACCTTGGCATCAGGCCACATGACAATGGTCTGCTGTGTGGCTTAGGAGTGTAGTGTCTGGATTGGCACACACAGGTGAGTATTGTATTCACAATCCAGTCTCCTGGGTAACAATTGTGTGTTGCCATTGCTGTTCAATGCTTGCTATGTATGTGTTCTTTAGTCCATAACATGGAGACTGTCTGGGATGTGCACATGTCCCACATGCATGTACAGTGACATGTGGAACTGTACCTGGGGTGTTTGGCCCATGTTGTGTACACAGATTGTTATAATCAGATGTGCCTATCCTGGCCTCATGTGCTGGGAACAGGTAATGGAAAGCAGGATGACCCTGCACCTACATTGATAGCATGACACAGGTATTCCCTGGTGTCAGTGGCATATGTCCATACAGGGCATATATATAAGGCATGGTATGGCCTTTGTGGGTCACATTTGATGGCACCACAAGTGTTGCAGGCATCCAGTGGGGAGCATAGTGAAGGCACACTGTTTGCATGTACGTGCATATTTTACTGATGGACAGGGTGCCATGCCCTCTGTCATCCACTGCAATCACACCATTGTTACTATCTGTGGGCAATATGCAGGGTACTACCAACAAAGCAGTTGCTGCCTAGGCAAGTGTGTTTGTGTATGAGACATGGGTTGAGATTCTTCTCTGTGTAATACAAGGGTTGCTAATATTGTTCTCCAGGCCTTGATGTCACATGTAGGGTTATGGATTGCCATCCCAGCTTCTCAGCTATTTCACATCTGTTATCCTTGTAAGGTGGACATTGTGACAAATAATAGGGTAACCATATAAGGAATTTGCAAAACCTATGCCACAGTGAGTCCAGTTGTTACATACTCACAGCCATCTCCACGCAGGATACGAATGACAAACAGAGACAGACACCTGCTATGTCTGGGATTAGAACTCCTACCTAACTAACTAGTATATTATATTACAGCATTATGCAGTTATAGAACACACCATGGAGATTACTGGAGTACTCTGTCCCCATAGGTGTATTTCACAGTGAGTGACATCAGCAGGCTTGCCAAAGTAGAGCATTTGAAATGTACTGATTGTGACTAGCCTACAGCACTGCTCCCTACACAGACATAGGAACACACACATCCCCACTTGCCATGTGTGGGAATAGAACCCCTGCCAAAGTACTATATCACACTACAGCATTATGCTGTTATAGGACATACCATGGCGATTACTGGGCTACATCTTTCCAAAAGGTATATTTCACAGTGAATGACATCAGCAGCCTTGCCAAAGTAGGGTATTTGATCTGTAGTGAGTTTGACGATCCTAAAATACATTGCTCCCCACACAAACAAAGAAACACACACAAACATCTACACTTGCCATGTGTGGGACTAGAAACCCTACCAAAGTACTATATCACATAATGGCATTATGCTGTTATAGGACGCACCACAGAGATCACTGGGCTACACCTTTCCCAAAGGTGTATTTTGCAGTGAATGACATCACCTGCCTTGCCAAAGTGGGGCATTTGAAATGTAGTGTGTGTGACTAGCCTAAAAAGTTGCTTCCTACACAGACAGAGACACACAAACATCCACACAGGTGTCCTGTCTGGGATTAGAACTTTTACCTAATTAATTTATCACACTACAGCATTACACAGTATACACACACAGATACACAGTTGCCATGTCTGTGATTAGAACTCCTACCTAACTAGTTTATCAGACTACAACATTATGCAGTTATAGGATATGGCACAGGGATTACTGGACTACACTTTTCCCAAAGGTGTATTTCACAGTGAATGACATCAGCAGCCTTGCCAAAGTAGGGCATTTGAATTTTAGTGAGTGTGACTAGCCTAAAAAGCATTGCTTCCAACACAGGCAGGGACACACACACACACACACAAACACATGCACGCAGTTGTCATGTCTGGGATAAGGACTCCTACCTAATTAATTTATCACACTACAGCATTACACAGTTATAGGATGCTCCACAGAGATTATTGGGGTACACTTTTCCCAAAGGTGTATTTCACAGTGAATGACAGCAGCCTTGCCACAGTAGGGCATTTGAATTGTAGTGAGTGTGACTAGCCTAAAAAGCATTGCTCCATACACAGAGATACACACAGTTCCCGTGTCTGAGCTTAGAACTCTCACTTAACTAGTTTATCACACTACAGCATTACGCAGTTATAGGATGTGCCACGGAGATTACTGTGGTACACATTTCCCAAAGGTGTATTTCACAGTGAATGACATCAGCAGCCTTGCCACAGTAGGTCATTTGAATTTTAGGAGGATGGCTAGCCTAAAAAGTATTGCTCCCTACACAGACACACACATACAAACACCCACACACACAGTTGCCATGTCTAAGATTAGAACTTCTACCTAACTAGCTTATCACACTACAACATTATGCAGTTATAGGATGCACCATGGAGATTACTGAGCTACACTTTTTTCCAAAGATGTATTTCACAGTGTATGAAATCAGCAGGCTTGGCCAAAGTAGGGCATTTGAATTGTAGTAAGTGTGACTAGCCTAAAAAGTATTGTTCCCTACACAGATAGAAAGACACACACACACACACACACACACACACACACACACACACACACACACACACACACACACACACACACATACACACACACACACACACAGTTGCCATGTCTGGGACTAGAACTCCTACCAAACTAGATTGTCACACTACAGCAATACACAGTTTTAGGATGTGCCACAAAGATTACTGGGCTGTTCCATTCCCAAAGGTGTATTTCAAAGTGGATGATATCAGCAGGCTTGTCATAGTAGGGCTATGGGGAGGGCAGCATGTGTGCATGGGCCATCACCCATTCATCTAGAGGTTGACACACCACATGCAGGCACACACACAGGGTTATATTCCACAGGTACGTGTATACAGCTGCTAGATGACTACTGCCTTGTACAGTCATGTTGCACAGCTACCACTTGCACCACATAGTCTGTAATGCTGATGGATACCAGTGGCTAATAACTACAGTGAGTGAGATTTACACATCATGTGGTTGTAGCCATTTGGTTGTGTGCTGGGTGAGACAGGCCTCATGATGGATGGCTCTTTGTCACAGTCACTCTCTTCCACACATCTCTGTATGTCTACTTTTGGCATATTATAATGTGTTTTCCTTGGATATATGTCTGCATTCCTATCCAATGTGCGTGGAAAGCATGACTGGTGCATACTGAGGAGTGCATGCACTAACATCTGCAACTGTCAGGTATGTATGGTCACTGTTGTTTGAAGACATGGGCTTCATTTGTTTAAGTGTGTGAGCATGCCCAGTATGAAATTTCAGTATGTGTTGTCTGACATTCCCTTCATTTCTCTGTGTGTGTGAGCATGCCCAGTATGCCCTTCTGTATTGAATGTGTGGATCCATTCCAGGTAGTTTGTACTCCAGTGTAGACCTTTGTGTTGTACACCTACAGGTAGCAAACTGTTTCTGCAGGGTACCCGTAGATCATTTGGCGATATGGGGCCAAACTGTGCAAAGGATAGTGTGTACTGTAGGTAATTGTGTCTGTGCTGCTTTTGCTACATGGTACTGGTGTTAGCAGAGATATTCAGACATGTGTACTATTATACACTGTGATGTTCTATATCCTCAAATACTGTCATGTGGACATTCTTACTCACAGTGATGTCCTGGGGAACAAGGGTGAATGCAGCTGTGTCCAGTATTGTGGGCAAACGCGTCCATATTCATGGAAAGTTATGCCATTCTGGAAGGAGACCTGCAGGCACTTGCTGCTGTGTCTGTGTATCTGGATCAGCACCTTGGTACAGTGCTGACAGAGGATCCCATACTTGTACATCCATTGACATGACAGTATGGCCTTATCTTGCTGTGGCAATACCTCAAAGCTGTACAGATTCACACAGGTTACTCAGAGGCAGGGGCTATAAGTCAGGACATTACCCATATTGTGGTGTATGGGCAGGTTTGTAGCCACCCATTTATGTGTTTGCAGCCAGGGATAGTGTGTGCACACGACTGTGTGTCGGATCTTGCACATTCCATGCTGCCCATGCTGCCACCCCCCCTCTATTATTCTATCCTCTTCCATACATTATGCATACATTATCTGATACTTTCCCTAAGGTTATCACCTCATCACAGCTGTATTTTGGTGTTGGTCCACAGTTCATGCAGTGTGACATGGTGGACATGTTACTGTGGTTTGTCCACATGGCCTTGTATATGGCTTATGTGGAGTATGTTATGTTGTTATTTGGGTGTCCATGACATAATATGCATTGTCAGTACGTGTGAGACACAAGCCTTTGGCAGAGGCCTGTAGGCCATTTGGTGGTGATGTGGGCCAGCTGTGGCAGGCCATTGCATTCTGTCAGTCCTATGGTCCCAGACCGCCATGTAGTATATTCCCCTGGTGTGACAGGGTAGGTGTGCTAGGTGTTCATGTGAATACTTTCTATCAGTATTGATCAGATGGTGTGGATGCTAGTAGGGTGCTACCTACAGCTAGGGACACACTTGCATGGGACACCTGCACTGTATGTTACATTCTTTCGCTATTGCCACATACAGGTGGGGATGATATTGTACCCATTCCCAACAGCAGGGATACGACCAGAGAGGCAACTCTGGGTGGTGTTTGGATGACCTGGGTGCATGTATGCTGTGAACACTACTCGCATCTGATGCACAGATATGCATGTGGCATTCCAGTTATGCTGGAATGTGTAGGTGCATCAGCTGTTTCCCAATACATCAGTCCTGTCACCTTTGTGATCTGCAAGTGTTCGGGCAGACAACACCGGTATTCCCTACTACAGGCCCAGATAATGTGATGCATACCTGTATGTATAATTCCAAGGGTGTGTCCATTTCACAGTTACACATTATATACTGTATGTCTGGGGTACTTTCCCCTGTGTACTGCTTGTATATCTAGCCCAACAGCCATGCCATGTCAATCTTTCAGATGACACATATTAACACCATACATTTACAATGTGTTATACTGGTAGGAAATGTCTTTGGCACTGCAGTTGTGAGGACTTGGCCCTGTCATCAGCAGCAGTGAGCAATTGCTACCATGTCATACCTCAACATGTGTACATACTGCCCACTCTCACACAATATGAAACACACACCAACCTAACACACACTTACCTGCATATTGTACAAATGCTACAATCTATCCTGCTACCTTGGCCACCTCTGTGCATCTGTACTCCACTGGTATTATACCTACACATGCATGTTACTACATTTCTACATAGGATTGGGGGGCACACATGGCTGTTACTACATGTCTACATAGGATTGGGGGGGCACCTGACTTGCTACATTTCTACATAGGATTGTGGGGGCGCACCTGACTGTTACTACATGTCTACATAGGCTATGGGGGGCACACCTGACTGTTACTACATGTCTACGTAGGATATGGGGGGCACACCTGGCTATTTCTACATTCCTACACAGGATTGGGGGGCACACCTGACACTTGTACACAGATGCTATGACTGTACTGGTATGTCAGGTACTCCAATTCATTCTGTTTTCTAACCTATCATGCTGACTAGAGGCATAGCAGTGTACTACAGGTCTTAGGTTTGATTGACCTACATATCAGTTTCTGACTTCTTAACCTTCAGAACTAGCATTCCACTGCCTGACCTGATGCAGTCTGTCTGTGTAGGCCTGGGGGGAGGTTACCCATAGGCATCATTCAGAGGCCTTGGCACAGCCTTTGTTTGCGTTTGTCTACAGCTGTCCTGCTGGCTGAAACTGCTGTTGGGTATGTGAACCTCTCTGACTGGCATGTGTGTGTCATATGGACACATATGTGGCTCAGCACATTTCCTGCAGTGGGTTTGGACACCATGTGTAGTACTGGCTACTATGGTGACACCAGTATTTGTTACAGATCTCATGCTGCCACTATAGGTGTCTCCTATCTGCTGGCATCCCATTCAGCCACCCGATTCCCTTGCATGCTCACATCCATACCATACTACTTCAATCCGCAATTAGTAAGGAGAGTGGCTTACCTTGTGGGTGTGCCAGTATTGAGGATGGTGCTGGGGGCTGCCTATGTTGGATGCACATAGTACACTCCCTATTATTGGTTGAGCACAGGTAGTGTCATGTTTGGCATCCCTTTTACTGTTTGTGTGAGTCAGAGAGAGGTGTCATTCCCTGGGTCCCTACTGTGTCTGTGTATGTGCTATGAGTTGCCTCTTTGCCAAGGCCAGGACATACTGGGCATGCCTCCATCTGCCTACAGGGGCAGGCTCAGGTTATTCCTCCTCTGAGTCACTCTGTGCCTGTGCAGGCCTTGGCATTGTTGGAGGGGTTGTGTGGCCCTGCCTTGTGCTGTTCCTGTTGCAGCTGTTTCCACAGGATCATATTGTGTAGCATGGCACATATGATAACAATTTGGGTACATGTAACTGGTGAGTACTGCAAGGCTCCACTGGATGTGTCCAGGCACCGGAACCGTGACTTGAGCATCCCAAGCACACGCTCTGTTATGATTCTGGTCTGTGCGTGTGCCACATTATTATATCTTGTTTGGGTGTGTGTGCATTTCTGATGGGTGTCATCAGCCACGTCTCCAGTGCGTAACTAGCATCCCCCACTAGGTGACTGTAAGGGATTTCCCTATTGGCAAATCTCTGGTACAGCTGCATCAGATACCAGATGTGGGAATTGTGATAGCTTCCAGGGCAGCCAGCACACACATTCATTATAATGCCCTGGGCATCTCACACGACATGGCAGTTAATGGAGGGGGAAGCCCTTGCAGTTGATGTAGACCCTACCCTGCTCACCAGTGGTGCTTTGATGCATATGTGCATGCAGTCTATAGCACTCACCACCTCAGGGTATTCTGCTATTTGGTGGAAGAAATGCATATTGCTGGCCAACACCTCATGGGTGTTGATGAAATATACGTGCTCACTGGCATATGCTGACATGGCATCCAGGAACTAGTGGACTACCCTGGATGAGATCCTCATGATATCCCCAGTTGGGCTTTGGGAGGTACCTGTGGCTAGTATTCCTAAGCCTACACATATTTTGGTATCCACTGGGATGGGTTCCCCTCTGTTAACACTGTGTGTGAGGCATGGCCGGCACAGCTCAACAATTTGCTGTAGGAGGTCCCTGTCCACCCTATAGCGCTCCACTATCTCCAGCTCATGAAGACCCTGGTAGGTTACCCTGGGTCTGTACACCCTTCTCCGTCTCCTCACTCTGGGCTGGTCGACAGCATTTTCATCCTCACCACCCTCAGCCTCTTCCACATGTAGATGTCTGATAGCTGCTGGAACTCCTATAATTTTTTTATTTTTATTTGTTAAAAGTTCCTCCCTTGTATACACCGGTGGTGTAGAGTATGTGGGAAAAACCAGAGGGAAAGGTGTTTGCATAGTTTATTGTAGTGTTCTGGGCTAGGCTGGGCTGGTCTGCTGCCTGTGTAATTCGCTGATTCTGATAGATTTCAGCTGCCAGCTATGCTAGTTCTCCTAGATTACCTTCCTACTGCTGTTTCCCTTCCCATTGCCTTCCTGTTTAAGCTCAGGGGCACGTGTCACAAACACAGTGCTCAAGTGTGCACAGATCTGCTAGTTACTGGTTTACTTTTTTTTCCCTTTAAAACCCATTGCACGGCATGCACACCCGCTTAGGCAATGTAAAGAGAGCTAGGCAGTCTCAGACACACCCCCTTGCTTACTTCTGCTAAGCTAAGAGTAAACCCGAGCCACAGGGCTCCAATAAGCTTACAGTATGCCTGACACACACCCCTATGATGTCAGCTAACTCCTAGGCTTGCACCAAGCTATTCCTGCTCTTACTCTGTTGGGTGCTGAATAGCATGCAGGGGAAATCTGGGATTCAGTATCATTCCCCTCATTTGCATAGGATTGCCTGCTGATGCATAGTCACAGGTCCCACACTGAGCCTCCCCTATTAGCAACCACTATTCACTAGCCATGTTATCTTTTGCTGCTATTGAGTATACTGGAAAAATAGTGATTTTGGTTAGAATACTTATTTTAGGTTTTTTTTCTTAGTCGTCCAATCCTGTTTGTGCGCCGCTGCCCTACTCTTAAACAGCCGAGATCAGCTAAAAAAAAAATAAAAGTTGATGTTCTTATTTTTGCAACTGTGTTCCATGCCAATGGCCTTATACTTGGCCATTGGCATACTTTCTACATAATAACCACCCTTTATTTGGAGCTGTCATGGCTCTGTTTTGTAGTTTGCCAAAATTTACTCTGTTACTGGTGGAGTACATTTCTGCAGATTACACTAGTCCTGCACGGCTGGCTTCCAGCTTCCTGGATCGCAAATTCACCTCATTTGCATGGATTTCTCCTGAAAATGGAGTAATTTGCATACAGGGGCTGAGTCCGTGCAGGACTAATGCAGGAGCGCTCGTGCACGTCCCTACAGCTTATTCCTGGATCGCACAACAGACATATTGCCTGCTGGAGCTCCTGCACTAGTCCTGCACACCGTGCAGGGCTTGCTGAATCCGGGGGAATGTGTTTTCTATGTTGGATGATTGAGCTGGAAATATGGTGTTGCCATTGCTTTTTTCTGTTTGAGAAAGAATTCGAGAAAGGATGTTACAGACTGAATAAAGTAGGAGTTAAACTTGGTAGGTATGCATTCATTTATATCAGGACTGATGGGGTTGATTGAGTGTTGTTTGTGAGAGTTTAGAAGGTGATTTATTGAGATCCAGAAAAGTGTGAGGTTTAAGAGATGCTTGTTTTGTAATCTGATATAAAAGGAGCTTTTCTCATTTCTAATGGGCTGCTACTTGTTTTTTTATTTAGTTGTTTCAGTTGCTGCAGGTTATGAGAAGTTCTGCTTTAGGGACATAATTCCTAAGCTTTATTTCTGGCTTTCATAAATTGTTTAGCATTTCTGGTGACCTAAGGAGTTGGATTTAACTTTATTATTTTTGTTCTGATTGTGTGGTACATCTGTTGAGTATGTCTAGGAAGGTTTTGTTAAATTCTAGGACAGCATTGTCTAGAGGCAGAATTTTTTGTATGGGTCAGTTGTACTGAGGGAGAGTGATAATAAATGTTTCATATTGGAATTTGGATAAGCTTCTTACATCACTGAAATGGTGTTTAGTAGTGTTTGGATCTGTTTTATAACTAGATAGGTTGGGAGATGGTCCTTAAGGAGTTAGGCAGTCTACCACAGGATGCGTACATGTCTGGTTGAGGTGGAAGAATCTAGTCTATGATGGATTCTCTTGTTCTCTTGCATTTTCTGTTATAGCTAGTTGATGTATAGATAAGTTGGGTGAAGCCATACTGTTTTATAGTAATGGATACATTTTCAGAGTTGATTAAGTGCTAATCAGTGTTAACATCTCCTAGAATTATTGTTTCAAATTTTATGTGGGAAGACATTCAACATGGAAAGTATTGCAAACATGGGAATATTATTACCTTGTGGTATATAAATATCTCCTATTACTATTGGTTTGTAAGTATTATGCTTGAGTGTGGTCAGTAATAATAGTTGTGCATTATCAAATGGGGGGGTATTGGTATGATATGATGGGAGATCACATGGCATCTTCATAGTTTCATAGTATAGTACTAGGCTATCTGCCCTGGGGCATTTGTAAGCCTAGCCATAGTGATGTGGCATTTGCCACCCCATGAAATGGTACAAAAATGTACAGAATAAATTTAGAATACTGTGTCTAGTAGTGACACAATGAAGGTCCCCTTATATAATAGAATTAGTTTACTGTGCCCCTGTCTAGCAGTGACACAGATGTGACCCCTGGGGTAAACTTACTATCTCCCATCCACTCATCAAGATTTCTCTTGAAGAGAGTCAGTGAGGAGCTCTGCCTAATATGAACTGGGATCTTGTTCCAAAGCATGGGAAACCTCTGGGTTATGAATCTATCCCTCCAGCATGTCCTATTCATACTTGTGCTGAGGTTTAAGTCTTTAGCTCTCGTGGTCCTGATGGACTTGGATTTTTTGAGGTGGAGCATGTCCATCAGATCCTGATTGGACATGGCCTTGTACGTCAGGCAGAGATCACCTCTGAGCAGGCGGTATGATACTGACTAGAGCTGAAGTTTCTTTAGTCTGGCAGAATAAGACATATGTTGGAGACCCTTGATCCTCTTGGTGAGGTACTTTTGTGGTCTCTCCAGCTGTTGCAAATGCCGGGTGAGATACATACCAAATGGGGCATTGTACTCAATCATGGGTCTGATGAGGGAGGAATATAGGGTACAATGACATCCTTGGATCTGGATGTGAATCCCTTCATGATGAGGTGTGCAAGGTAGAATGTTTTTCTAACCACTTTGGCAACGTGGGTATCAAATGAGAGGTCGCTGTTGACTTGGGTCCCTAGGTCTCTGATTACTTTTTCAGTACTCAGTGGGTTGCTGTCTATGTGATAATTTGTGGGTACTTTGTTTTTCCCAAAGGGGATGACTATACATTTTTTGGCATTTAGTTTAAGGCCGTGACTCCGGCACGAGTTGTCCGTTTCTGTGAGGCCTTTTTGTAGGATGTGTGTGTCTGCTGGTGTATCGACTATGGCGCCTAGTTTTCAGTCATCTGCGAACTTTGTCAGCCACAGCCCTCCCGTGTTTGCTTTAACATCTGAGAAATAAATGCCGAACAAGAGGGGTCCCAGGACAGATCCCTGTGGGACACCACTTGTGACTGGCTTTGAGTCTGACATTGCTCCAGCGATTTTAACTTTATGGGTTCTGTCCTTTAGCCAGTTTGCAACCCATCTAGTGACATAAGGGTTTACATTTAACCTGTTGATCTTATCTATGTTGCCTGAGTGGGGTATTGTGTCGAAGGCCTTAGCCAAGTCCAGGTATGCTGTATGGACTGCTTTGCCCTCGTCAATGGCTCTAGTGACTGTTTTGAAAAAGTCAACCAGGTTTAAAAGGCAGGATCTGCCCTTTACAAAGCCGAACTGGGTGGGGTCAAGTGTCTGTAGGTCCCCTATGTCTCTGTTTATGAGTTCCATAATGATTCTTTCCATAGCTTTGCAGACCAGGCTGGTTAAGCTTAAGGGGCGGTAGTTTCCAGGGTCTGTAGAGGCACCCCCTTGTGGAGTGGGACCACTGTTGCTGTACACCAGTGTTCAGGTACATATCCCGAAGTAAGGCTAAGGTTAAATAGCATTTTTATGTGTGGGTTTAGCTCCTCTTGGAGTTCACGTAACATGCAACCCGGGATACCATCAGGTCCCATTGATGCTGTGTTTTTTGCTTTGTTTAGGGTGGTTCTCACTTGGACATCTGAGATGACAGGGAGATTACATTCAGCTGGGATAAGTATTTCTTCTTTTGGGGGTGAAGGAGGGGAGATATTTGCACTGAACCTGTCAGCCAGAATGTTGGCAATATCTGTGGGTTCAGTGTATGTTTTATTGTTGTGAACCAACTCTGAGCATTATTGATACAATATCTTGTATATTATAATCTAAGAGCTTTTTATATGTTCTATCTAAACTTAATATAGTGAAACCAGGGTGTACTATTTCTTTGTCTTTTAATTCTGTTTTTAGCCAAGTTACAAATAACTCAGGAGAGTGGTTGGATAGCAAAGATGAACTTCTGTGAGTTTGTTACAGACGTCCCTTACATTTGGGTGTGCTATTTTCAGTCCTTTGTGGTTATTTGGTTGTTAGTTTTCAGAATGAAAATGCAGAAAGATGTTGCAGTAACTTGTGATGGGCCTAGGTTTGGGTGGATGTGACCACTTAGCTTCAGTGTTAAAAGGACAGGGTTGTGGGGGGAATAGCCATTTTTGTTTGGTTTTAAGTTTGATGTAGAATTTTTGGGAAGTGTAATTACATCTTAAAATTTTGGGTCTGGACTAGTCTAAGTATGTGATGTGCTATAATGATAGGACAACAGAACAGTATAGAATAGTTGGAGCTTGTTATATTTTGACAATGATTTAATAGTTTAAAATTGTTAAAATGTGATCATCATTTCACATTATCTACTGCCCATGAACAGTGACTTCTTCCAGTAATGAGTTATCTGTGGACCTCATATTTTACAGCTTAGGAAACAGAAACTTCAATAAACAATGGGTCCTTGAAATATTTTCAAATGGCACTTGTAAATTATGGCAACATGATGGTACATATGTCCCTTTACCTACTCATAGTAGGTATATTACTTACCACTTGTATTCCTTTCTACAATGAAGAAAAGTGCTAACATTTCTATTTGACAAGATACAGCTGTTCATTTTAGAAGAAAGAGTAAGAGTTCATTACAGAGTATGAAAAAGGAATAACCAAACTATTTCTCTGAATATGTCTGTATCCAGAATGTATCTGAAGGACGCCACTCCAGCTGTCAGCATGGGGAAATCCCTTTCCACCCGAAACTTATCCTGACCTACCTTGAGTTTGTTGCAGTAACTTGAAGTAAGTTATATTTACTGGGATGATATTACTGATGTCTAAAAGATGTATAAGAAATGCTTCAAAGAATCATACTTTGAATCTTATGTCAGAAAGCTCTCATGCCTCAAAGAGCAGACACTTCATATAATAAGGATATGATACAGATCTTATGCCATAACAATTGGATTCATAGATATTCACCTCCTAAATTCTACAGAATATGCTCATAAGAGAAGATATTTCACAGCTTGGCTAGCTGTAAAGACATCTCACCTTCTCTGATCAATTATCCTCTTCAGAGTATGTACAATGTTGTGCTGCTATTAATTCTTTCCTACCGCTGAAAAAAATGTGTAAAATGTAGAAAAATCTGTGACTTTTAGCAGACTGATCAGCAAGTGGACATTTATTATTTTACAGGAAGATCGTTGTCAAATGCCAATATCATTTCATATAGAAAGGAAATTCATATGTTGAAGTGATTTGCTCTATTAGCAAGTATGTATTGATGTATTATTTATATTTATATAGTACATTAATTCTCTGTTTGATTTTCATTCCTAAAAATGAAAGCATGTAGTACACTGTGGCATCTGTGTAGCAGATGATATCTGTGTCCATGCAGGTTTGTTTCTTTGTAAGATGACTGATACTGGTATGCTGTCCATGCTCAGTTTGATGGCAACTTTTTCCCAGGGTAAAAAAAATGTAAAGTGAATTAATGGCTTATTTTGAAAGAAAATAGCTTTCACAACCATCATTTCCAGAAACATCATGTTCAAATATGTGACCATTTTGGATTTCTCAAGAGTGTTTCTTTTGGTAAGTATTTTATGTTTCCTTCTGTTAACTGGTGGCATTTTCTTTTGTCAACTAGCATGGGACACTATTACACAATGACTGTTTGACCAATTTACTTTGTTCATGTCTGTGATCCACCCACATAAAATGTGTGTGTAACATTTACTTACGGTCTCACAGCTAATGCTTTTAATCTCATTCCCTGTGGGGCTCGTGTTAGAACGTGAGACCCTTACTTATGTGTAAGGGGTCAGTATCACCAGTTTGTAGAAAGACAGCGTTATGGTACAACTCCTACATGAATTGTTATTACTTCCCTATATCTATAGCCAGAAATCATGGACATTTGTAGAAAACAATGCTGATAAAACTGTGTGTAAAACATATGTTCCCATTTGAATATTGTTCATGACTGATTAAGTCAAGATGAGAATTCTGCTAACATTCTTGTGCAAAAGAAATATTTGTATATTGAACACTTCAGCTATGAGTGTTATTTGCTACTTTGCTTTGCACAGGCTTTATGAGATGAGCAGACAGTCTTAACATGATGGTAATGGCAATGAAAAGTCAATACCACCTTCAGTTATTATTTCACCTTACCAGTATATCGTCATGGGGTAATAACATTAATTCTATCATGTATATTATGAGCATGCACTCAGATACACACATAGGCATGCTTCCCCCACAAGCATGTGGATGTGCATGTACACACAGAGTATTCCTCAGAAAGAAAATCACCTTTCCCCTGTCCTTTCTCTTTTTCTCTCTTTATCTTTGTCTCAGAGGTTTCAAAAATTGTCTTTGGGACCCAGTCAAGACATCACTTTCAGAAGCCTATGTAACTCTGACTAACAATTAGTGCAGATGATTAAGGCATTGAGCTCTAAATGAGCTTTTTAATGTAGTCTAGGATACAAGGTTTGACTCCTTTCCTCACTATTTACCACTGTATGACTCTGAGCAAGTGACTTAACAAGACAGTGTTCCTGAGTTCCTCCTGAAAAACATTTATGCTTGCTATTGGTCTTGTTTCTACTATCACATTTTAGCTGTGACCCTTTTGTTGATAGTGCTATTTATAATAGCCAATTTGCTACAATTCTTGCTCATGCATTACAAACATATGACTTATGGTATATTTCCCAAACTTATATTAAGGGAAAAATAATTATATAATTAAGGGGTCAGTCATCCCTTGTGAGGTCTGCAGATGACTAGATACAAACCACACTATTGGGCCTTATTGCAGCCTCATCACTCTAGGTCCTTTTGAAGAATATGAGTACACTATACAGAGGAGACTCCCTTGAGGACCAACTCAAGGTCCATTGAGACATTGTGGTTTTGTACGTCTTATTATTTCAAAAATGCATGTTGATGCAAAGCCTATTTTTCTTAAGTTAATGAGTAACATTTTAAAAAAAGTAATTGATTCTAGATCTTTGTCCCTCATTATTATTAATTTTGTGTCTGAATTTTGAGTAAAGAGGTTGAGATTAATGCTAGAGAAACTTTAAAATATTATTTCAATTTTTAAGTTCCATTCTATCATAAAACCATGCCTTCAGATATAACCTTGAGCTAACTATGAAAATCAAAATTACTGTCCCATATCAAAACTCTAAAAACATGAACAGAACATTGAAGAAAAAAATATGTATTATTTTTCTCTGAGCACTGTCCGAATGTTCTATGGAATAGCTAAGATACTATTTAACAAATGCTGTAACAAAAGAAGGGTGACACAATGGTTAGCTCTGCTACCTCACAACACTTAGTCTTCCAGATCAGCTTTTGGCTGATGTACCTTCTGTATGGACTCTGCATGTCCTCTGAATGCCCCCACTGGATTTTGCCAGGTGCTGTGGTTTTATCAAGCATCCCCAAGCACATGCAATAGGTGAACTAGTGATCCCTTGACATGCCATTGTGTATGTGTGTGTGTGTGTGTGTGTGTGTGTGTGTGTGTGTGTGTGTGTACGTGCACATGTGCCCTGCAATAGTCTGGTGCTGGCAATGTGTTCTCAGATTTGCAGCAAATAACTGGTGGGAAATGCTTCAGTTTCCATGCGACCTTGAACATGAAGAGCGTAGTCACAGAATGAATGACTGTTTTAAAAGACACTGTTTTATTGAGGTTTAGCCTGTTACACCTGGCTACTTCTTTGATTGTGTCTGCAATTACCATAAAACATATTTCAACAATAAAAAAATTACTAATTCAGATATGCTCAACAAGAAAATTTCCGAGAGGGGCTTTTTTTGCCTGAAACTGCTTCCATCATGCTATATGTGTTTTAGACAAGAGAAGTAAAATGTCATGGCAATCTTATTTTACTTAGTGACTTTAAATTCTAAATTGAGATACTGACAGGAATAACGTTTTATGAAAAATTAACCTCTTTAAAAATATCTTGTCTAAAAAATGTAGGGTAGACCATTGAAGGGCAGAAAGCAATTTGCAAGAAAATATCTGCTTCCTATTTTTCATTTAGATCAAAAGAATACAAATGAAATAACCCATTTTATGTACAAAAGAAACTACAGCAGATGCTACCAATTAATTGACTTGTGGAACTCAACATTTGACAAACCATTATGCAAATTTAAGCATGCAGAACACATTTTCCAGAAAATGAATTACTATAAAATTCCTCCCGCTTAAAAAATAAATAAATAAAAGTGCAAGTTCTGTGCCCCCAGTCCATACCCCATTGGTAAATATTCTTGACCAAAAACAAACTATGTCTTCCAGTTACATTGGTGACCCAGCAGCAATTTTACTAAAAAGTCTAAACCCACCAACCTGTGTATTACCATACTCTTATGTCAAAGGCATATTAACTACAAGGCTGAATATGTTGGGGGTGGTGTTGGAAATTGCCTTCTGTCCAAAAGAGTTTTATATTTGTTTTATTTATCCTTTGTTGACCAGATTAGCTCCATTAGGCTAATGACCTTTTTTCAAGGAAGACCCAGGTAGTGTTTATACTTTATTGTAGTATCACACCATTTTGCCTTTTCTTGTCTCTATTTTTTTTTTCTGTCTCCCCCTTTCTGTTTTAAACAAAAGGCTGGTGCTTCCTTTATTTGTGAGACTATGGAGATTTGCAGTTTTCCACATTGAGTATCCTGTAAGCTTTGCTTTTTTAACCATATTCACCATGCTTTAGTAATTCTAATTCCTACTACACATCCAAAGCTATATCATACAGTACCATTTTCTTTTATACTGCACTAATATTATTGCTCATCCTATGTGGTAACCCTCAATGGAATCCTTATACTTTTGTACTGATAGGAACAAAATACAATACATTTAGACAGAAAAAAAAATAAATAAATGGAATTACTACTCTCCTAGCCTTGAAAAATGGTTAGGTGAATACTTGGTAAAGAATCCTCAACTGGACCCTTACCATCTAATCTTGGCCTTATAAAAAGAGTGAATTTGGAAAGTTGGATGATGCTCCTTTCGTTTCTGTGTTCATTCTGATTGCCTCATCAGTATTCCTTCTTATACAAGCCCATCCTCTGCTGTGTCATTTCAGTTAAGAAAACCCATCCTCTCCAATGTCGTACTTAAGAAAATCCATCCTCTGTCATGTCATTTCACTCAAGAAAATACATCTTCTACCATGTTGCTTAATGTAAGAAAACCCGTCCTCTGCCATTTTACATAAAAAAAATCCTCTGCCACATCATTTCTCAGCACTTAAATGTAGCATAAATTAGGGAAATATGATATAGATATAGATTGATCTCTCTCTCTCTCTCTCTCTCTATATATATATATATATATATATATATATATATATATATATATATATATATATATATGGATTCACTTCAGAAGCCTGAATGATCACAAGCCTGAATTGCATAAGCTGGAAGACAAAAAGCCTGAAATTTCATAAGCCTGAAAACTCAAAAGCCTGAATACCATAAGACTGAAAACAGATAGGATACATATACTGACTGAAGACAACACAAAACAGATTATAGTCCACCAAATATAAGCATATATCAACTCCAAGATTGCACTTCACTACACTAAAGTGCAATCTTGGAGTTGATATATTTAATTAGCAGGGGGTATGGGGGGTGCAGGTAGGCCCATACTTGGTGAAAAATGCTATCCTTTGTCTTGTATGTGTTTTTTTGTGTTATTTTTTGTGTTTTGTATATTTTCAGTCTTATGGGATTCAGGCTTTTGAGTTTTCAGGCTTATGAAATTGCAGGCTTTTGGTCTTCCAGCTTATGCAATTCAGGCTTGTGATTATTCAGGCTTCTGAAGAGAAACCATACATATATATATATATGTGTATATATATATATATATATATATATATATATATATATATATATATATATATATATATATATATATATATATATATATATATATATATATATATATATATATATATATATATATATATATATATATATATATATATATATATATATATATATATATATATATATACATATATATATATATATATACACACACACACACACACACACACACACACACACACACACACACACACACACACATACACATATATATATATATATATATATATATATATATATATATATATATATACACATATATATATATATATATATATATATATATATATATATATATATATATATATATATATATATATATATATATATATATATATATATATATATATATATATATATATATATATATATATATATATATATATATATATATATATATATATATATATATATATATATATATATATATATATATATATATATATATATATATATATATATATATATATATATATATATATATATATATATATATATATATATATATATATATATATATATATATATGTATATATATATATATATATATATATATATATATATATATATATATATATATATATATATATATATATATATATATATATGTATATATATATATATATATATATATATATATATATATATATATATATATATATATATATATATATATATGGGTCTACTTCAGAATACCAGCCGTTCAGAATGTCGACTTTCATATGGCCGACACCATATGATCGACATTCCGAAAGACCGACATCCTGAAATAGCACCATTTACCTACCTGTAAATACAGTAAAACTAATGTTGCCAAATGGGCATGGGTAGTTACCAATGATATGTGGGTTGAGGACCTGGCCTACTCTGACCTACGCGAGGCACCCATTCTAATGGTGGGAGGGGTGGGTGTATGTGCCCCTATTGGCCAGTGTTTGCCTGCCATAAAGCCCAACAGCCATGAGTCAATAAGCTACTGGCTGGTCAGTGTCTAGTTGCCCAGTCTGGGTGACTTGGTATAGCTTTGTTTAGTGAAAGCTGGACGTAAAACCCATCACCTGCCAAACATGAACTGAGAATTTGTATATTTAATGAAGGTTCGCGGACAGGATGCAGCTTGGAAGTGGGTGACATGATGATACGGAGGAGGCTGGACATCCTATGTATCCAAGAGACAAGATGGAAAGGCAGTGCAGTAAAGCCATTTGGCTTGGGATTCAGAGTCTACTAATCAGGAGGAGGACAGGCTAGAAATGGTGTGGAAACTGTGTTGAGAGAGAGGCTTCAGAAGGCATTGAGGGATATCATCAGAATTAGTGACAGACCATTGGCAATCAGACTCCAGTGTAATGATAGGGCAGTATTCATAATCTCAGCCTGTGCCCCATAGCAGGGTTGTGATAATGAGGAAAAGAGTGCAATCAGACAGCAGCTGCAGGACCTACTACGTAAAGCAGTACAACAGGAATTGTTGGTGATAATGTGTGACTTGAATGGATAGATTGGGACAGACAAAACAGGATATGAGGACTGCCTGGGTCTACATGGGTGGGGCAACAAGAATAGAGAAGGAGAGGTCATTCTATACTTCTGTCTGGCAAGTGGTTTGATAGTAACCAACACATGGTTCAGAAAGAGAGACAGTCACAAGATCACATACAAGAGCGGCCAACATGCAACTCAGGTAGACTTCATCCTAGTAAGGAAAGGGCATTGGGGCAAAATCAATAATTGCAAAGTCATCTGGAGTGAAATAGACCACAGTGTAAACCACTGGTTGCCACAATCATCTGCAAGCAGTGGTCAGAGAAAGCTCTAAGGTCAACAGAGACCAGGGTGAAGACCTAGAAGTTGACTGGATAGAAAGCACAACAGGACAATAAATTACTCAGGGCTCTAGCACCCCAAGAAAAGGAGGAAATATTTGGAGATGAAGAAGAATGGTAGTGCCTCAAAACAGCATGTGTGAGAATTACTGAACAGATATGTAGTCAAGCCAGATATGGAAGTGAAGTACATAAGGAAATATGGTGTGGAATGCAGAAGTCCAGGAAGTCATCAAAAGAAAGAAGAAGTGCAGGAAAAAGTGGGAGACAGAAGAGACCAAACAGGCTAGGAACGAATACTGGTTGGCTAACAAAGAAGCTAAGAAAGGAGTTGCAATAGCAAAAATAGGGCATCAGAGGTACTCTACAAACTTCTGGAAAGTGACTTAGTAGGTGTCATAAAGATACTATACCATGTTGCAAGGCAAAGGCAGAAGGATAAAGGAGATAGTCAGACACTTTTCATAAGGGATGCCAGCAATAACCTTTTCACCAATCCACAGGACATGAAAGGTAGATGGAAGGAGTATTTCCCTCAGTTTCTGAATGAAGAAAACCACACAGAAGATGTACTAACTCAGAAACAGCCTACAGTGAGAGAAGAAGAGGAGCCTGCCCTAGAAGAAGCAAGGAAAGAACTAAGGAAAATGAAGTCAGGGAAAGCTGCAGGCTCAGATGAGGTCACAACAGATATGATATAGATACTGTGTGAGATAGGAGAGAAATGGCTCCTGAGAGTACTCATAGCAGTGTGGAGAGAAAGGCATATCTCAGATGACTGAAGAATAAGTATACTCATGCCAGTGTACAAAAACAAAGGGGACATACACAACTATGGACAGTATAGAGGCATCAAACTCCTATCACATTGCATGAAAGTTCTGGAGAGAGTGACTGATAAATTGATACACAAAGTAGTAGAAAGTAAGATGGGAAATGAGCAGTTCAAATTCAGATTAGGATGTAGCACCATTGGCCAGATGCTTGCAGTGAGGCAGATAGTTGAGAAGAAGCTATAGATGAGGAAGGAGTCTAACTGGGTATTCCTAGACTTGGTGAAAGCATATGATAAGGTCCCAGGAAATGTGATTTGGAATGTACTGTGGTGGTTCAATGTCCCTAAAACATTAGTAGAATTAGTGCAGGCTATGTACAAGGACCCAATGACTCAAGTGCAAACAGTGTTTCGCCTCACAGAGGGGTTTCCAGTTGGAGTGGGAGTGCACCAGGGTTCAGCTCTGAGCCCACTGCTGTTCATACTGGTGATGGACTACATTAACAAACAGGTTGAAAGGGACAGATCAACAAAGTTGCTGTAGGCAGATGATGATTACAGAGGACTCTGAACAAGAACTTCTGCAAAGGATAGAGGAATGGAATGCAAGACTGAAGGCCTGTGGGATGAAACTAAGCACAGATAAGACAGTGGTAATGGCAGCAAACTAGGGAAATCAGAAGAAGTTGATAAATGGGATAGAAGGGAAGATAGTGGAACAGATAAAGTATTTAGGAGGGGTAGTTGAGGAGAAGGATAGTCTGAATGAAGAGGTCAAAGCTATAATCAGAGGGCTGCAGCCAACTGGCATAGAGTCTCAGGTGTAGTCCATGACAGAATAATGCCAAAGAAGCTGAAAAGTAAGGTGTACAAGACAGTGGTGTGACCAGTACTACTGTAAGGTACAGAAACCTGGGCAGTAAAAGCAGAGCAAATGAGGAAGCTAGAGGTTATAGAAATGAAGTGCCTGAGAAGGGTGGTAGGATGCACACTGCTGGACAGATGAAGAAATGACAACATAAGAGTAGAAGTCAAAGTAACTCCAACTGCAGGAAAGTTCAAAGAGAAAAGATTACGGTGGTTCAGACACATGTGCAGAAAAGCAGAGGACAGGCTGCCAAAGAAGATTTGGAACAGACAGGAAGAAGCTAAGAGGAAATGAAGACATACAGCAAAGAGGTGGATAGATTGTGTGAAAGATGATCTGTGACAGTCAGGCATGAGTGTCGAAGAAGGCAGGAGTGTGGCATTGAATCGAGAGAGATGGCGACAGTTAACATGATACCCCGACCCCGTGTAGAAAATGGGAAAAAGGAGGCTGATGATGATGACGATGTATTGGCTGATTGATTCTGTATACTGATATAGGGGCTTCAACACAAAATAAATAAATCTTGATAGGATTACATTACTTCAAAATACTGTAAGAGTCATACATTGTTACTATTGAATACATTTATAGCTCTTTTTTCTGACTAGAAAAGGTTTGTGTTGATACAGGAAATATGTAGAAGAAGAGAAAACAATGCATTATGTGACATAACAATGCAACACAGTCACTGATATTTCTGACTCAATTTCTGCTATTATTTGTGACTTGGAAAAGGGAAGCTTGTGTTGTAATATAAGGAATTCCACAGAGAAAAATAAATAATACCAAAAGTACTGTACTACTGCAGCTGTACATTGCTGTTAGTTGCCTTTATACCTTTATGAATTTATTTACAGGCATAAAAGACAGCTTATATTGCACTGCAGTTTTCCACAAAGGAAACAAATGAGACAATTCTGGGTACATTGTGGGTGCTGGGAAGAGCACTCTAACAACAAAGACTGAAACAATACTGATTTCATGAACATTAATCATACCCTGACACAGGAATGGGGTCTGCTCCTGTCATGGTGTTAAAAACCCAAAAGACTTGGGTTGGGGATTAAGTAAAGCCTGCATGGTAATTTTTGACCAAGTTAGCATCACGACCCGATGTGCAACTGGCTGCAAATATTTTTAGATTCAGTAACCTTTGTGTAGTGGCGCACACTCGCACAAACATGGCAATTTCCATGGCATGCAAATTATAGCATAAGTAGCTGAATTGTATGCTAATGAAGCAAACCAACATGGTGGAGTTATTCAACAAGCTGTAAAGCAACCATGTAGACTCCATGCTTGTGTTGCCCCTGTATACAAAAATGTTTCGAATACAGCCATAAAAAGGAGTCTACACGGAAACAAAAGCAAGTAAAAGTGATTAGATTTGAACAGAACTGACCTTAACATGTAACTGCAGACAAATTATGACATTATTAGACAGAGTGGATGTTAGAAAAGTATAGTAGTAATAGTGACAATCCTTTTTAAGTGCCATGACATAAATGCAGATTTGCTAAATCACCCCAAATGAAGAATAGACTTGCAACTAATGCAGACAGCTAAAAGTGTAAACCCTATGTAACAGACTATTCATACTGTCATGTAAGCATATGCAGTATGTATCTGATGAAATACAGTCAGATTTTATCAAAACCTGCATTCCCCTGTGCAGACATATGGCAAAGTAATACCCTCCTCTTAGTGTACAACACTGGGCTCCCCTTCAGTTCCCCTGCCTACGCGGTTACCAACTGTGTAGGTTCAGGACTGTCAGCACAGTGAAGATGCATATGAGGTCAACACTCACTAGAATTGCTGAATCCTAAAAAAGTGTAACCATGTAGGGATGTTCACTTCATGTAGGCACTTCCATAATGTTTGTTTTCAATGGATGGCAACAGTGAATGATGACATCAGGGGTGTGTGTCAGGTTACACTTACAGAGGTGTACATGTATATCTGTGAAGAGTGAAAGTGCATGCAAGCAATGCACAGTTCACAAATTCTGTTTCATCCTCTTTATTGTTTGTTAAAATCTATTATTTCTGTCAGGTTTAAGTAATTTTTTAAAAAACAATTGTCATTGTTTGGGTGATGCAGTGCTTAATGCAATGGCTCGAAACAGAGAAATGAATGTTAGGTTTCTTGGTGCTTGTCATAAAACTATTCCTGTGGCAGCATGTGTATGTGTAGGGTTAGAATATAAATGGCCCTAGGTTCTAGTACAGGGTCTGCAACCTTTCCTTCACTTTTTGAGCTGCATGTTTGCATAATATCACTGGAATAGAGGAAAGTAATAAGATTACCTGTGTTTACCTTATTTAAGGGTAGGTGCGCATAGCAGTGTGGAGGTGTGCATCATGCACTAAAGAGCATGAACATAGTAAACGTATTCAGTTAAGCAGCAGGTGTTTTTCAAATGTGCTAATTACAGCATAAGCAGGTGATTTTCAGCATGGTGGACCTATTTAACAAGCTATAAAGCATCCTTGTAGCCTACATTCTGTTTTTTCCTGAATACTTCAATACCATTGTAGTACAGACAAGGATATTTTAGCCCTGAAACAAAATGTTGCTAACTGCTGCATTTGCAAGGTAAGTCCTGGATCAAGAATGTATTCTTTAATAATATTATGACATATCTCTGTATTTCTTAAATTGGTGCAGTAATCAAGTAAATAGTGATAGATTTGTACAGAAAATGCCTTAACATGTGACAGCCGACACTTATTTTACTTATATATGTCCATTACTAAGTTTTTTCTTATTCTTCACATTTTTAATTGCACTTTTTGCATGATGTACCCCATAGCACAAACAGTGGAAGGAGGGAACATATAAATTTCAGGTTTGGCTGTGTTTATCTGGTTTGTGTGAAATGCAGCAGACCACCTAGGAAGCAGACAGCCAAAAATAGAAACTGGATGCATTAAATTAATGCCATTGGCCATTGTGAAAACCTGGCCTGGAGTACAAATGGTACTGGGTTCTAATACAGAGTATGCAACCTTTTTTTTACTTCTGTGACATTGCAGTTTACAGCAGTGAAGTACAACATAGACAATTGTTCCCTCAGCATTCTTGTGGTAACAGGCTTAAGTATAGGCCTGCCATACACATGGTCCTGGGTTGAAATACAGCATATTCCATATGCAGTAATCTATGTAGTATCACATTTATGATAAAATGTATGACTATGGGTATACTGTGTACGATAGTTCTGTAAATGTATTCCTGGTATGTGGACCAGCATGGCTTTAACTTATGAAAAACACACACACAATTGCCTATACATGCAATTGCTTGCCACTGTTGCATTCTTCTTGTCAGATATTAGCAATGCAGCTTGCATTTGTGCACTGCATACATACACACAAACAGGTGTAACTATCATGTGTATACTCTTTGTTAACCATAGCGGAAATCCACTGTTCACTATGCTATAGAACTGTATATATATATATATATATATATATATATATATATATATATATATATATGATGCTTTATTATTGGTGTTTATTGTTCACTTCCTTTGTATGACATAAAACTACTTGTAGAAACATTGCAAACTAAGGGCACAATCTAACTATATGTCATATATTTAGAATACATCCATGTGTTGCCCCCCCTCCATCAAGCTATACAACCCTGGGATCTCAGTAATAGTTTCCACAAATATAGTAACAACACTACAAAGTATAATATATAATGTTGTGTGCTCCCTCATGGACAGGGCCAATTGGTGGTACTCACAGCCTAGCTCTGCCAAACTCAGACATCAACCTATGCTCTATAAGGGTACTTGTGTTTTTACTCAGCTAGGCTTCTACACACCCTAGTGTTGTTAGGCTGCTGGCATCATATGAACCTATGATTCTATGTGCCATATGCAGGCCTCCCAACCTGTTGTCCCCCACATGGCCTGCTGATATCATGTATTATAAGTTCACCTGCCAGTCTTATATTTTTCAGACTTATGCTATGGCGCTTGCATAAAGTACTGAGTTCTGTACTCTGTGTACTTAGGTAGGGGTTCTCTTCTCACTGAATCAACTTGGTCTGTGTTTGTGTGTGTGTGTGTCTAATCAGCAAAGTAGATGTGCTACCCTACAGTTATTATTCCAATGGCATGGTTTGCCAATATTTTTATACTTGCTCCTGCCTACAAATCCATTTCAGGTAGGCCTCTCAACTTCTTCTCTCCCACATGCACTGTTGATATCATCCACTATAAGTTGACCTGCAGCCATGTAAAAGTCAGACTTGTGTTGTGATGCATGCTTTAAGCACTGTGTTCTGTAGTCTGTGTGCTGTAGGTAGGGGTTCTGTTCTCACTCCAGTGAGCTTGGTGGGTCTCTGTCTCTACCCAGCAGAGTAGATGTGCTATCCTATAGTTAATTCTCCAATGGCATGGTTTGCCAGTATTTGATACTTTCACAAGCCTACACACCCAGTTCATTCAGCCCTCATAACCTCTTATCGCCCACATGACCTGCTGATGTAATCTACTATAAGTTTACTTGCACTCCTATATAAATCAGACTTGTGTTCTGGTGCTTACTTTAAGTTCTGTGTCTTTTGTAGTCTGTGTATTTAAATAGGTAGGGGTTCTATATTCACTGCAATCATCTGTGTGTATGTGTGTGTGTGTGTGTGTGTCTGTGTGTGTGTGTGTGTGTGTGTGTGTGTGTGTGTGTGTGTGTGTGTGTGTGTGTGTGTGTGTGTGTGTGTGTGTGTGTGTGTGTGTGTGAGAGAGCTGTCACTTGACATTACAGAGATCATTTTATACCAGCATGTGAGACACTGTTATTACCATATGTTCAACAGACACTGCTGATGTCATTGGCATATGCAGTCATCCCATCAGGGCATGATCAGGTACTGACCTGGAGCCCAGGTAAACATCACCTCATCTGATACCAGGCAGATCACAGTGATATGTCTTTTAATCTATACACATACATCATGACATGGTTTGTAGGCTCTGTGTTTTCTTGATGAAAGAGCCATGTGGTCTGTCCAGCTGCTGCATGTGTCTGGTGAGGTACATGCAAATGAGAATATTATACTGTATTACTATTCTGATGAGATTTGACTACAGTGCTGACATACAATCCTGAGATCTAAATGTGATGGTGTGACTTATGATGTGCACCTTACGTTTGTACTGGAAAATAATTAAAGAGAAAAGTTAAAAAGTAGTGAGACATATTGCAATTTCTGATTTCACAACCCTTACAAGAGAATACTCTATATAGGAGTGAAATGATGATGCTATCCACTATATAACTTGGCAAGGCAAATATAAGTGACAGGCACAATTATTAGTTGAGCAATATAAATGCAGACATTCTAAGCACTCATGTAACTATGCACTCTGTGCATCAGACACAAAGCTTTTGTATCCCTGAGTCCAAAAGAGAGAAAACAGGGATATGACACAGTGATAATAACTTGCACAGGGTGTTTTTTTTTGGGGGGGGCATGAGCCTAGGCTGACACAAAAGGCTGATCAGTGTGTATGAGTAAGAAAGGGAAACAGTTAGGCTGAACCATGTAACTGTTGTGCATGTGTCTGTAGGGGCCCTCCATGTGAAAGTAGCTCTACGTCTTGGTATGTCAGACAGATGTGAGCCATGCTTGGTAGTGTTGGCAGTTCATTGTTGTCACTCTAGACCATGAGAACTGGCTCTGTCAGTAGTTGCACTGGCAACACCAATGCCAAGGTCAGATGCAGTGCTGCTACCTGAACATGGCTGATGTCTGCTGGAAGTGCTCCATTCATGGGAACATCCAGGACCACAAACCCATGGCCTGCCATGTCTGGGTGTGGACAGCACAGTCACTGATGGAGCAGTGGAACTACTGCCACTATGCGACTGTGACCTGGCATGGCCATGTTGGCTAGCAGCAGATGTTGTGGCTGACTTATGCCCATGAATACGCTATTCTCCTCCCAGCAAATGGTCCATTACAGACACTGCTCATTCCAACATGTCTTTCCTCCAATCCATTGCATTGGCTACATGATAGAGGCAGTCATGCATGTCAGACTGTGCCACATCTACAACCCTGAGCATTTGTCTTGAGCTCTTTTCTGAATGTGCCTGTACATCCATGATAGCCCTAGACCTACATTGAGTTATACAGAAAGAGGCACCTGCACCAGGTAGAGGAGGGACAACAGGCCCCCTCTGAGCACCTCCATATCAACCCTCCTGCATGGCACCTTGCCATCTCTTTAGCTATGGCCAGAGTCAACAGGCACTAAAGCCGCAGTAGCTACACTTCTTTGATCAATGTCCTCATCCTCCAACTGTCCAATACCTGTGAGCTCAGTAGACTGGGTAGGTGTAGGCCTACTGGCAGTATCTGGAGAAAATGAAGGGGGTGGCTGGATGTCAGCCTCTGTGTCAGATTCAACCTCTGCAGCTCCCAACTATTCCTCATTTTGGCCACTGTGATCAGCTGTCTGCTGAGACAATGACTTCAGATGGCACAGGTCCCAAACTCCTATTTTCATGATCACATGTGATAAAAAGGAAGAAACAAAGCTTAATACTTGCCCTACTATGGTGCAATATGTGCTAAACAACTAACAGTGCTTCCACTATTACAGACAGTATTGCAATACACACAACAGGCCTAAAATGACACATTATGATATTTCTTTAAATTGATCTGCAGTGTTGACATAAATTTATTTGGCTTACCAACTTCAGGAGGCATATCTTGTTGGATTCCTGATGGCCCTCAAAGAAGTTAAGCAAGAGGCAAGGGCAACATCATCACATTTAACAGTAAGACAGGGGGTAATACATGTACTCCTCTATATCTGTATTAACTGTACTTTCAACAAGAAAATGCCTGACAACTCCAACCTAAGCTTGTAACTGTAGAAATCTTCAATCTCCCACCGAAAAAGACATGTGAGACAGAAATAACATTTATGTCAATTGTTTTACTACACAACATTATTCAACTGGTCATATAACAAAGTCTACCCAGAAGCTCCTCTTGGGCCTCAAGGAGTGGCACTTACACCAAGGACATACTGTGGTCCACTCTTCTGTGAGCTCTTGTGATGGAAGATATTCGCAAGGAACTCTTCATAGGGGAAAGAGGTGGTTCTGTAACAGGCCCTCCCCAGGTTACCCTTTGGTCTCAAGCAACTGCAGCTGCTTGCTTCTGTGCAGTGGTAATCATGACAGTGGCCCTGTGGTGCACCTGTTCATAGGCTTGGTTGTGGCCAGCCACAGAACTGATGTTCTCAACAATATGCTGCTATAATTGTAGTCTGTATGCCATATTGGGCCAACCCCTTCCCAGCAGAAATACCCCATGTTGGCAGATAGCATCAACAATGATGCTGTTTTCTGCATCGCTGAATGGGGGTTTCTACCTCACTGACATTGTCTGTGTGTCCTAAAAGATAACAGAATGATAATGCATATAAGTATCATATAACTACAAAGTAACTGTTTCTAGATAAAGCAGCAAAGGTAGCTAGTCAGTATTACCCACTAGAAAAACATAAACCAGTCTACAGATGTGAAATACTAACAATAGGCAGGATGCAAAATAAGGAGAGTAGCAAGAGCAACATATCCTTGTTTGTGCCATAGCAGTAAGTCTAATGTGCTTCCCCCACAAAAGAACAGTCCATTCTAGTTTGTGACATAACAGTAACTCTTCTTTGCTCCCCCCCACCCACAAAAGAACAGATACGTGAACAATTTTGCTAAAGAAATCTTAGAAATGCTAAAAGTGCTTTCAAAGGACCTGTCCCTGGAACATTTGTACATATTTATCACACAGCATTCTATTATCATATAACCAATCCTGTATACCTCTGAAATGGCTTGATAAACAAGGCCAAGCCATCAATACACTTCTAACTAATGCATACAGATAAAAGTGTAAAAGTCTTTGCTTCACATTATTCATAAATATATTCCAGGATATGCATTCTGTAGATAACAAAATGGGAGCATACCTACTGGAGTTCAATAGTCCTCTGTAAAGATATTTTGTGAATAAATATGCTTCTGCGAAGTCCTGCAAACATGTAGCAAGTGTCCTTGCCATCAGATTGGCAAGATATACATTTGCCTTTTTATAACGGTGTAGATTATTAATGGATTTCATCTGTCTTAGCATGTTATTCAGAGATGCTAATTACAGCATAAGCAGCTGAATTCCATGCTAATCAAGCAATCTGGTGGAGTTATTCAACAAGTTATAAAGCATTTTTGTCGACTCCATGCTGGGTTTTCCTGCAAATTTCAAAAATTGTGACGTGCAGACACAGAAAGTCTACACAGACATAATGTTAGGAGCGGATGCTGCTTTAATCCATTTGTATGTGCAAGATGTTGCAGGCAATGCTGCTGCTGCCAATAGGCCTAGGCCAAGACAGAGAAGAGTTTTCTTGCCATATTTAGATTATCACAATGTACATGACATGGACATTGTACAGTGCTAAAGGGTGGTCAGGGACACACTACAGGAACTCTGCAACCTCTGCCAGCCTCAACTCAGAGGCAGAGCCTTTACCTCCCCATGTATTGGCTGTGTACTGCTTGCATCACAGTCAGACTTCAACTAATACTGTGGCAACTGCTGCATTTGCAAGATAAGTCCTGAACATGTACCGTATTGTTCAATAATATTATGGCATGTCCTATATGTCATCACTTGGTACAGTAAGCAAACAAAAGGTGGGAGGTTTGTACAGAAATTAATGTAACGTGACAGCAGAGATTTATTTGACTTGTATGTGTCCATTAGCAAGGAGTAGGCCTCAGGCATGAATGATTCACACATTCATACCTCTCCAAAGTATTGATGATCACTGCATGCCCCTAGCACCATATGTTTGTAATGGGGCATTATTACAGAGAGAAGTTAGAAAGTAATGAGACACATTGCAGTTTCTGACTTCACAACCCTCACAAGATTCAGCAGGCAGGATACAAAACAAGGAGAGTAACAAGAGAATATATCATTGTTTGTGCCTTAACAGTAGCTCAGCTTGGTCCCCCCCCTTGAAAGCAAAGTGTGTTCTTGCATGTGTCATAACAGAATCTCACCTTTGCCCCCTCTTCCCCAAAAAGAATAGTCTATGCTTGTTTGTGCCATCCAACATGCTTATTATGTGATGGTAAGTGCATATCACAGTATTCCCAGTTAATATTCTCACACATTTTAAGATAAGTGATATAGACTGGCTTAGACACTGCATGTCTCTGAGTACTGGTCAGATAACTGATGACTGACCAAGAAACACAGAAAAGTAAGACAGAGCTGCATATTTGCAAGCAATAATCATAACAGGTTGTATGATCACTAAGTGCACTGCATCCAAATATATTACATATAATAAATGTACAAATAGTTTATGCCTTGATATCAGTATACATTCAGTTGTACTTGGTTGTGTGAGGAATTACTTCATTTCTTTGCTGCAAAGCTGTTTGTGTGGCAAAGATGAATAAGGCACTCATCCTGTTTTCTGAAGGTGCACTGGAGTAAGAGTTGAAATCCAGACCTATGTAAACATATCTCATGTGTACTAACATTTTCTACTGTGTATGTCATAGATTGATTTTCCTCATTTCAACTATTCCTCAGTTTTTTTTGGGTCCACTGTTTGCATGATGCACTGCTTAGCACAAATGGGTTTGGCTATGCTCATCTGGTTTGCATGTAGAGCAGCAGTGCACAAACTGGATAACTAGACCATCCAGGTAGCAGACAGGACTCAGACAGCCACTAACATAACTGGATGCATTCAATTAATACTACCGGCTATTATGGAAACATGTTGCCCACCAGTGTGCACCCTTGAGTAGCATGTTTGCATGCATGATGGTAAGCAATGCACAACATTTTCAAATGTTGTAAAAACAAAAAGTGTGCACTGTCAGTAAGCCCTTTACCTCTAATTGGCAGGAAGGCATAATTCTACATTGGTCTTGATCTGTGGTAGGCATGGCAGAAATTCATGCAGAGGCTTTGAGATTTTGTGCTTAAAAATGGGGTGTTCAGGAGTCCAAAGTGTTTGTTGGACTTCTAGTGAATGAACATGGCCCAGAGTTTTGCAGAGGGACTATTGTGGCTCAGATTACAAGTCAGAGGCATGGAATAATCTTGCCCAGGCTTTGACCAGTGCTACTGGTATCCCCTGCACTGGTAAGCAATGTAGGAATCACTACAGAGACCTCTGCGTGAGGAAGAGGGATACCCTCGAATATAGGATCAATGAATGTAAGACTGGGGCACCTTACAGATGTGTAAGTATCACTTACAGAGACTACTTGTAAGAGTTAAAAGCTGGATATCATCAGGATGGTAGTCATAATGGTATTCTGTTCTGTTATGTTTTTGCAGCAGCCATCACAGTCCGACAACTGAATGACTGAACCTATGGCTGCAAGAAGCATGTGGTACATATGCATCCGAACAGTACTGTTATTGTAGCATTAAAAGTAAAGAAGTAAAGACACCTTTTTTTGTTTATTATACATTTGTATCAAATTCAGCATGCATCTCTCAACTGTAACAGGAAAGAGTGCATGCATTAGTCTATAGGCCAAAACAACAGTTCAGTATTAAAGAGTTGTCAGAGGGTGTGGGTTCAAGAAACACAGTTCCCAAATATACACTACTGTTAAATTTTCATTGGAATTGCAATGTAACATTAGACCTCTAAAGCAGTGGCACCAATGGCCTGCTGTAAACAGTAATCAGTATAATCAGAATGCACATATGTGAAATATATAGGTTCATAGGTTCATAGGTTGGTACTGGGCTATCGGCCCTAGAGCCTATACAAGCTTAGCCATAATGATTCCCTGGATATTGCTTCCCACAATATTTACTTCTCTGGACCCCTGTCTACCAGGCAACTGGCATGATCCCAGGGCAAATTTCCTATCTTCCATCCAATCATCAAGGTTCCTTTTGAAGAGGACCAAAGAGGTGCTCTGCTTGACATATATGGGCAGTCTATTCCAGAGTATGTGGAGTCTCTGGGTCAGGAACTTATCCCTCCAGCATGTTTTGTTCATTGTGATAACAAGGTTTAGATCCCTGGAGCATGTGGCTCTGAGGGATTGGGATTTCTTTAAGTGGAGCATGTCCTGCAGCTCAGGGTTTGACATGGCCTTGTATGTTAAGCAGAGATCACCTCTGAGTAGACGATATGCCACAGAGTATAGCTGGAGTTTTTTTAGACGGTCAGCATATGGCATCTGCTTTAGGCCTGTGATTCTTTTAGTGAGATATTTCTGTGGCCTTTCCAGCTTTTGCAGATGTCTTGTGAGGTACATACCAAATGGGGCATTATACTCTATAATGGGTCTAATGAGGGATGAGTACAGTGGGACAATGAACTCCTTTTTTCTGGATTAAAAGCCCTTAGTGATGAGGTGTGCCACATAGAAGGATTTCCTGACTGTTGTGGCGATGTGGTTATTGAAAGTGAGACCACTGTCCACCTGTGTCCCTAAGTCTCTCAACACACTTTTGATGTTTAGTGTACTGCCACCTATGTGGTAATTCATGGGGACATGTTTTTGTTTTTCCAAAGGGGATAATTATACATTTCTTGGCATTAAGCTTGAGCCCATGGCTCTGGCACCAGGCATCTGTTTCTGTAAGTCCCTTTTGTAGAATATCCACATCATTTGGGGATTCAATAATGGCTCCCAGTTTGCAGTCATCTGCAATCTTTGTTAGCCAGAGTCCCTTAGTGTTGGCCTGTACTTCAGAGAAGTAGATGCCAAACAAGAGTGGTCCCAGGACTGAACCCTGAGGTACTCTACTTGTCACTTGTCTGGAGTTGGATTTGGAGTCGGCTACTTTTACAGTCTGGGTTCTGTCAGTAAGCCAGTGGGCAACCCATTGAGTGACATAGGGATTTATGCCCAGCTTAGTATGTTTATCTATGATTCCAGAGTGTGGGATGGTGTCAAAGGCCTTGGCGAGTTCCAGATAGGCTGTGTGGACCACCTTACCCTCGTCCACAGCTTTAGAGACTGATTCGAAGAAGTCACTCAGGTTCAGGAGACAAGATCGACCATTCACAAACCCAAACTGGGTGGGGTCCAGTGTTTGAAGGTTGCCAATGTCTTTGTTTATAAGTTCCATGATAATACGTTCCATGCCCTTGCAGATCAGGCTTGTCAGACTGATGGGATGGTAGTTCCTGGGATCCAAGGTGGATCCCTCCTTGTGAAGTGGGATAACTGTAGCTGTGCACCACTCAGTGGGCATGAAGCCTGAGGTGAGGCTATGATTAAACATGACACTTAGATGAAGTGCTAGTTCATTTTGTAGTTCATATGCACACATCAAGGATTGCTTGCTGCAATCTGTAATATAATGTGCATCTGTTATAAACTGGGTAGACTTAATAGTAAATAGTTATTTGTTAGGAGTTGGTGGTCTTAAAAGTAAAGGTAACAGAACAGAGTCAAATAATTGTATCAATGCAGTGTATGCTACATATGAAGTTGCTAATGTTCTGCCTTGTTTTTCTCTCACCCCAACCACTCTGTTCTCTCTCTCACGTTTTTCCCCACAGCACATCGGGGTAGGCCTGCCCCACAGGATCCACCTGCCCCCACTTTATGGCCCAACACATCTTGGATATAACTGGGTAGCCCCCCCTCTCATGCCCTTGCACTACATGTCCCTTCAGATAGTTCTGCCCTGCAGGATAGGCCTACGGTGTCCTCTGGGAGCAGTGGCACAGGTGGTGATTTTATCACCCAGGATGAACTGCCAGGATTGGTGCATAGCATTGTGCACCATACAGTTGGTGCACTCCTATGCCAGATGGAGACACTGCTCTCCATCACTGTACTGAATAACACAAGGAGACACAGCTGTCAGACATGGCAGTCATCAGAGCAGTGGATGACAATGATGCCAGTCCAGTGGGTGATGACATGATTCTCATTGTCACCAAGTCTGACATTCATGGGTTCACAATGTCTCCACCCTCATGCTAGCCATAGTATTTACCCACCTCTTCTGTCCTTCACTGCACCTGTGTCTTGTCTGTCTGTATTTCCTTCCTTGCCTACTCAACCGTCCTGACCCAGACACACCTAAGTCACTTCAACAACATTCATCTCTCTCTCTCTCTCAAAAAATGTAAAAATCACAGTGTCAGCTACCGACTACAGAAATACATGAAATAAACTGAAACCTAAAGCAGCAATGGATGCACAATAAAATGAAAGTCAGCGTCATGATAAAATTCTTCTTTAATAGACCAAGTGATACAGATGAAACAATGATTAGCAATGATTAAGCGCTTTCATCCACATGAAACGCGGTTGGGTAGCATTCAAAAAACATGCGTGCGTTAATGGGTGTGCCTTCGTTGGAGGTTGGGTGTCGAGCTGGCACCTCAGCGTTTTGTAAAAAAAATCAACTGCCAATCATAAGCGGACCAGAGTTCTGCTGTGGCGACCCCTTACCAGGAAAAAGCCAAAAGACAAACAACAACATTGTGAGTGATTAAGGGAGTATACGGTTGATAATGGCAAATTCAGGAAGGAAAATGCTAGTAGCACTAGGCAGGGAAGAAAATTTTATTATGCAAAATGGGAGTAACAGTTGCTAATGAAAAAGAAGTCTCCTTTTGATACATGAAGTCTTAAAGAAAATAAAGAAAGAAAGAAATTAAGAAAAAAAGAGAAAATTATTTTGTGTATAAACACCAAACCATAGTATTCCATACACAGTGCACTATAACTGTGCATTTTGGTAGTACAGTGGGAATCCAGTGTCCTCACTGCTGTATCACGCACAAAATTTTACTGACATTTGTCTAACAAAACACTATGTAGTGATATGAAATGAATTGTTTTTGTATCAGTGACATAATAAATATTCAACTTTTCCCTTGAGTTATTACTGATGTAATCATTTAGTGAACAAAACCCCAGACTTGTACAAGAGATGTTAAGGAGATAAAATGTCTCTGAAAAAATACTGAAACCACTGCTCTGGAGGAGATACTCACAGAGAGATGCTCTTTCACAAATACAACTACCTAGTCATTGACTAACTATAAGTAGCACATGCAAGTGATATTTCAGGTGCCTTACTAAGTAAGAGCAACATATGTACAAGACTGCTTAAGGCTCTTCATGTGCAAGCACCATAGACAGACAAAATAGTTACTCCAAACTTGAAGACACAGATGGTGAAGAAGAAGGATTTTCAATGTGGGGCTATGTCAGCTATACTGACAGTTTGCAGGCAGAATCAAAACACACAGCACCCTAGGTATTGTGAGTCTGACAACCACGCTGAGCACTTTGAGTTTATTATAACTCTTTCATTAACATCAAGTAGACAGATTCTCTAACAGCAATCAAATGTCCCCAGATATGTTTTTTTGAAAATAATCTGGACTGTAGCTAAGATCTCATGTTACCAATCTTTTCTGACATAAACAAATAATCACCACAGATGGAGAGCACTGAAAATAAACCCTACATGTCTTGGAAACCTTTGTGTCCTTCAGAATTAGCAGTATTTTGGGTAGAATTTATTTAACTGGAATAATTAAGACACTGCAATACATGGACAATTGGTTGATTATTCCACTGCTCTGAATACCAAGCTTTCATTGTTTTTTTAGCAGAGATCATTTCCTGCATGCACTGAATTTATTACATTTTAGAAACTGTGAGCTAAATGCACAATCATCCACTAGACTGATAAAATAAACCCATTTCTATATTTTGTTCAGAAAAAATGTTTCCTCATTGTACATGCCAGGAAAACAAATATATTGATGAATCACTTCTCCTGTAAATGAGATGCTTGAGTTCAAACAGCATATTCCATTAAAATGTCTTGGTTTGGCATAAAGAGCTATAGATTGTGCAAAAACTGAAATGAAGGCAGGACTTAATCATATATGTGGAATTTATATTATGTACACAGGAAGGTCTAATGCTATGGACAGAGCAGATCTGAAAAAGGCACCCCTGAATCACTTACTGGAGTAAGTGGCCGAAGCAATGAAGGATATTTGAGCAGTCCCTGGCAGGGCTAGCAATGGAGGTGATTAAGATACCTTTGCTAGATTTCCTAGGTTTGAATGAATATAAGTTTATCTTCTGGTGTCTTACAAGCACCCTGTTTACTCTACCTAGCAGCGACTTAGAGTTATACTGCAACAGTGTGCGGATTCCTGTTCTTTGGACCTGTCTGCAAGCTGCCACTCAGTTAAACAGGATACTTTAGTTTATCTTCTGGTATCTTACAAGCACCCTGTTTACTCTACCTACCAGCTACTTAGAGTTATACTGCAACAGTGTGCTGATTCCTGTTCTCTGGACCTATCTGCAGGCTGCTTCTCAGTTAAACAGGATACTTTAAAAGTTTATCTTCTGGTGTCTTGCAAGCACCCTGTTTGCTCTACCTACCAGCGACCTAGAGTTATACTGCAACAGTGTGCTGATTCCTGTTCTCTGGACCTGTCTGCAAGCTGCCACTCAGTTAAACAGGATACTTTAAAAGTTTATCTTCTGGTATCTTACAAGCACCCTGTTTACTCTACCTACCAGCTACTTACAGTTATATGGCAACAGTGTGCTTATTCCTGTTCTCTGGACCTATCTGCAGGCTGCTTCTCAGTTAAACAGGATATTTTAAAAGTTTATCTTCTGGTGTCTTGCAAGCACCCTGTTTACTCTACCTACCAGCTACTTAGAGTTATACTGCAACAGTGTGCTGATTCCTGTTCTCTGGACCTATCTGCAAGCTGCCTCTCAGTTAAACAGGATACTTTAAAAGTTTATCTTCTGGTGTCTTACAAGCACCCTGTGAAGATTTACATTTAAATATCTTTGTATTCCTGACACTTTGTACGATACCATTCTGAGACTTGCACTCTAGGACCTGCACCTCCCTGCATTTTCATTGCAGAACTTTAAATCTTTATTTCTACTTGGGTAATCTTGGGTTTCTGCTGACTTACTCCCATTAACATTACCCTGCAAAGAACAGTGTATGTGTTCAACTTTCCTTATATGTAGGGTAGCACACACTCAATCAGACCAACGCTGTCCCCGCCTGAAACCCTCTGTAGCCAACCCCACCTTTACACCCACTGCCTAATAATTTCCTTTACAGTCATTCCCAGTGGAAAAGTTTGAATTTGGCTACAGAAATCAAGTATAGCCCGAATAGACTATATTTACCACTTTGCAATCCTTGCCAAATGTTTTAGCCCACTCTAGGACCTGCACATGTTCTTGGGTAATCTTGGGTTTCTGCTGACTCACTCCCATTAACAGTGTTGTGTGCTCTGAAGTGAGTTACTTCCCTCCCTCATTTTGCTCTCTTTAGCTTTTCATTGGCTCACACTTTGTCATTCTTTATTTGCCTGCCCACTGACAGCAGATCAGAAGTTTTTTTTTTTACCCTGCTTGCATAGCTTGTAGCCATCTTTAAATCTAAAATCTTCCCTGCTGGATTTAACTACTGCGGTGTCCTAGATGAGTGTATGTCTCTAAATGTAATTACATTGGCTTCTATTGCACAGAGTATAAGTTAAAAATACTAGTGACTGATGCATACTGATTTTGGATGCTGCCATTGGGAAATTTAGGCTCTCATGTTCGTAAACTATCATTGTTGTTAAGTTCCATGTGGAATGTTGACAGAATGCTAATGTTATTCCATTTGAGCTTGTATTAAATCTGGAGCTATACTTACCTGAGCATTACTGTAGGAAACTGAAATAAGTGAACCTTAGAACATTACAGTTTGGAAACACAATTCTAGTGTATAGTTACATACACTGTAAAGAATTCATGCAGCACTGGTGATAAGCTGAATAAGAAAGTGAAGCAACTGTTAGATAATTTTCATATAACTGTATGTGGTGGTTAAAAGACCTTGTTTATGAAAGTATAACTTCTGTGCTGCAAGGTTTATGTCTAATTCTGTTTGAGTACAACTGTTTTACTGCTAAGTATATATTCATGTAAGGATTGTTGGTCAATTATTGTAATAACAGGCAAAACCTCTCAACTGCTCTAATCATTGTACTAGTTTTTAAATATAAAAAACAGTGTATCCTCCTTCCTTATCTGCTCTATCCTGACCCTCTTTGTAAGAATCTGTAGTTTTATATGCTTATTTTCTCTTTTTTTCTTTTGCAGTTACTCTACCTACCAGCTACTTAGGGTTATACTGCAACAGTGTGCTGATTCCTGTTCTCTGGACCTATCTGCAAGCTGCCTCTCAGTTAAACAGGATACTTTAAAAGTTTATCTTCTGGTGTATTACAAGCACCCGGTGTAGGTTTACATTTAAATATCTTTGTATTCCTGACATGTTGTACAATACCATTCTGAGACTTGCACTCTAGGACCTGCACCCACCCTGCATTTTCCTTGCAGGTCTTTAAATCTTTATTTCTACTTGGGTAATCTTGGGTTTCTGCTGACTTACTCCCATTAACATTATCCTGCAAAGAACAGTGTATGTGTTCGACTTTCCTTATATGTAGGGTAGCAGACACTCAATCAGACCAACGCTGTCCCCATCTGAAACCCTCTGTAGCCAACCCCACCTTTATGCCCACTGCCAAATAATTTCCTTTACAGTCATTCCCAGTGGAAAAGTTTGAATTTGGCTACAGAAATCAAGTATAGCCCAAATAGACTATATTTACCACTTACCCTGCAATCCTTGCCAAAGGATTTAGCCCGCTCAGTTTGCTCTGCTCCCCTCCCAACCCCCAAATCCCACCCACCCCAGCTGTACTCAAATTTAATCTAGAAAAAGACCGCTCTCACTAATATCCAACCAGTCAACTCATACCTTCTTATTATACATCTTAATCCCAACACAGTCATGTCACTAACTACTACAGTTATAATCCTTTGCTGCACTATTCTAGCATTTACTACATCTTACGAAGACATTTTAGTCAATTCTCCCAACCACTTCGATTGTACTCTGTCAACTACCCCTCTCAAATTCCCACCACACAATTTCACTACTCCAACCCCAAAATGCCTCTTTCCACCACACCTACCTAATTACCAAGCCCGCACCTCATCTGAATGCAAATTATTCTTAAAATACCACAAGCATTTCACTGCATATATAAAACATATCCTCCGCATTCTCTCTAAATTTGCTCTCAGTGGAGACATGCACCCTAACCCTGGCCCCAATTTCTCCAACCTCTCCACAAAACCCCCTCCAAATAGCTCCCCTTTTGCCCAAATCACACTTATAAAAAGCCAACAGACCTCCTCATTATGTCTATTAACATCAGAAGCATCTGTAACAAAATCCAAGACCTCCAGGCATACATACACCTGTATTCCCCTGACATCCTTATCCTAACCAAATCTTTGCTTAAACCTCACATCAAAAGTGAAGAAATACTCCCATCTGGATATAACATCCTCTGCAAGGACAGAATATCCAGAAAAGGAGAAGGAGTGGCACTGATGTATAAACATCACCTCAATATCCAGATTACCACCCAGTCAGCTCCCCAGCTTGACAAGGAAGAAATCCTCAATGCTACCCTAAATTTAAATCCTAAGAAAGCAAGCAACTTAATAGGCTGTTACTTCCCTCCAGGCCAAAATATACCCTCCCTTTGAAAACCTATTAAATGGGCCAATCTCTCCCTACCCCAAGAAACCATCATACTCGGTGACTTTAACATCAACTGGCTATCCTGCAATAGTAAACCCCCAGCACGCCACCTAGATCTCCATGGCTTCTCACAGCTTATACAATCCCCAACCAGGATAAATAAAAACCCCAATAATCACACCATTTTTGATTGGGCCTTAGTCAACAAAGATCCTCACTCCTACCTGGCAGGCTCCTTACGTGACTCCCTAAGTGACCACTCCCCAATCTTCCTACTAAAATACCACATAAATAGCAGCAAACACATTGTCCACCGACACATTCGCTACAAAGCTAAATTCAACTCCAGCTCCTTCACCACCTCCCTACAAAATAATAAACTGGTCACCCCTAAAATACCTCAACCTAGATGAAGCAGTCTACTACTGTAAAAGCACTTTCCTCAACATCCTTAACTCCCATGCCCCCCAAAGATGCCCCAAAATCCTAACTAAAAAATCCCCCTGGCTATAAAAAAAAATCACCAAAGACCTTATAAAATCCAGGGATAAAATATGAGAACAATGGTGCACAACCAAAAACCCCTCAGATAGGCAACTATTCCTTGAACTACATAACAATGTCAAAAAGCAAGTAAAAGCAGACAAAACACTTTTCTATCAGACATCCCTAAACTCCACCCAAAACAACCCAAAACAATTCTGGTCCACAATTAACTCTATCCTCTGCCCAGGGAAGGTAAACACCCCCACCAGCCACCCTTCTCTCCACCTATAGCATAGCTGACTGTTTCAACAAACATTTTACAGAGACCTTTCTATCCCTAACTAAAAAACACTTCCCTACATCAACACTCCCCACACCCAAACCAACTCCACCCCTCCCTTCTTCCTTTCCACAGTACCCACCTCCAACATAAAAAACTACTAACAAAACTTAAACCCACAAGACTAGCAGCTGACAACCTGCCCACAGAATATCTAAAAATAGCAGCTGGTGTTTTAGCTTATCTCATCTCCATATTAATCAACCGCTCCATATCTGAGTCCTATGTGCCAACCTTATGGAAAATATCCCGCATCATAACCCTACACAAAGGCGGACCCTCAACAGACATCTTCAACTACCACCCCATTGTCATCCTCTTGCCTTTCTCCAAGATACTCAAAAAATGTATCAACTCACAGATCTCCAATTATCTCCTAGACAATAATCTCCTCTCCTACATACAGCATGGTTTTAAACCACACCATAGCACAACAACTGCTCTGCTCTCCTTCATTAACACCATTCTCCAACATAAAAACAATGGCCTTTTCTCCTCTGCTGTATTTCTTGACCTATCAAAGGCTTTTGATATTGTATCACATGATCTTCTACTCTCTGCACTCTCCAACCTCTCATTTCCATACCTGCCATCAATTGGTTCCCCAGCTATCTACACAGCTGCCAGCAGTCAGTTGTCTGGCACAATGATCTATCCCCTCACCTCCCTGTTACTCTCGGGGGTTCCCCAAGGCTCCATCCTTGGTCCCTTGCTTTTCTCCATTTTTACCAATGACCTGCACACTGCCACCAAGCATGCCTCCCTCATACAGTATGCAGATGACGCCACTCTCATCTGCTCAGCTCCAACTCTAACAGAATTACAACAGATCACTCAAGCATCTTTCTCTTCTGTTGAAAGTTGGCTATTAAATGCTCAACTCCTCCTCAACCCAAATAAGACCAAACTCCTCATCTTTCAACCCTCAAAATGTACCCCAAACATCCCCCATTTCAACATACTTGCCAAAGACAACACTTCCATATCACCAACAGCCCACACTAAGCTACTTTGTGTACAGATTGACAACAAATTCAAATTTGACACTCACATATCACTCACAATAACAAAAGTCCACAAAAAACTAGGTGCCTTGTATAGAAACCAACAATACCTAACCAAACCAGCCAGAATCTCTACCGCAACTTCCCAACTAATATCAACCCTACGCTATGCATCACCCATACCAACAAATCTTCAACAATCAGACCTAAAGAAACTCGAAGCCTGCTACAATAAAATTGCAAATTTTGCATCAGGGGACTCCCACCACAGTCACCACTGTGTCTCTCTTAGAAACCTAGACTGGCTTGAGCTCCCTTAACTCCTACACCTAACCCTATTTACCTTTGCTCATAAACTTGTAAACCACCCTCTTAAAATTCCCTCACTTCATACACTTCCCCAACCCTACCAATCCTCCAGACCCCTTTGCTCCTGCAACAAAAATCTACTTCCAAGTCACCAAACCCAACAACTCTGCAGGGGAAGCGCTATTCTCCTACTGCATATCCAAAATTTGGAACTCACTTCCCACTGCTATAACTACCCTCCCTTCCAACAGTCTCTTCAAAAATGCTCTTAAAGCACACCTAAAATCTCACTGTCTATGTCCTTGTGCATACCCCAACTAACCCCCCCTTCTCCTTTACCACTAATTAGCTGCCAGCTCTACTATTATCTGTCAACAGGTTATCAGTATTTCATATCCTTTAACTAGCAGTTGATTGCAATACAATGTTTACTCTTTTCTCTATGTGAGAAATTAATACTACTAGGCAAATGTCTTGCACCTTATATTGTTATTATACTTGACATATGTCATTACCTGTCAGACCCTGTCTTTGCTATAAATATGCTGTTTTTCTCCTCTGAAATGCTAGATTATACTCTTAAATTATGTGAAATTTTGCTTGCCTGAATATATGGAGCCTTCCTTGTGATATTATACTTTGACATATAGGTAATTTCTCCCATTGAACTGTGTCTTTACTATAATTATACTGTTTCTTTTTTCATCTGATATGCTAGATTGTACTCTTATATTATGTAAATCTCATATGGCTGTATATATGGAGCTTTTCTCCCTGGGCCTCCGCTGAAAATGGGCATATACCCAGTCGGAATTTCCCGGTCAACAAATGTAAAATAAAATAAAATATAAATAAATAAATATGTTTTGTGTACTGATAGATGCTACTATAGTTCAAATCTTCATAGGTTCATAAGTGTGTACTAGGCTAATGGCCCTGTGGCCTTTACAAGCCTTGGCCATAGGAGTGCCCTGGCATTGTGCCACCCATCGTTAATTGCCAGTACCTCTATCAAGTAGAACCACTGAAGTGATCCCCGGGTGAACTTCCTATTTCCCATCCACTCATCAAGATTTCTCTTGAAGAGGGCTAATGAGGTGCTCTGCTTGACATGTATAGGAAGTCTATTCCAAAGCACGGACAGTCTCTGGGTTATGAACCTGTCCCTCCAGCATGTTCTATTGATTGCGGTAATGAGGTTGAGGTCTCTGGAGCGTATGGTGTGGAGGGATTGGGATTTCTTTAGATGTAGCATTTCTAACAGAGCTGGGTCCGACATGGCTTTGTAAGTCAAGCAGGGACTGCCTCTTAGTAGACAATATGAGACAGAGAATAGCTGGAATTGTTTTGAGTCTGTCCATGAAGGACATGTGTTTAAGGCCTAGAATCATCTTTGTGATGTACTTTTGTGGCGTCTCAACCTGTTGCAGGTGTCTAGTGAGGTATATGCCAAATGGGGCATTATACTCTAAGACTGGTCTAATGAGGGAAGAGTAGAGATAAATGATGACCTCTTTCTTCCTGGATGCAAAACCCTTGGTAATGAGATGTGCCACATAGAAGGACTTTCTGACCACAGTGGCAATGTGATGGTCGAAGGAGAGGTTGTTGTCAACTTGTGGCCCCAGATCTCTTATAACACCTTTAGTGTTCAGTGGGCTCCCATCGATGTGGTAATTAGTGGGAAATTAGTTTTTCCCAAAGGGGATAATGACGCATTTTCTCTGACCACAGTGGCAATGTGGTGGTTGAAGGAGAGGTTGTTGTCAACTTGTGGCCCAGATCTCTTATAACACCTTTAGTGTTCAGTGGGCTCCCATCGATGTGGTAATTAGTGAGAAATTAGGTTTTCCCAAAGGGGATGATGACACATTTTTTCGCATTAAGCTTAAGGCCATAGTTTTGACACCAGTCATTGGTCTCAGTGAGGCCTTTCTGTAGGATGTATGCATCACTTGGGGAGCTAATAATGGCTCCCAGCTTGCAGTCATCTGCGAATTTGGTCAGCCAGTGTCCCTCCATGTTGGCCTGGACTTCTAAGAAGTAGATGCCAAACAGGAGAAGACACAGGACCGATCCTTGTGGGAATCCACTCGTGACTGGTCGGCCGTCTGATTTGGAGTCCACTACTTTCACACTGTGGGTTCTATCTGTAAGCCAATTTGCAACCCACCTAATGATATAGGGGTTGATGCCTAGTTTGCTGAGTTTATCAATAAATCCTGAGTGAGGAATGGTATCAAACACCTTTGCCAGATCGAGGTAAGCTGTATGAACTGCCTTACTTTCATCCACCCCTCTGGTGACTGACTCAAAGTCAACCAGATTGAGCAGGCATGATCTACCTTTCACATAACCAAATTGCGTGGGATCCAGAGTTTGGAGATTCCCTATATCCTTGTTAATTAGGTCCATGATGATGCATTCCATAGCCTTACATATCAGACTCATCAGGCTAATGGGGCGATAATTTCCAGAGTCTGTAGCCGCTACTCCTTTATGGAGAGGAATGACTGCAGCAGTGTGCTATTTAGTAGGTTCAAAGCCTGAGATAGGGCAGAGAGGGAACAGAACACACAGTTCACATTGTAATTGATATAGAACACAGCCAGGGATATTGTCAGGTCCCATGGAAGCTGTATTCTTGGCCTTAGACAATGCAGCTTTAACCTTTGCTGCAGTGATGCTGGGTGCCTGGCATTCTTCCAGTATTGAGAATGGTCTTATGGGGGGAGAGAGGAGTAAAGTTGGCACTCAATCTGACAGCCAGTATGTTGGCAATATCTGTTGGCTCAGTGTAGGAGGTGCCATTGTGCAGTACCTCAGAGCAAATCTGGGTATTGCCATGGAGATTCTTGATATAACTATAGAAGGCTTTGTGGTTGTTGTGTCTGCTGCAATTCTGCCTTCATACCTGGCTTTGGAGGTTTTGATGAGGGATCTCAACTTTTTGTTGAGAATAATAAGGGAATTTTTCCAGATTTGGAACTTCACCTTTTTCTGCAACAGTTTCTTCTTTCTGTTGTAGAGGTTATTAATGGCAGGGGACCACCAGACTGACTTCCTTTTTTTGGAGGAGACCGTCTTGGTTCTGTTGGGTATGGCTAGTTCCATACATTTATGTGCATGTTCATACAGTCCAATGGTGTATGATTCAACAGCTATACATCTATTTTCCATTGCCATGGGTGCCATGAAGTTAGCCACCTCTGTTTTTAGGAGTACAAAGTCAGCTTTGGAGAAGTTTTTCATGGTGGATACAATTGAAGGGTGTGTGAGTGAGATGTGGATTTCCATGGTGATTAGATTGTGGTCAGATCTAACCAGGGAGGAATTGACTATTGGTGTAGAGCAATGGTTGTCCATGTTAGTAATAACCAGGTCAAAGATGTTGCTTCCTCTAGTGGGGGTAAGAATGAGCTCATCCAGGGCATTTCAATTGATGAATTCCTGGAAGCGCATTGGTGCATGAGTAGTTTTCCCAGCTGATGGAAGGGTAGTTGAAGTCACATAGTATGAGAGTGTTGGGTTAGATCTTAATAGTTTCCAGGGTGCTTAGGAACATGGAGGGAGAGTCTTGGGATATGGTTGGGGACCTATTACAGGCTGCAACCTGAATTGTCATCGTACCCAATGCTAGTTGTACCTGGAGTATCTCAAATGCATTATGCTGAGCTACTAATCTGCAGGTGTACATATCCTTTATGAATATGGAGACACCACTGCCTTTGGAGCTTCGGTCCATGTTCTGGGGCTGAAAGTTGTGGAATGAGTTATAGCTTGGTAGTGCAGGAGTGCTTTCTGCTGCTTTAAACCAGGTCTCCATTACAGCACAAATGTCGATGTTCTCCATTTTAAGGAGTGCATCGAGCGAGTGCACCTTGAGATTTAGCATTGAACAGCATGACCCTCAGATTGCATTTATTTATAGCTGTTATGGTGGTAATTTGGTCTTTGGAACACCACCTAAAAAGGCACTATAGGGCTGGTAAGAGCCTTAGCCAGTACCCAGAAAAACAGGGGTGACAGATGCAGGCCATCTCGGGCAAAGGATTGAGGTCTGTCAATCATGTCATCCCAAGCAGACAGATAATGGATCCCCTTAGAATGACACCAGAAACTTAGCCAATTGTTGAAGTCAATCATTTTCTGTTTGTACTGAGGTATCATTCTGGGCAATGGTAGGATGCTGCTCAGGGCTAGGGTCATACCTGCCTGGGCCACATAATCTGAGAGCTCCACCATGTTTCTTTTCATGTAGTCCAGGTAGGTGCATCTCAGATCGTTCACACCCACATGGACATTGACAGAGTCATACTCGTACTTGTTGTGGAGTGACCTGAGTGTGTGTATTATGTGTCGGATTCTGGCACCTGATAGACAGCTGACTGTTACCTTCTTATTCAACCTAGTGAGTGGGACATCAGTGTGCCTCACTACTGAGTCACCTATGATTATTGTATTGGGCAAGCTGTTTTGCCTTAGGGGCTTAGGTTGAGAGGCACACTGTGTAGCTGAGCTATGTGTCTTGTGGTTTGTGCTGTACTATGGTGGTCGAGTCCATTTCTGCCTTGGAGGTCTATGCTGTTTGGGTATATTTCTATTGAGAGTTGCTCTTTATTTACAGAATTCTGTGGAACTGTATCTCTCTTTAGGCCAAGTATGCCATCTCAGTTCTTAGATGCTTGTTTAGATGTTGCAACAGCATCTCATAAGTAGTAGATTGTGAAAATAAAAATACAGGCAATAATATGACATAACAGGTGAAACAACAGTGTGTATGCTTACTGCTATATAGAGGTGCCAAATGATTACATGTCACCCATGACATGATGACAGTCTGAATCTCAAATTAGGTGGGTTTTCCACTCTAACAACAAAACAAGTAGAATGTATGAGAGCAACCAAATGCTCAGACACTATGAATTTGACCCAGAGATGAATACATTGCCAAAAAATATTTTCCATATGTAAGAATAGCAGTTATCTACTCCTTTCTGGTTTACAAAAAGAAAGATGGTACCTATATCCATAACCTCATTTTGAAGTTTATACAGAGATTCAAGACTCTACCATAATGAGCAACACTGTTATTTGCCCAGGGTGAGTACAGATCTTTATTTTTGAGTGGTGTAGTTCTCAGCTATCTTCCCCTAAATAATTAAAAAAAAATGAGCAAAATGGTAAAGGGTTCACTTTGCCAGAGCTTCACAAGTATATGTCAGCAGAGATGCACAGAGAAAAATTTGCTTGTAGGAAGCAATAAAAAACATGCCCAGACTACAACTGTGCTCTTTGTACTTGTATATATTTTTTTAGTGAGAGACACACTAAAAAGCAGTCTGAAAAACATACACACTGGAATTATCTTCCTTCTCTCTGTAAATGAAAAAAGAATACATTTTTGTTTGATTAATTTCAGACAAATAACACACACATTACATTCTCTGATTTTTTTCATTTATTGTTTCAAAAAGGAAACTATCATTGCATATGGAACACAATAATTATACCCTTTATTTAAGACAAATTGATGTACTTACATTTGACGCTGAGCTGCAATTAATTCTTTAAATGTAAATGGCATTTTTGGTGGACTTTGTAGCTAGGTTGTCCACTGTCACTAGATAAAACTTTGGAAAGTAGTCACCAAGGCAGACTGACAAATGGCTTTTGAGGTTGATATGCTTTTAACTGCTACTTTCTGACATTTTGCATTATAATGGTTTCCCCTGGAAGAATATAACCTTCACTTATGCTAAGATATGCACCACATGTCCAGAATATATCTTTACTGAGTTTACAGTGCAGCATAAGTAAATCTCCTATATATTCCACTAAAGAAACAATTTTTGTTGTAACATTACAAGGCTCAAATTGCTTAGTTAAAAGCTACCAAAGTGGTCAACACTGAGCTGCACTGAAATCGCTAAAGACAGTGTATCACTCTTAAGGAAATTTTGTAGCTGACTCCTGTATTATGTTTGTTGCTGATATAGATTGAGACTCCTCCACCTTTTGTCCCTATCTGTGCAGCTGATCATCTAAATGCATGAAAGGCACTGAAACCTTGCTCTGCTGGAATACTTTCTTGCAGATTTAAATCATATCTGGCTAATGGCAAAGATGTATATACTGTCCAGAGTGAGGAGAGTGTGTAGAGTATGAAGTTGCTTGCTTAGGTTCCTAGCACTGAGAATTAGCACCTTTAGGTTTCTTTTGGTTTTATTTGCTATGTTTGTAGGTTTTTCAATTTGCCATTGCCTAAAAATGGCTCTAAGAGGGTGGTTAAAGTTTAGCCAATATTCAGAATCCTAATGGAGATGGGTACAGACCATCTATTGCAAAACAATGTGGTCCATTAACCGTGTCCTCCTATGCTGACAAATATTGAATCCTCCTGAAAGGACACCAGCAACTAAGTTAATTATTAAAGTTAATCATCTTTTGTTCATACTGTAGCATCATCCTTATTGAAGGCAGAATGCTACTCAGTGCAAGGCACTTACCTGCTGAGAGACATATTCAGAGATTAACAATGTTTCTCTTCATATAGTCCAGAGGAGTATGTCTTAGGTCATTATAGGGCACTTGGCTTATGAAAGAAGCATACTAATAACTATGGTGTAGTGACTGACTGCATGCATAACTTGGCAGATCCTAGCTCCAGAGAAGCAACTAATGTTTTTCTTCTCTTTTTTCAGTCTGGTGAATGGGACATCTGTGGGTGGTGGAACAGAGTCCCCTATGAGAACAGTCCTGGGTAATGTGTAGGTTTACCTCATGGGCTTTGCTGTTGAGACTCCACCAGTTGTAGGAGTAAGTATGGTGCTCGGTGGTGTTTATGCTGAGTGCTTCATATATTGCTGAGTATAGTCATTGCCATTTATAGGCTTAGGGGGTCTGGGAAGATTTATTTTTTTAGTGCCTCAGCATAGGTTCATCTACATATGTGGTGGACACTATGTATGGTGTAGATTTAATGTGTCTGTTCTTGACAGCCTTGTTTGTATGCAGGATTTTTGCCCTCAGTGAAATTGTGTATGCCCATCTCTTGCATACTGTGTTCCCATTTTTAAGGATTAAATGGTTGCCTTGAACATGTGACAATTGCTAAGAAGGATCAAAGTAAAACTTGATAAAGAAAATGGTCGATATTGCTCACCAAAATTTTGCAAAGATCACAGCTCAATAGCCCAGAAGAAGCAGATACAAAACATGAAAAACTGATAATTATATCAAATTAATGTCATTTCTGAAATATTTGTTGATGTGCTCAAAATACATAATTATTTAACATTTGCTAGAATATTAAAAAGGGTTGCGGCTGTTTCTATTGTATGTTAATACATCACTCCACGTAGCGCATGAAAATTGTGACTACTGTTTTTTTTTTTCTTTTGACTATTAGGCTTGCAATACCTGGTGTTCATGAAGTCCCATTTCTCTCAGTATCATCCATCTAGTTTAGCCCATTTGCAGGGCTGGTGCTACAATGGGACATATGGGGAATGAGTCCCCTTCTGAAACTGCATGGCTTAGTGAGTGCACTAGTCACTGGAATAGTAAAAAATTAAAAAGAAAATCTCTCTCTTTTTTTTTTATATCATCGATTCGCAATGCAATGACCATGAGTTAGCAACAGCTAGGATGTAAGGTTAGGTCACACCCACATCTTATGCTTAGACTTTTCATTGATTAGCTCCTACCCCCATATCTTGCTCTAACTTTTCACTGACTGTTCTTTTCAGCTGGACTTCTCCTTGACAATGAGGAGAAAATGGACTTGCATTGGCATTTCTCTTCAGCTGTACTTTTCCTTGCAATGTAACAGAAATAGCATGGTCATTTAGAAGGAGAGAAGAGAATCTTCCACTGGAAATGGTATGGTCATTTACAAGGAGAGAAGAATATCCTCCCCTCTCCTTGGCTTTGTATGTGTGAGACCTGCTTGGATATCACAGAGGCCTGCTAGTGTACTACCTCAGATACCTGTTTAATGATAATATAATACTATGTGTATTGGAGACCCAAAGCCCTGTCTCAGATGGCCCTTAGACCTGCTAGTATGCTACCTCAGATCTATAAAATGACAATGTAATTATCATTAGAATGAGAATACATTTTTTCATGGCAAAGTTTTACTGCACTTGTTAATAATTTTCAGTAGCACTCATTGGTTAAGTGACTTGCTCAGAGCCACATTCTGGGCAAATGAAGGTAAAAGCTTAAAGACTTAATCCTCTGCATTAATAGCCAGACCTTCATTCACTTCTTCATTTCTGATAATTAACTTCTGGTTAAAACGCACTGCAGTTTACAGTTAGACAATAATGTCAGTCATTAAAGTGTCATAGTTTGTGATGTTCAGAAAATACATGTTGATGCAAAACCTTTGTAACATTTTAAGTGAATAAGAATAGTCTCCCTGTTATCTGTGTCTTGTTTTGCAGAAAATCTATGATTTTGCCTCACATTTACGCCATGCCCCATGTAAACTTCTTTTTTTCTGGTACATTTTTTCTGGTACATCTCTAAGGATTACAGTCAGTAATGTCAGTTATTACAGCTTCATAGTTATTATTGTTCAGAAAATACATGCCCATGCAAAACTTATCATTCTATTAATATTTCAAGTGATTTGGAGTTGTCTGGCACATAAGACTATGAGATATTCACTACTACCTGAACTTAAAAGAGTAGGGTTTGAAACCTTTCACCTCCATTTGCCTACTGTGTGACTTTTTGCAAGTCACTCAACTAAACAGTTTTCCCAGTTCAATCCTGAAAATGGACACTTTGTTCAGTGGATTTAGACATTTAACAAATAAAGGAAATAATAATTAAAATGATGCCCATTTTTATCTCCTATTATTTTTACCTTTGTCCAGAATTCTTGAGCAAAGAAATTGGGAGTTATTTTTGTTTTATTCTTTGGTCAGTCTGTGGTTATATGGCAACATGTTACAGATTTCAGTCACTAAGTAATGCAAAGTTTGTTATTCTAGCAACTTTGTAAGAAAATAAGAAAATAAATATTTAAAATTTGATACTGATTTTTGTGTCTTTATTTCTGATTCTTGAGCTAAAAAGATGAGAGAACAGAGGGGAGTTGCACTGTAAAGATTGGACTACAGTGACCTGAGATACATGTGTTGTTCATTGCTTTGTTCTCAAGCATTATCGGAGGTGCACAATCACACCAGTGACTGTAGCTGGTGTGTGTGTGTGTGTGTGTGTGTGTGTGTGTGTGTGTGTGTGTGTGTGTGTGTGTGTGTGTGTGCATGACAGCAGTGTGCCATGCATATTAATGAAGGCATGCTGCCCGACCTCCCAGGCTTACATGGAGCATGTACGAGTGCAGGGGATGTGTCTGAGAGCAGAGTTCTCAGAATAAACATGCCTCTGCAATGTTGAACAGCAGAAAGTGGAAATAAATGAGCGAGACCGCTCATAGGTGTCCGCATATCCCCACCAACATTCTCCCATGTGTAGAACAGCAAAAGTACATATTAATAAACTGAAGAAACCTTTTTATTTATTTATAAAAATATGAGTACTTCAAATAGTAGGTGCGTGGGTGTGCCTATTGCTTAGCTACGGTTAAAGTAGCTTAAAAGGCTGAAGAGGATAACAAGGAAGATATATGCAAATAAAGCAGCACAGCAATAGTGTAGTGGGCAGAGCATCTCCCTAACGAGCAGGCATTCTTGGTTCAAATCCTACTGCAGCACATACCATTTTCCATGTGAAATCTGTATATGAACATTTTATTACTTTATAACCTACTAAATAACATTTAAATGTGAACTGGAGTACTGCATTAAATGCACGTGTGAGGTGTCAGTGTCATAATGAATAAAGCACTAGGAAGCATGTTTAAGCACCAATAAGCAGTAGTAAGCATATGTAAACACTAGTAAGCGACTTTAAGCCCATTTGTGTGGGTGTAAGCAATGTGCACACAGGTTAATCAATTCTGAAGCTAACTCTCTGTAAGTATATGTAACCAGAGATTATCATTGCTTACCTTTGTGCAAACCAGCGCAAACACGCTTACAATTGCCTAAAAGTGCCTTAATCACTCTGTATGCATCAGATGCTGTTCTGGCGAGAATTAAAAGTAACCAAGTAAAGAGCAAGCCTTTGCAGGATGTGAACTCAGCACCCTAGACATTATAGACACAGTAGTTAACCACAAAGCCATCACAGCATTATGTAAAAATGTGGCTCCAACAAACAAATCCTCAACATAGGAAAATCAAGCTGAACATGTGAAAGGAATTTATATACAGTGTGATGTGGTATAACCTGCTTCATAACCTAAATATGTGAACTGGAGTACTGTAGTAAGTCCAGATGTGAGGTGTTATTGTAATAAAGTGTTAGTTCCCATGATCCCATACAGTGTATGTACACATGAATCAAGGGTACAAGATACATATACAACATGTAATGAAGAAGAAATCAATGCCAAAAGGCAAATATCATGCAAATCAAATATTAAGCACGCAAAGCATTGCACAACACTGCTTCCCAGACTACTGGCAGGATACTACCAGTGGGAGAAACCGTGTCAACCTGTTAAGTCTAATCTTGAAACAAACACATGTTCGTCCCTGGCCCGTCGACCCCAAAAGGTTTGCTAAAAAGTGTCTTCTCAGTAACATACCATGCTTCAAAGGTAAGCAAAGAAGGGTACGTATGTTCGCGGACTAAATGTTTGTAAAGCCTGAAGATCCATGGGTTGAGAAACTTACGTGATGGGTCCCAAGAAGTGGAGAGTGGGTAATGTGTAGGGTTGTGGTTAGATTCAGCTGGAACCTGTAGGAAGGATGATTGCTGTGGAGGAGGAATGGGGGGAGGGAATGATGGGTATGACAGTATGGACCGAGGAGTGTCGGGGTTGGATGGACCTATTCTAATGGGACTGCCTTGTGGATGTCAGTGAGAAAGGAGAAGGGGAAACAGGAAAAGGACTGAGACATACCATTTCCCATGGCAAAGCATGTTATAAGTGATATGTATTTTGCATAACCAATGAATAACATATATATATATATATATATATATCCTGGAGTACAGCAGTAAATGCACATGTGAGGTGTCAGTATCTTAACACATAAAGCAGTAGTTAGGTTAAGCAGCAATAAGCAGTAGTAAGCATATGTCAGCATTGGTAAGCAAATTTAAGGCCATATGCACGGGGTGAGCAATGCACATACAGGTTAAGCAACTCTGATGCAGACTATCTTTAAGCATATGTAACCAAAGGTTTGTGTTTGCATGACGGTAAGCACTGTGTACACAAAGTAAGCAATTTCGAGGCACATTGACACACTTGGCAGGGCCATGATTACAACTCATCAGTAGTGGGATTGCCACAACACATCAATGTGCAGGTATCACATGCACCACACGGGTCATATGGGGGTTGTAGGGGCAAAGGGTATGGAGAGGTGTCTGACATCAGACAGCATGCTTCAGTATGCCCATGGGGGAAGTAGGGAGTGTGGATGTGAACATGCGCACCATACAACACACACACAAACACACAGGGTGCCAGTACTAATATGCATGGGTGCATGTCTGTGCAGGTGTGTGGTGGTCAACTGTGCCAGACGGCTGTACAAGGCTAGGCAATGGGTATAGCTTGGCATCAGGCCACATGATGATGGTCTGCATTGTGGCTTAGGGCTGTAGTGTCTGCATTTGCCCACACAGGTGGGTATTGTATCCCCTATCCAGTCACCCAGGTAACTATTGTGTGTGGCCAATGCTGTGCATCGCTTGCCATGCACTTGTTCCTTAGTTCATGACATGGATGGTGTCTGGGATGTGCACACCTCCCACATGCATGTACAGTGACATGTGGAACTGTACCTGGGGTGTCTGGCCCATGTTCTGAACACAGATTATCATCAGATGTGCCAGTCTTGCTCACCTGTGGCGGGAACTGTTAATGGTCAGCAGGTTTACCCTGCACCTACATTGATAGCATGCTAAAGGCATTCCCTGGTGTCAGTGGCTTCTGTCAATACAGGGTATGTTGTCCGGCATGGTATGTCCTTTGTGGGTCACATGTTATGGCACCACAGGTGTTTTAGGTGTCCATTGGGGAACATGGAGAATGTGCACTGTCTGCATGTATGCGCATATTGGACAGATGGACAGGGTGCCATACCCTCTATAGCCCACAGCTATCGCCCCATAGTTACTATCAATGGCCAATATGCAGTGTATTACCCACATATTGGCTGTTGCCTAGGCATGCGAGTGTGTGTAGGAGACATGGGTTGAGAATGTCCTCTGGGTAATACTGGGGTTGCTAACTTTGATTGCCTGGCCTTGATGTCACATGTATGGATATGGCTTTGCACCCCAGCCTCTCAGCTATTTCACATCTATTATCCCTGTACAGTGCACATTGTGATATATAGTAGGGCCACTATATAAGAAATATGCAAAACGCACTTCACACTGCCCACAGGTGTCACACACTTGCTGCCACCTCCACACAGGATATGTGTTACAAACACACACACCTGTCATGTCTGAGAGTAGAACCCTTACTAAACTAGTTTATTACACTACAGCACTAAGCAGTTATAGTACACGCCACAGAGATTACTGGAGTATTTCTTCCCCAAAGGTGTATATCACATTGGATGACATCAGCAGGATTGCCAAACATAGGACATTTGAAATGTATTGTCTGTGACTAGCCTAAAATGCATCGCTCCTGACAAAGACAGTGACACACACACACACACACACACACACACACACACACACACACACACACACACACACACACACACACACACAAAGCATCCACCACCGACATGTCTGGGTATAGAACCCTTAACCCCTCACCAGACTAAACAAGGAGAAGGTTACTGTCATTTGTCTGTTGGGTGCCAGGATCTGCCACATAACCCATGCACTCAGGTCACTCCACAACAAGTACAAATATGACTCCATCATTGTCCATGTTGGTGTGAATGACCTGAGACGTACCTCCCTGGACTACATGAAAAGAGACATGGAAGAGCTCTCCGATCTTGTAGCCTAGGCAGGTATGACCCTAGCCCCGAGTAGCATTCTGCCATCACCCAGAATGATACCACAGTGCAAGGACAAAATGACTGACTTCAACAATTGGCTAAGCTTCTGGTGTCATTCTAAGGGAATCCAGTATCTGTCTGCTTGGGATGACATGGTTGACACACCATGATGCTTTGCCACAGATCGCCTGCACCTGTCACCCTTGGGATTCTGGATACTGGCTAAGGCTCTTGCTGCCACTATAGTGCCTTTTTTAGGCAAGATTCAAATGACAAATTCCCCACCATAGCAGGAACAGGCAAGCAAAAACTGAGGGTAATGCTACTCAATGCTAGAAGTCTAAATCTCAAAATGCACTCACTCGAGGCACTCCTTAAAATGGAGAACACCAATATCTGTGCAGTGACTGAGACCTGGTTCAAGGCTCCAGAGAGCACCCCTGCACTACCAGGCTATAACTCATACCACACTTTTTGACCATGTAACCTGGACCGAAACACCAAAGGCAGAGGTGTGTCCATATTCATTAAGGATATCCACACCTCCAGGTTAGTTGCTCAGCATAATGCATCCGAGGTTATCCAAGTGCAACTAACTCTGGGCAAAACAGCAATCCATATTGTAGCTTGCTACAGATCCCCCACCATGCCCCAGAATTCCCACTCCTCTTTTCTTGATGTACTGGAAAATATTAGGGTTCTACCAAACACCCTAATAATGGGCGACTTCAACTACCCCACCATTAACTGGGAAAACTACTCGTGTACCAACTCCTTAGCTCAATGCTCTCTGGAATTCATAAACTCCAATGCCCTGGATCAACTTATCCACACCCCCACCAGGGGCAACAGTATCCTAGACCTAGTCATTACCAACATGAGTGACCGGTGTTCCACACCTGAAGTCAACTCCTCGTTGGTCCGATCTGACCAGAAGATAATCACCCTTGATATCCACATCCCGCCTCCACCCCCCATTAAGGAAACCATGGTAAAAAAATTTCTGCAAAGCCAACTTCATGCTTTTTAAGACAGAAGTGATGAACTTCATGACACCCATGCAGATGGACAATACAGTTACGACTGCTGAATCCCACACAAATGCACTCTATAAGCATTTACACGAGTGCATAGATTACATTACAACCCATTCAGCTGGACTAGAAGTCATCACTTTTCCTGCATTGCCATGTATTATACCTGTTCTTTCTAGGGGGTCTTTGTGCAGTTGTTGGTTGTTGCTGTTTTACCACAGTTTCATTGGATGATAGTGTTGATATGCCTTTTCTGCTGGCAGTATGTGTGTGTGTGTGTGTGTGTGTGTGTGTGTGTGTGTGTGTGTGTGTGTGTGTGTGTGTGTGTCTGTGAGATCCAACTACACCAGTATGTTAGGGCTGAACAACCATATTATGAAGAACATCCTGGAAGCCATGGCAGAGCCATGCTGGAGTGCATCCCTGACACTTTTGAATCAACAGAAGCAGCTTTGATCAGGCCAAACACACCCTCTGTTGATACTGGAAATCTGTGAATGTGTGTTGTTATATTGGACTCTGGCCATTTCCTGTGCATTCCATATGGGTGCTACAAGCCACACCTCTGGTGGATATGAAGAATCAACTACATCAGAGTATCAGTTTCTGAGGGTTTATAGATTTGCATGTACTGTAAATGTAACTGTAGGCATTAATATTAGCCACATTGCCTGCACTTTAGAACTAGATTGCTCAGTGAAATTTCATCATTTAGAATGAAGGGATATAGCTGAGATGGGTGCCATATATACAATAATGTGTACTGCCTGGGTGCTGTCAGGATGCATTGTTAGAATCCTATGCATGTTACCCACTTCTTAGCAGTTCAGTGAATGGTAACCCTTGCTCTTTACAAACCTTTTTGACTGTGGGCTAAGCATGGCCTTTATCATTACATTTGCAATCTGACACCCTCTACTTCGCTGAGGCAGGCAATGTCATGTAAGGCATGTGTGGCGTTAACTCTCTGTTCTGTGATATGGTAGGAAACCATATATGCCTCTCCACATGAAGTAACATTATTTTAAGGGGCTCATTGAGTATTTTAGAGGCCTGAGAAATTCCCAACATGAGCATGCCTCTAGCTGGTCTTTAAAATTTCTTTGCACCTAAAATAAAAAGTGGTTTACTTATGTTTATTTTTGTATATTTGTTGAAAGGGTTAGTAGACTGATCCATTATAGACATATTTCAGCCAATGCCTGAAAATATACAAAAGTAGAATAGTGAAAGAAAAAATGTTATAATATTGGTTAATGAGTATACAATAAGGTAGTAGATATAGATCAAAATATGTTAACTGCATGTTGACATCAACCAACATATAATATTAGCCACATTGCCTGCACTTTAGAACTGGATTGCTCAGTGAAATTTCATCATTTAGAATGAAGGGATATAGCTAAGATGGTTGTGGTTGGGAGGGTAGTCTAATGGTTAAGGTGTTTGCATTACACTCACAATGTGCAGGGTTTGAAACTCACAAGGGATAATTGGCTAAGCTTAAAATGGCTCACAAGGGCAGTTAGTTTTGTATGAATCTATATAAGGGTGCTTTATGTACACTTTTAGTGATAGTTGTTTGTCAGGTGAGTTCATGTTATTAGGGCATAAATTAAGCACGTACAAATAGCTCTCCTTTTTAAAAGGGTTATTAGCTGCTGTCTGAATTTACCCTATGTGGATGTGTTACAGACTTCAGCATGGTGATATTTCCATAATGTTGGTGCCAAGATGGCAAAGTTGTGCTTAGTGGAGAAGAGTGAGTTTCTTGGCCTGAAAAATACTTGTCCATTGTTGGTTAGTGAGTGGAGTAGGTATGGGGTATTTTTGATGGTCAGTCTGTTGCCAAGAATCATTGTAAATTGTTTTATGAACAAGTAAGAGGAGCTGTAGGCCTGCTTGTTCTATTATAGGAACAATGGACTGTGGCACACTGCATTTCATTTTAGGACAATGCAGCCTGAATCTGCAGAATTTGCTTGGAAGGGATTGTTCAACTTTGACGGCCTTAGTGGAGGCATAGTCCAGTAATGATAGAGAATATTCCAGCTGAAGATGAACAGTGTTTTCACTGATTGCATTTGTCCCTTCAGGGGTGAAAAGTTATGATATCTGGCAGCATCCAAAATGGGTGAAATTTATTTTTGCTTTTATGCTTTGTGCATGGCTATAGTTAAATTGGAGACAAGAGTGACACCCAGGTAATTAAAAAAGATAAATTCTCAACGATTTGCATATCATATATATCAGGGATTGTGGAGTGCTGGCAATTTGCTTAATTATTGTGGAGTAATTTTTTTTTGGTCCTTGAGAGAGGACTTTTTTCTTTATCCTCAACTTTGGGTTGAAGGACATATGAGTCTGTGAAATGCCCAGGGTGCCAGTTAACCCAGCTATGGTTTTGTACTGAAGAATATTTAGCCTTTTTGTCTAGTGTGCTTTATATCATGGTCTCCATGGTTATGGGAAGCTTCATATTCCTTAGATTCTGTAACGCAAGGCCCATATAACAAACCTATCCTCTACAGCATTCAGTCATCACTGGATCATTGAAATTGTGGTATACATCTCACTGCTGGTAACCTTCCTTTTGGCATTGGATTTCATCTTGCATATACAAACAGGAGAAGATAATGCTAATAGCTGAAGTAAGCAGCTGCTAAACCAAAGCAACTTCTCCAAGCATACTTTCTGCCAGTAATTCCAAACATTTCTATGTTTTACCCTTTTGTAGTTTGGCATACATTGGAACACTAGTCTCTCACATACGACTACAAATTGTGACAATGTTCGGCTCACGCATTTGCATGTTAGTAGAACTTCATTTACATATTCACTTGATTCTCAATATGTGATCATTTCAATGCATTTTCTGTTATGCATTTGCATTTGCTGGACAATAGTGCAACACTGGACTATAACTCAGTACTATCCTGCTCTAGTCTGCATGTGGGTAGTTCCCAAACAAGTGCATGCTGTGTACTATTCAATTTGGTTATGAATTAAAGAATGTAGTTTTATTCTAGATTATAGCAGAAAACAATTACAGAATCAATGTGTCAGTTTTATATGTATTATTTTTTTTCCAGTTAAAAAGGTTTGAATTTCCAAATGGATCTTTTTTTACATTTATACTTTTCCTCTCTGTTGCTGCTACATTACCTCTCCTACCACCTCAGGCTGCTACCCTTTTGTTGTCCTGTTGGTCTCTATTGTTATCATTACTGGCACTCCTTTCTCTAAGTGCTGTCAGTATGGAGATTTGAACTGTACAGTGTGGTGGAAGCTTGTGGACTTGTAAAGGGTTAATGTAATACATGGTTGTTGCGGTTCATTATTAGACTCAGGCTTTTATTTACATCACACTAAATGCAAAATGTGGAAACAAAACCTGCAAAAAAATATTTGTGAAAAATACAGAACATAAAACAAATAAACCACAGTAAGAAAATCGCATAAAAGATAGTTCTCAATTACTAATCAAAAGACAAACATATTACAAGACCCCATTGACTTACAGTACACAAACACAGAAGTGAGTTCCACAGATGCATGAAAGCCCTAGCACAAACCAAAAAACAATTACTCTCTGGCACCTGCCCAGGGGGTGTTGCAAAACCAGACTTACAGGTAAACATAGGACACTGTACATTAGTGACAGCACTTCAAAGATGATTTAACAGTCATAGACACCCTGACTGTTGTATGTGCAGCTTGATGATAACAGGGATAGCTTTTCTAGCCCCTGTACTAGCCTGAGCACTGTGTTATTTGTCACCTTTCATCACACTCAAAGGGAAACAAAAGAGGACTTTTTCTCTTGCTCCCAAGAGTAGTTCATACACAATGCCAAACCCTCCACTCCTCTCCTGGCACAATGTACATCATCAGACCTTGTCACAAGTAACTTGTCATCTGCTGTCACTTGAGCTCTTCCTATAGTTCATTGCATACATTTCTTAACTCTATAAGTCCACCAGATACAAATGCCTCTTTTGAGTAGTGATCTGGCATCACTGCCTGGTTAAATAGCTTGCTCAGAGTTACACAATTCATACGTGGTGCCTGAGGGACATAGACACAGGCCTATAGAATAAAACGCATTACAACTCTTAGTCATAACATTTTCTTTTTTTTTTTTTCCTATACTTACTGCCAGGGTAGGAAGTGCATGTTAGATGTTTAGCCTTAATCTCCACAAGACATTGTTCTGGAAACCTGTGCTCATTTCTAAACCTGAGTCACACGAATTTCTATCAGACATTGTGACTCGGCACCAGTGGCTGCTATGATAAGGGCTTGCAGGTAAAGTACTAAGAGCATACCTTAGTAACAGCTCTCAGGTTTGCATGAAGCTGTATGAACATGATTTAAATCTGCTCTGTGTAGCAGCAATAGTTCTACCATTTTCTTTAAGCATGCAAATGCCTTACACTCTAGGGAAAAAGCAAGGCAGATATAAATGCAAAAATGTACTTCTATGGGTGACTGGATGCCCTCACATTCACAGAGCACTAGACATTTCCAGCAGGCTTCATACATCACTAGCTGACTCAATTTCCACTGCTGGTAATGGCTCAGAAATACTTACACAAAACATCCAATATGAAATGACTATATGTGTGTGTGCGTGTGAGCTGCATTCTTTGGGTGTTACATAGTACTTTAATAATAGTAACACTGCTGGACTACAAAAACAGAATGATGCACTCACTTATTTGAAGAATTATTTCTGTTGAAGTCATTGCTCTGTTGACCAATGGTATACCCTAGACTGCAGTCATGTCTTGAGCAGCTGACGGCTCTTATCTTTCATTTCTGTCTTAACATTCATCTGTGGCAAACAAACATTCATCTGCGGCATGCATATACTGTACTACAGTGACATTCTCTGGAATTAAATCACAGAAAAACTGGACATAAAAAAAAATCTGCTTCACAGCTCACACTGTCTAGTAAAGATAATTGAGAGGTAATCATTAGTTGTACCTATTTTAAAGAAAGGTTGAATCAAATCAGTTATCTAGCATATAAAATGAAAGAAAATTATTTTTAAATATTGCTTTTACAGTTTTCACATTAAAATATAATTAATTGCAACCAGTATATAGGAAAATCAAGTTAACAAGTCTAGTTGACCAAACAGGCTTTATGAAAAAGAACCATCTGATTCTGTTTGATGCTCCAGTCAACAGAATTTGGTTATACCCTCTGTGAGAGAGATGCTCCAGAAATTCCTTCAATGGACAGGTGATTTGCATAAGAATTTAAAATGCATTTAATTTCCACTTACATCATTAAATTTAAGCATAACCATGTTCTTTTCTAGATCAATGGAAATCAAAATTTACTGGATACACTGTGGGCCACACTTATTTAATTGTTTATCCCCTTATCCCACCAGTTTTTTTTTCCTTAGACATACTGCTTTATGTTTGGGGCACTCACTCTTGAATTCATCCACTACTGTTGACTATACTGCAATCATCATTAAAGGTATTCCAATCACCCAATACCTTTTCTGTGCAATAATACTTCCTTGTGAATCCTGTTTGTTACAAAATAATATCCTCATATTATGCTGTTCTGTGTTCATTCCCCTCTTGTCTAATGCATTGAACTCAAATCCTTTGAAGTTTCTCTCTTTCTTCTCTTCTACTTCATCTCATGTGTGTGAAACTCTTTTAATCTTTGCACAGATTCTGATGAACACAACTACACAAAGTTTATTGCTCTCCTCTAAACTGCTTCTGTTCTCTCTGTTTTTTATATTAATAATGAGTCTTCAGTGGTGCACAGTACTGTAGATGGGCTCTTAACAATTGTGTAGAGAAAGGAATAATAGTTTCTTGTGCTCTGCTTGAGAAATTCTTACTGTATGTCTCTGTTCTTCCTGTCTTCCTCCTCCTTCTCTCATATTGCTTGCTTAACATTTGTCTCTGCTGATGTGACAGCAGTTATGGAGAACACTGTCCGAGTGGCAGTGATATGATTAGGCAACAAGGCAGAAGTTGTCTGTTATTCCATAATCAGCTGCTGCAATTTTCCATCGTCTTAAATGCATTAAGTTATGGGACTGTAAAATAATCATGATTCCATAATACGGAATCATATTTAAGGCAGTGAAAAAACAAATCTTTTTTTTTTTTTTTTACCAGTGAAAGAGTGTGGTAGAGATTACCCTGATATCCAAGCTAAACACTGAAATAACCCACAAAAAGTTTAGTCAGCAATAAACAACATACTGCTACCTGGCAAAGCAGGCACACACCCCCAACCCCCACTACTAATAATAACTCAGAAAGCAATGCTACCTAATTCAATAAGTACTTTACTAAAACTATTTTGGCCCTCTCTAACAATCAAACATCTACTCCTATTCCAGCTACTCCTACACCGAGAAAAAACAATACCACCTATATACCAACTTCTCCCTTCAACCTGCCTCAATTGAGGCAATAAAAAAACTTAAGAAATTAAAGCCCACTACACTAGCTGCAGACAATGTACTAGCAGAATTGTTAAGACTAGCTTCTGAGAGAATTGCCTACCCAGTATCCATTCTTATCAACAGATCTATATCAGAACACCAAGTCCATACCATTTATTCCACTTCATAAAGGAGGCAATTCAACTGATCTGTCTAACTACTGACCAACTGCAATCTTATTATCGCTAAGATACTAGAGAGAATTATACATAAGCAAATCATTGACTACCTTCAAACTAACAAGCTACTAACCAATATTCAACACGGTTTCCACCCATACCACAGTACGACCACTGCACTCATTTTGCTTACTAACACTGTCAATCTTCACAGAAAGAATAGTAAATACATATCCCCTAACTTCTAGACTTATTGAAAGCCTTTAATATGGTCTCACACAACAAACTTATAAATGTCCTCTCTGAGCTGAATCTATGTCAGTCTTCTCTTGCCTGGTTCCAGGACTACCTAACTGGGCACCAACAAGCAGTATGCTGGCAACAAAATCTATCACCCCTTCTTCCTGTAACCTTAGGAGTTCCCCAAGGCTCTGTATTAAGCCCCTTACTCTTCTAATTTGCAAACAACCTTCATACCTCAGCCCCGCATGCCTCAGTCATTCAGTATGCAGATGATTCTACAGTGATATGTGCTGCTACTATCCTACAACAACTGCAAAGACTAACACAAGAGTCCTTTCTTGCAGTAGAAACTTGGCTAAGAAACTCCCACCTAATTCTGAACCCCCCAAAAATGAAACTCATACTATTCCATCCCACTAAAACTACCATACTCCTCCCCACATTCAACATTGTATCAACAAAGAACACCATCATCTCACCCTCAACTGACACCAAACTTCCGGGAATCGAAATAGGCAGCAACATGAAATTTGACATCCACATATCCCAAACCATAAAAAAGTACACAAAAAACTTGGTTCACTGTATAAAAACAAACAGTATCTTACAAAAAACACAAAAACCACTATTGCCCAATCCCATCTGATCTCAGCTCTGCTCTGTGCATCAGCCATATTCACTAACCTAAGAAAACCTGAGTTATCAAAACTAGACTCTGTTATAATATAATTGCCAGTTATGCAGCAAACTTACCCTTTAGGTCACACCATTGTACAGCACTCAGACAACTCAACTGGTTAGAACTCCTCCAACTCCTACTCTTTAACCAACTAACCATGACCCAGAAAAATCTTCTATCAACCAGAGAAAACATCTGCCCTGAAAAACCCATTACAGCCATACTCCAATGCCAGAGCTCTATGCCCTAGTAACAAACCCCTTATAAAGTAATCCACAGCCAACAATCTTGCTGGATAATCCCTTTTCTCAAACTACATAGGTAAAATCTGGAATGCACTACCTCCCAACAGCCTTGACTCAATTTTAAAAAATGCTAAAAACTCACTTATCCAACAAGTGGCCATGCACTGCTAGCAGTTAAGCTGTCGCTTTCAGCTGATGTTATTAATTCTTCTAGTCTGACTTTAACAGTCTATATTCACATAGGTTCTTTAAGCTTTAATGATTAAGAAGTACAATTTGTTTACAAAAAAACATGTATGGGTTTTCTATCTGATTCTCTATAGAAGTTATATAATTTTTATATGAAATCTGTTTCACTATACTATGGTCACATGTATGTAAGTCACTGTGATACATAATGTATTCAAATGTTTGTTAACTTGTATGTATTATGTAGAACCTTTCTTCCCAGCCCTATGCTGAAAAAGGAGCTGTATCCAGTCGAACTTTCCCTGTAATCAAATGCAACGTAAATAAAATAAATAAGAGATTACACGACTGGTTTGGTAGTCACAAGTATTACCATTAGGAAGAGTAAAAACAAAGATTTTGACTTGATAATCTGAATAAAAGCTAAACCTATAAGCAAAATATTGCAAGTCTTAAGTGGGGGTGGCTTCTGAACTATGTAAAATTAAACAAAAATTAGTGTAATTGTAGACCATTGGACAAGTTGCCTCCACCGAATAGACTGTGTTGAGTGCATGTTCACAATTGCTTGAAAATGCCACTGCAGTAGTCTACGGTACTTGTAAAGATGATGGGGCAACTACAAATTTATGCAACAGTTATATAATTTTAACAGGTGTTAAGAAATATTAGAACAGTCCATTCTTCTCTACTAATTCCATTATGACCCCCCCCCCATGCCTCCTATTGTGTTGTAACTCTGACCTCTCCACCGTTTATATATTCCTTCCTCAGGTTGCTGTTCCCCTTGTGTATTATTAATACAAGAGTCCATTGTTCTCCACTAATTCCATTATGACCCCCTCATGCCTCCACTTTGGCTGTAGCTGTGACCTCTCCACCATTTATATGCTCCTTTCTTAGGTTGCTGTTCCCCTTGTGTATTATTAATACAAGAGTCCATTGTTCTCCACTAATTCCATCATGACCCCCTCATGCCTCCACTTTGGCTGTAGCTGTGACCTCTCCACCGTTTATATGCTCCTTCCTTAGGTTGCTGTTCCCCTTGTGTATTATTAATACAAGAGTCCATTGTTCTTCACTAGAGCCATTATGACCCCCCCCATGCCTCCTCTTCTGTTGTAGCTCTGACCTCTCCACCGTTTATATGCTCCTTCCTTAGGTTGCTGTTCCCCTTGTGTATTATTAATACAAGAGTCCATTATTCTCCACTAATTCCATCATGACCCCTTCATGCCTCCTCTTTGGGTGTAGCTGTGACCTCTCCACCATTTATATGCTCCTTCCTTAGGTTGCTGATCCCCTCATGTATTATTTTGCTTCTTTTTTGCATTAAATTTAAGTTGCTGTGCTGCTGATTCTCTCTTCAGCCATTATAAGTCTCTTTGAATTTTTACTATACCTTTTTTATTTATAATGTTGCATTAGTCACTAACAGAGAGGCATAATGTTTCTGTTTGTAATAAGGTCATCTGTAGACATTAGCAGACCCAGCCACAATACTGATTCTTGTGATAGTCCACCGGTAGCCTTTCATCTGAGTGAAGGTCATTTACAATGATTCCAAGACTGACAATATGCCTTACTAGCACACACACACACACACACACACACACACACACACACACACACACACACACACACACACACATATATGTATGCATGTATGTGTATATGTATATATATATATATATATATATATATATATATATATATATAAAGGTCGGACTGAGAAATCAGTACTTTACTGTTTCTGTCTTCATCTGTCTTCATTTGTTGAGAAAGGAATGGTATTTGTGTCTTCCATTAATCAGGAAAAAAAATAAAATTAGTTTTTGTTATTAGTTCTTCTGTCAGTTCACTAACAATGCAAAGGTGAATCTTTTCAGTAGCCAGTGTCTAGTACATATTTATTTTTTCACATCCTTTCACAATTCTTTCCTCTTTGAAATGGCTACATTATTATCCCAGAGATGGCTGAGAGTGAAGAACAGTCTATATTTATCAACATTTTTGCAAAGTGTTCCTGCCAACACCATAAATGCATTCATTTTTTTCAGTTTTTATTTTCTTCTCCCAGCAATTCTATAATTCTTTGGCTTTCTATATTTTATGTATTTTCCTGATTAATCTTTTTCTTCTTAAGACTGTAATCCCTCATAGTCTTCCATATCTGTGTTTCATAGGCTCCAAAATGCTGTAGGTCCCCTTATCTTTGAAGTCACAGTGTTTTTCTTATTGATTCTGGGACATGTTGTTTCATACATTTACTTAATTTCTTTTTATGTTCATCCATCTGGTGTCTGTTTTAACCATTTTTTAGGATGTTGCCTATTTAATGTAGAAACTACACCATGTTAACGTTTGCTATGTTTTACTTAAGACATTTTATTTCTAAATCATTTTTTTAATTATGTTACTGATTGACTCATTGGTTTTGCATTTATGCATACTCACTGTTTTCTATGTTTAGGTTTCTTTTCTGTCTTGTTTCATTCACTAATCTGGTTAAATGCATATTTTTTCATTTCCATAATTTATTATGGGTTTTGTCTAGGGTTATGATAATGTTTTTACCCTCTGTTTACCCCTTACATTATCTAGATTGCTTAAACTTGTTTCACGTATGTGCTTTAAGGCTAGTATTCACAAAGAACAAAGGGCAAGATGCTGTGCACTTAAGAGATGATTATGTATGAGCATTTCACTCATACTTTGAAACCAAGGTTTGACCACAAGCTTTAGGATCTTGGGCCTGCTGGCCAAAGGTTAGAGTGGAAAAGCAGTAGTTCCAGTCTGCTTCAGAACCTGCTTACTTTGGAAGACTACTTTTTAGTCTAGCAAAATGAAGTCCCCTGAAAGAAGTCTGAGTAATTGTCTATGGAGATCTCAGCTGCACAGAGCTGCCCTATGTGTCTCTCTTCTGGGTGGTAGAGTGGTTTTGCAGTCCAGTCTGTTTCATGACCAAGAAGGCCTTATTTAATGAAGAGTGTGAGCTTGTTGCTCAGTACTTTGTCATCGAGCTTGCCAGAACTAATTAGTGTTCATGCTGAGTGCTTATCAGGGTGGTTACAGTGGTCAGGTGGCGAGCAGAGCATCTACTAGCAGGTGTGAGTTTTCATTTCCAAATTATAATGATTTTCATCTCCATGGCTGCCAATATCCATAACACTATTTGTGGAATTTATCCCGCATCCATTTAGACAAGTTCTTTCTTGTCTACAAATTTTGAGTCCAATTTTATATCAAAGCATTTTAACATTTCTAGAAGATGGAGTACTTGGGGAATTGCTGAGGAATTCATTGATCACCTCTGTCCTCAAAAACACATAGCTTGACTCTGACAGTTTAGTTAGTAGTGTATTACCTGAGAAGGCTCTGGGTTCTTAGCTATAATCCTACTTGAGAGATAATCATATCAATGAGCCCTTGATGTCAGGTTTTGGGCCAGAGTGCCGAAACAACTTTCAGAAGAATTTTTTAAATTATCTTCTCTTATTGAAAGTTCAGTGTTATTCCATTTTGGTCTTTTTGGATGTCCCATTAGCATCTGACACTGCTGAGTATTCTATCTTGCTGAGCACTTCTGATATGGTGATAACTTAGTGCAAGTGTATCTGGATATCGATCACAGGACATAACTCCCCAGTGGAAACTGTGTATAATGTCAGATTAAAAGTCAACAGAAACACTTCATTTGATACCTGTTTTAAGACCATATGTCAATTTTCTTTTGACAGTTCATAATAAAAGTACCAGGGAATTATTATAGAATACTCACGTACAAAACACACTCAAGACTGCCATTCTTCTCTTAAAATTTTCACTGCATCTCTCAATTTTGATTCATATGGCAGCACATTGCTTTTGTCAGTAGACAGAGTTTTAGCCTATTTGATCTAATAGACATGTTGCATTTTCTGGTGAAACATTTATGAGGTATTACTTCAGATGTGATGGCAGAACAATAAAGACATTCTGGATATGGGTGAATACTGCCATCCTGAACAGATGTACAAAACAACATAATAGAAACTGAGTATAATGCAATTTGTCAACCTGGCAATTTCTAATGGTCACGTAGGCCTTTTGTGGACACTATCGATACAGGGTGATATCTGAAATATTTTCTGTTAAACTATGTTGGCATCAGATCTGAATATTCACTTATAAACTGTAGTTAGGTCATACTTTTAATTTCAACAGTAATAGAACATCCACACATTACAATGTTGAGTGTCATGTCAAATTACCAGTAATGCTTTCCATTTTTCTTTTTTTTATTTCAGTTTTTTTGCTGTAATAAAACTTCACTTTCAAGCCAATGGAGCAGTGTTTTTAGATTTTAAGTTACAAAAGCAAAATATATTTATAATGCTAGGAGTTATATTCACCCCACCAGGAAAAAGTAAAAATATGCATCCTTGTTATGAACTAAATCTAAAGCTATCAGCATTAGGTATGCTGTGAAACTGTAACCATAAAGTAACAAGTTGAAAGTCACAACATATGGTATGAATTTATTCTGTTTCTAAAATACAAGAAACATTAGCTTCATCTCCTTTTGTACACATATTGTATCAGTGCAAGACACCATTCTAAGGGGGTGCACAACCTCTGATTGTAAAGAAATCAGGTAAATATAATGATCATCATATCAGACTTCATCTTAACTTTCTCAGTCATATACACTGCACCATGAACTGTATCAATGATCATTTAGCAGTGGTCATGTAACTACCCTTTACTTTCTTACACACCCTTCTACCCAAAAAATGACAGCTACCTTCTGTGAACACCTCTGATGTCTCACAAAAGAAACGTTAAATGCATAATGCCCCTGTAATGTTTTCACCTCATTAATCTCAGACATATACATATATGCATATATATACCACCCCTAGACAAAGCTTATCACAGACCATTCAACAGCAATTCTGTAACTACCCCGTGCTTTCTGATAAAGCTTGCCTCCTTATTCCAGAAGATTCACCATTTCTGTGTTGTTCTCTGATGTTAGAGTTTGAAAGTTTAAGAAAAATTATCAAAGTAATGCATTTCAACTTGTCAACAATCATTTTACTGTGCTTCTGAAAATGCCCTCTGCTTTCATGCACAGGCTGCTCTGCCTTTTGACCATTAGTTCTGGCATGTGACAGTTACCAGCATGAAATAAATAATAGCTACATAAATGTATTTCAACTCATTGCTGTCATTCATAGTTACCCTCTACCATATTCATTGCCATAATAAAATATGTAAATAAATAAACAAAAAAATGAATAAATAACTACTGCGGTTAGTGGCAGTGTTAGAAATTATAGATATGTGCAAGATTAAAAACATCCTTGAATAATAGAACATCTCACCCTGACATGCCCAGTGAAATAACTAAAGATCATTGAGTAAGCACTGAGATCAGCACTTCACAAGTGCTAACATTACACAGTAGCAGGATGTGGATTGGCAAGCCATGCCCTGTTGCTTTGTGAGGGAAGTGGAACTGAGAAGTCATGCCAATGAACATTATGACAGCTCACCTTCAGCTTTGAAGTCCAGTTATTTTATTAAGAAGCTGTAGGGTACAATTAAAGTGATAATTACTCTACATGTGTACTGAGGATGGCAAAATGTTTTATGTATTTCTAAATCAGTTTAATGCTGATTTTAAAACAAAATCAAAATATAGGTTTAAACCAAGTTGTCTCAGGGCCTATTGTTCAGGCACTTTCCAGTGGGGCTGAAATAACTCAGGTCCCATATTTAATGGGTAACATTGTGATTTTGTCAGCCAGATAGCATCATCTTATATCAGTGCAATATCCAGACAGATATGTGCTACTAGTAACCATGTCCTTTATGGTATTGGCTATTGCATGTATGTTCATCTCATAATCTAACACATGGGCAAGGCAGATTTAAGAACAGTAAACATAATCTAATGTGATAAGCCTACTCTAATAACTGATTCATAGGTTCATAGGTTGATACTAGGCTATCTGCCCTAGGGCATTTATAAGCCTAGCCAGGGTGTGTTTGGCTTTCACCTCCCTTTTAGATTAGTTGACTGTGCCTCTGTATAGTAGGTCACAGAAGATAGCCCTTTTAAGGTTAGTTTACTGTGCCTCTGTCTAGTAGGGACACAGAAGAGATCCCAGGGGTAAACCTACGATCTCCCATCCACTCATCAAGATTTCTCTTGAAGAGGGTCATTGAGGGGCTCTGCCTAACATGGATTGGGATTTTGTTCCAGAGTGAGGGGAGCCTCTGGGATATGAATCTGTCCCTCCTGCATGTCCTATTTATTTCTGTGCTGAGGTTTAAGTACCTGGAGCGTGTAGCTCTAAGGGATTTGGATTGCCTGAGGTGGAGCATTTCCATTAATTCTGGTTTGGACACGGCTTTATACGTCAGGCACAGATCGCCTCTGAGTAGTTGGTAAACAACTGAGTAGAGCTGGAGTTTCTTTAGCCTAACTGCATAGGGCATCTGTTTGAGCCCCTTGATCCTCTTGGTGAGGTACTTTTGGGGTCTTTCCAGTTGCTGCAGGTGTTGGGTAAGGTACATCCATAATGGGGCATCATATTCAATTATGGGCCTGATGAGTGATGAGTAGAGGGTCAAAATGACCTCTCTTGATCTGGATGTGAACCCTTTTGTGATAAGGTGGGCTGTATAGAAGGTCTTTCTAACCACTTTGGCAATGTGATTGTCAAAGGAGAGATTGCTATCTACTTGGGTCCCCAAATCCCTAATTACTTCTTCCGTACTTAATGGATTACCACCTATGTGGTAATTTGTGGGAACTTTGTTTTTCCCAAAGGGGACAACTATGCACTTTTTGGCATTTAGCTTTAGGCCATGGCTCTGGCACCAGTTATCCATCTCTGTGAGACCCTTTTGGAGGATGTTTGTGTCAGTCGGTGAGTCGATTATGGCACCCAGTTTGCAGTCATCTGCGAACTTGGTCAGCCATAGTCCTCCCGTGTTAGCCTGTACCTCAGAGAAATATATACCGAACAAGAGAGGTCCCAGGACTGAGCCTTGTGGGATGCCACTTGTAACTGGTTTAGAGTCTGGCATGGCACCTGCAATTCTGACCATGTGGGTTCTATCCCTGGGCCAGTTTGCAACCCATCGTGTGACATAGGGGTTGATATTTAAGCTGGTGAGCTTATTTATGATGCCCGAGTGGGGTATTATGTCGAAGGCTTTTGTGAGGTCCAGGTAGGTTGTGTGAACTACCTTCCCTTCATCTATGGCCTTGGTGACTGTTTCAAAGAAGTCAACCAGGTTCAAGAGGCAAGACCTGCCCTTAACAAAGCCGAATTGGGTAGGATCCAGTGTTTGGAGGTTACCAATGTCTTTGTTTATGAGTTCCATGATGATACGCTCCATAGCTTTGCAGACCAGGCTAGTCAGGCTTATAGGGTGATAGTTTCCAGGGTCCATTGTGGCACCACCTTTGTAGAGTGGGACCACTGTTGCTGTACGCCATTCCTTGGGTACATATCCTGTAGTAAGGCTGAGATTGAACAGTGACTTTATGTGAGGGTTCAGTTCTTCTTGGAGCTCATGTAAGACGCAGCCCGGGACACCGTCCAGTCCCATTGATGCTGTGTTTTTTGCTTCGGAGAGGGCAGCTCTCACCTGTGCATCTGTGATGTCAGGGAGGCTACACTCTGTTGGGACAGACATTTGCTCTTTTGGGGGGAAGGGGGGGAGAAGTTTGCATTGAACCTGTTTGCCAGGATGTTGGCAATGTCTGTGGGTTCAGTGTATTTTTTGTCATTTTGCACTAACGCAGAGCATATCTGGGAGTTGCCACCCAGGTTCCTGACATAACTAAAGAAGGCCTTGTGATTATCTTTAGCGTCTTGTGCTATTTTTTTTTTCGAAGCTGGCCTTAGATGATTTTATGAGGGATCATAGTTTCTTGCTAGTACTGATCAGAGATGCCTTCCCTTTTTGGGATTTTGCTCTATCATGTAGTAGCTTCCTCCTTCTGTTGTATAGCTTATTTATGGCTGGGGTCCACCAGACAGGTCTCCTGCCTTTGGAGGAGTGAGTCTTGGTTTTATTTGAGATAGCATGATCTATGCATTCCTGCAGGTGTCCATAGAATGCGTTTGTAAATGTATGATCCGCTTACTGTAGCAATGACAATGGTAGTATTAGAATATTATATAACAAATGCAAAACAAGAAGCATATCAGGCTCTACCAAAGTAACTAATCATCATAGATTAGAAATATATAACACTGTAACCTATGTTAGGTTACACAACAACATAGTCAATATCCATGCAGTCATCTCTATAGATATGACATGTACCTTGTCTGGTGAATGAACATCATATCAGTGATCCCTGATCTTGTATTTTCTGCAAAGATGGATTACTATTAGCGCATGGCTGCCACATCATACCCATTACAAATCTGAAAGGCAAGCCAAAAAGTAAACTATATCCCTGGTTGTTCATATGGAACTACAAATTCTAATTCTGTACTGCCTCTAAGGCTTGTACATATGGGGACATGACAACCTGACCTGCTATTTCTCAGTGGAAATACAATGCTGCCTAGGTGTAGAAATTTTGATAACAGTTAATATATTTTATGTGGGTTCCCTTCAGCTACTGAATTCATTACTGTTCATTCAATAGTTGCTCCAACACATTTGTTTAATATGTTGTTTCTCCAAATATCTTTGCTTACTAAATATTGTAAGGGTTTACCATCATATGGTCGACTGGTGGATATTTGAGTGATTATTTGTGAAAGGAGTGCTGTAACATCCCAAAATTGTGAATGCAAATGTTACGAAAGACACAAATGAGCGAATGCCAGTGTGCATTTGCACTTTTGTGAGTTCTGCATCCTTCACTGTAGTGCATCCTCGGAGTTAGTATATGTAATTGGCAGGGGTGCAGGGGGGCTTGCCCCCTGCTAAATGGATTGTGAATGGCACCAGACATTGAGGTAAGTTCAAAAAAATGACAGTTCAATTTTTTTAATTCGTTATTATGCTCGTTCGCTAACATTGATTTTGACAATGTTTTTGAGTAAATTATTCGGACAAAACATTGTCGAAATTATGATGGTAAACCTATTGTAACAATATGAGTCATCTTACACTGTAGTAATTTATATTGACTCTGTGAATGCAGTGTCTTGAAGAAAGAGTATTTATATTTAAATATATATATATAAATGTATATATATATGTGTATATATCTATATCTATCCCTCGGATTCACAAAAGCTTGCACGGAGTGCAAGATTGGTGCAGGAGCCCACGCAGGCAATATGTCTGCCATGCAATCCAGAAACAGCCTGCAGGGATGTGCATGAGTGCTCTTGCACTAATCTTGAACAGACTAAGCCCTGGTATGCAAATCACCCCATTTCCAGGTGAAATCCATGCAAATAAGGTGATTTTGCAATCCAGGAAGCTTGCAACAGTCTGTGCAAGACTAGTGCTATCTGCAGAAATGTACCCGGTTAGTAACCAAGTACATTTCTGCAAAATCCAAAACGGAGCTATGACAGCTCCAAATCAAGGCTGCATATCATTGAGGAAGCATGCCAATGGCCAAGTATAAGGCCATTGGCATTGCAAACAATAGAAAAAATAAAAAAACAACGTTCATTATTTTTTTGCCGATATCGGCTGTTAAAGCATAGGGCAGCGACGAGCAAACGGGATTAGTGGGAAAATAAGAAAATAAACCTAAAATAAGCATTCTAACTAAAATCAGTATTCTGTCATGCAAGTCAATGACAGGCAGAAGACAACCTGGCCAGTGAGTAGTGGTTGCTAAGGGGGGAGGCTCAGTGTGAGATATTTAACTATGGATTAGCAGGCAAGTCTATGCAAATGAGGGAAAAGACAGTGAACCCCAATTTTCCCCAGCATGTGAGGCAGGTCCCAACAGTGTATGTGTATGAAAAGCTGGGTGCAAGACTAAGAGGTAGGTGACATCATGGGGGTGTGCGTCACACATCCTGTAAGCGGATTGGTGGCCTGTGGCTCAGGAGTTTTCCTAGCTTAGCACAGATAAGCTAGGGGGTGTGTCTAAACCTGCCTAGCAGCGGGTGTGCACTCCGTGTATCGGGTTTTACAGGAAGAAAAAAGAAGTTAAAGCAGGAAATAGCAGCTCTGTGCACATTTGAGCACTGTGTTTGCGTGGCTCGCACACGGGCTTAAACAGGAAGGCAATGGGAAGGGAAAACAGCAGTAGGAAGGTAATCAAGGAAAACTAGCTTAGCTGGCAGGTGAAATGCATCAGAATCAGACAATTACACAGGCAGCAGACTAGCCCAGCCCAGAACACTACTATAAACTAAGCAAACACCTTCCCCTCTGGTTTTTCCCACACTCTACACCACCGGTGTATACAAGTGGGGAAAGTTTAACAAACAAACCTACAAAATGAGAAGGGCTGCAGCAGGCAAAATAGAACAACATGTGCAAAAAGCCAAGGGTGGTGAGGATGCGAATGCTGCTGAACAACCCATAGTGAGGAGACGGTGAAGAGTGTACAGACCCAGGGTAACCTACCAGGGGCTGCATGAGCTGGAGATAGTGGAGCACTATAGGGTGGACAGAGACCTCCTACAGCAAATTGTTGAGCTGTGCCGTCCACACCTGACACACCAAACTGACTGAGGGGAACCCATCCCAGTGGATACAAAGGTATGTGTAGGTCTAGGTATACTAGCCACAGGTACCTCCCAAACTACAACTGGGGGATGACATGGGCATCTCACAGGCATCAGCATCCAGAGTATTCCACCAGTTCCTGGATTCCATGTCAGCACATGCCAGTGAGCACATATATTTCCTCAACACACATGAGGTGTTGACCTGCAATATGTGTCTCTTCCACCAAATAGCTAACTACCCTGGGGTAGTGGGTGCTATAGACTGCGCGCACTTATGCATCAAAGCACCACCCGGTGAGCAGGGTAGGGCCTACATCAACCGCAGGGGTATCCCCTCCATCAACTGCCAGGTTGTATGTGATGCCCAGGGCATTATACTGAATGTGTGTGCTGGCTGCCCTGGAAGTGATGACAATTCAAACATATGGCAACTGATGCAGCTGTACCACAGATTTGCCGATGTGGACATCCCCTACGGTCACCTAGTGGGGGATGCTGGGTACCCACTGGAGCCGTGGCTGATGACATCCATCAGAAATGCACACACACCTGAACAACAATGCCATAATGATGAACACACACAGGCCAGACATATAATAGAGCGTATGTTTAGATTGCTCAGATCACAGTTCTGGTGTCTGGACACATCCGGTAGAGCCCTGCAGTATTCACCAGCTAGATGTACCCAAATAGTAATGGTATGTGCTATGCTACACAATATGATCCTGTGGAAACAGCTGCAGCAGGAACAGCATGGCAAAGGGCCACACAGCCCCCCGCCAATGCCAAGGCCTGTACAGGTACAGAGTGACTCTGAGGAGGAACAATCTGAGCCTGCCCCAATAGGCAGAAGGGGGCGTGCCCAGTATGCCCTGGCCTTGGCAAAGAGGCAACACATAGCATATGCACTGACACAGGAGGGCCCCAGGGAATGACACCTCTCTCTGACTCGCACATACAGTAAAAGGGATGCAAACATGACACTACCTGTGCCCAACCGTGTACAGGGAGTGTACTATGTGCATCCGGCATAGGCAGCCCTCCAGCACCATCCTCAAGTCCGGCAGACCCTCAAGGTAAGTCAATCAACCTACCAATTGCCAAATGGAGTAGAATGTGTTTTTACCTGTAGCTATGGTATGGATGTGAACATGCAAGGGAATTGGGTGGCTGGATGTCAAAGCAGCCAAGAGTAGACACCCATAGTGGCATCATGAGATCTGTAACACATATTGGAGTCACCATAGTAGCCAGTACTACACAGGGTGACAAAAACCCATTGCAGGAAATGGCCTGAGCGACAGGGGTGTCCATAAGAGCCACACATACAAGTCAGGAAGGATCACATACCCAACAACAGTCTCAGCCAGCAGGACAGGTGAAGACAAACACCAACAAATGCTGTACTATGGCCTTCAAATGTGCCCTATGGTTAACCCCTCCCACAGGTCTACACAGACAGATCGCAGCAGGCCAGGCAGTGGGATGTAAGTTGTGAAGGCTAGCAAGTCAGACACTAATATGCACGTAAACAAAGCTAGGAGCTGTACTACACTGATAAGCCCTAGCCAGCAGGATAGGTAAGACTACAGACTGAAATGGAGTACCTGACATACCAGTACAGCCCTAGCAAATGTGTACAAGTGTCAGGTGCGCCCCCACATCCAACATACACATAGAGTAAAAGTCAGATGTGCCACTCCCGCTCCTGTGTAGAATAGTAGAACCAGTCAGGTGTCCCCCGCCCGCTAGGCAGAAATGTAGCAACAGTCAATGGCAAATGACCGAGGGATACCATGCAGACACAGCATGCTACCTGTCGCTGTACAACAAAAGGTCAGCACCACAGTACAAACAACCTGGACATGATCCGCACATGCAACACAGATGGCCATACTGGGCATGCTCACATGCTTAGAGGAATGAAGGAAATGTCAGTCAACAACATACTGAGAGGTCATACTGGGCATGCTCACACACTTAAACACATGAAGGGCATGTCTGCAAACACCAGTGGACCAGACATATCTAGAAGTTGCAGTTCTCAGTGCGGACACATGTCAGTATGCACCTCTCCTGCCTTGCACACACAGTGGATAGGAATACAGACAAATATGTAAGGACAACACACTATAATAAGCCACAAGTACACGGGCATAGATGTGTGGAAGAGGGTGACCATGACATGAAGCCATGTGGGCCTGTCCCAACTGGCATACAGCCAAAGGGCCCCCAGCACATGAGGTGTGGATGTAACCCACTACGGATACTAGCCACCAGTACCTGTCAGCATGACAGACTATGTGGTGTAAGTGCCAACTGTGCAACAAGACTGTACAAGGAAGCAGCCATCTAGTAGCTGTATACATACACCTGTGACATATGACCCCGTGTGTGCCCACATGTGACATGTCAACCCCTACATGAATGGGGTATGGCCCATACACACACTGCCCTCCCCATAGTACTAGTATGACCAGCCTGCTGAGGTCATCCAATGTGAATTACACCTTTGGGAGAGCTATAGCTCAGTAATACGCATGGTGCATCCTATAACTGCGTACTGCTGTAGTGACAGAGTAGTTAGGTAGTAGTACTAACCCCAGACCTGTCAATTGTGTGAGTGTGTGTTTGTGTGTGTGCCTGTCTGCCTCTGACAGTATAGAGTGAAATGCTTGTTAGGCTACTCACACTCTGTGTAATATATATATATATATATATATATATATATATATATATATATATTCAAATTTGGCAAGATTGCTGATGTCACTCACCTAGAAGTACACCTCTGGGAACGTAATAGCCCAGTAATTGCCATAGCACATCCTGTAACTGTGTACTGCTGTAGTGTGATAAACTAGTTAGGTAGGTGTTCAAACCCCAGCCCTGGGAACTGTGTGAGTCTGACTGGATACAGAACGATGTCTTTTTAGACTACTCACACTCTATACAATACAAATACTATACGTTGCCACGGCTGCTGATGTCATTCATGTAGAAGTACATCTCTAGGAACGTGATAGCCCAGTAATCACTGTAGAGCATACTGTAACTGCATACTGTTGTAGGGTGATAAACTAGTTAGGCATGTGTTTGAACCACAGGCCTGGCGATTTTGTGTGTGTCTGACTGGGTAGAGAGCAATGCTTTTTAGGCTACTCACACTCCATACGATACAAATACTCTACTTTGCCAAGGCTGCTGATGTCACTCACCTAGAATTACACCTCTGGAAACATGATAGCCCAGTAATCACCATAGCGCTTCCTGTAACTATGTACTGCTGTAGTGTGATTTAGACTGGTGGTAGTGTTCCATTTCCATCCATGCCAGTTCCAGATATGATGTGTGTGTCTCAGTGTCTGTGTATGGAGAAATGCATTATAGGCTACACACTCGCAGTACATCACAAATGCCCTACGTTGGTAGTCCTGCTGATGTAATTAATTGTGAAATACACCTTTCGGGAAGATGTACTTCAGTAATGTCAGTGGTGCATAATATAACTTCATAGTGTTGCAGTGTAGTAAATTAATTACGTAGGGGTCCTACTCCCAGACATGACAGGTGTGTGTGTTTGTAATTCGTATCCTGTGTAGAGGTGGGTGTGAGTCTGTGACACCTGCGGGCAAGGTGGAGGGGTTTTGCTAATTTCATTTATGGTGGCCCTACTATATATCACAATGTCAACCATACAGTGATAACAGATGTAAATGGTTGAGATGCTGGGGTGCAAAGCCATACCCATACATGTGACGTCAAGGCCTGCCAATCACAGTTAGGAACCCCACTGTGCCTTCACATGTGACTCACAATGGACATACTATGCCTGACAACATGGCCTGTATGGACAGATGACACTGACATCAGGAAATGCTGTTAGCATGCTAACAATGTAGGTGCAGGGTAAATCTGCTGACCAGTACCACTCCCTGCCACACGTGGGCAAGACTGGCACATCTGATAAGCAGTGTTCTCAGCATGGGCCAGACACTGCAGGTACAGTTTCACATGCCACTGTACATGCATGTGAGAGGTGTGCACATCCTAGACACTATCCAAGTCATGGACTAGGGAACACATACATGGCAAGTGATGCACAGCATTGGCCACACACAATAGTCACCCAGGTGACTGGAAGACAGATGCAATACCCACCTGTGCAGGCAAATGCAGAAGCTACAGGCCTGTGCCACAATGCAGACCATTGTCATGTCCGAACTGGACCCTTTGTGTTCATGTGTTTGTTGTATGGTCCGTATGTCCACATCCACAAGCACTATTCCCCCAGGGCACAGTGAAGCATGCTGCCTTATGTTTGACACCCCCTCATACTCACTGCCCATACGACCTCCGTATCACCCATGTGGTGCATGCATTCCCTGCACATTGATGTGTTGTGGCAGTAACGGGTTGCACTCCAGGCCCTGCCAAGTGTGTTAATGTGTGCACGCCCCTGTGTGAGTGTGCCTGTGCTGACGCTGGCACCTGTTCATGCAAACAGGCACATGTATGTCACCTACTGTATATCTACCATATCCCTGTTGCAGATGTCGCTCACCATCACATATATGTTCTGAGTGCTCCCCACCAGATAACCCATGTGGCACATCCAATAACAGCATTGAACTGTGATAGCACTACATAGCTGTCGGGTGTTTGATACCCTGTGCTGGTAGGTGTGTGACACAAACATGGGTTGGTTTTACCCTCCCACCCCTCCCTGACATGTGTTCACCTCTGTCTGCCTCCCCCACTCCCTCTCTGGCAGATGTGGAGGGCCACACCTGCATTGCTTAGGCAGCAGCATGTGTATTTAACATGATGCTCATGATCAGCTGATAGCTTCTGCACGAATTGCAGCCCTGCCCTAGCCGATTGCACGTGGAACAGGTGTGGTAACATTCCCATAGCCAATTGCATGGAAACGCACTCCAATACCTGGGAACATCTTGGTGGTGTTGGCCTTTGTCTGTCACTGTGAGCAGGAGCTAGAACTGTCATTTGGCAAACAGCATTTCAGATGGGTTGGGCATTTACCTGTAACAACATACACTGTGGGAAGAGGACAACAAACAGGAGGGGGGTGTGCCTGACCTGACTATGAACTGTAAGTGTTGCTGTACTGCATATGGAGTAATGTTGAATTAATAGTGTTTGTCTGGATATGCCTGTCATACATGTTGAAATACCTGCCATGTCAGTTCCATGTATATCAGGAATCCCCATCTGCATGCTCATCTGCAGACTGGGTAGTGTTGTGCCTTTGGTGTCATGTGTTAGCCACAATGCATCTATCCATGGAATGCAGAAGGTAGTGCGAGGATGACAGTCTGCGGATGGTGAAGGCCATGACAGTTACTAACTACATATCCCTCATTGGACATATGTTGCAACAAACACCGTTACAATGGTAAATTAATGAGAGTATCACAGCAACATGTCTATACTGGCCCTGTGTATGTGGTGCCAGCCACACCTCTGTCAACCTTTGTACATACGTCATGCATGAAGTGGTGCATATAAATGTAGTACACACCATGTAGATACCATAAATAGTGTCATCATATCTGATAACACACCAGTGATATATCAGAGTGCTACACATGTCATGTACAGTAGGGGTTACACTTAATGCCATACCTTGGAAATTCTGTGGATGTTTTTACAGTACTGAGGTCTATGTAGTGATGGTGAATATCGGCAGTGTGTGTATTGTTAATATGTACTATGGCCTGTGTACAGACTGTGGTAGATGTCATTGTTCTAGCTCCCCTTCTATCTGTTGTTACATGCTGTCCCACTATATGGTACAATTTTACCTTACATGTGTGGTGTAGGGCCATACACACACATGTACCAACTCAAACGAACAAAAACCAAACAAAAAAATCCAACCACGGAAGTTGAAGCAATCCAAATACTTGGACCCACACAATGACAATTAGTCCCTTTTGGTGAATAAATCGACTTTATTACAAATAATGACAAGTTTACCTAGGTTTCATCTCACATTAAAAGACTTCATCAGAACAATGCTTTACTAACCACACTCCCTTTATATATACCCCGATGTAAAGAAAACCTTATTAACCAATTATGCACAATCACATTTAAAAGAAACATACACCCCAACTATGTAGACCACGAACAAAAAATACATATTCAAATTCAAAAATAAATTCAATCTGAATTTTGTAAAACTTAGAAAATAATTTAGTTACATTAAATGCCATTTTTAATGCTTTCATCCATATATATATATATATATATATATATATATATATATATAATGTTATGTAAAATGTTAAAATGTTAAAAATAACCCAGTTGTTTCAGCAAAAAATGGGCTTGATAAACACAAGTGTTTCTACCCTATCAAACCAAGAGAATTTTTTTTGCGATTTAAACTAAAGTGCAGTGTGCCCACATCTATCATTATTATTGAACTACATTTAAAATATATATATAAAAAATATATATATGTAAAAAATATATAAAAAATATATACATATATGCTTGTTATTATATAAAAATTCCACATAAAAATATGAAGAATGAATATAAATTTTGTTGCAAAAAAGTAAAAACATATTATGAAAAATTATTATAAAGATTATTAAAAAAATGTTGAAATTATTAAAAATTGAAAAATTATTAACCCAACATGTGTCTCAATTTTAAAAGAGGGGCAATACTTATATTGTCATTAATGCCCGGGAAGGTAGTGGCGTCTTACTTTAACTACCACTTCATTTCACAAATATCCAAATGAACATCCAGGACACTACCTTGACAATCTTCAATAATTTGCTGAATAACACAAAATTTGAAATCGTGTCCTGGATGTTGTTTTATATGTCTAACCAGGGCATTAGTATTTTTCATATGCCTAATATCTGACACATGTTCACTAATTCTTTCTCTTAAAGCTCAACAAGCTTTCCCTATTATAAAATGCCGAACACTGATTGCACTTAGCTAGATACACTACATTTTTACTAAAACAATTAAAATGCCCCCTGATGTATATTATTTCATTAACTACTACAATTTTATTTTCTGTGGTAAAGATGTACTTACATAAACTACATCTACCACATTTAAAATTTCCCATTGGTCTACATGAATTAAAACTGTTCGATTGAGCACCTCTCTCCAATACATTTTTGAAGGATTCGTCTTTTCTATATACATTTTGGGGGGTAATTTTCATTCTAATGAAAACATTTTCATCCAATTTCAATAACCCCCAATTTATCCATATAACTTTAACCAGGAATTCTGTATCATAGGTAAACATAGTAATAAAATATAAGGATTCCCTTTCAACTCTTCTATCTATTCCTGCATTATTAAGCAGCAATTTATTGCCCCTAACCTCCTGTACCCCTGTTCTCAAAATAGCCTGATAAAATCCTTTGTTCCTTTTACATATAATTTCATCTTTGATAGAGTTACATAAAGTAACAGGGTACCCTCTTCTTAAGAACATTCCCATTATAAACTCCAATTCATTTACAAACTCCTGATAATTGTTCACCATTCTGGCAGCCCTAACCATCTGACCCTTAACTATAGCCTTTTTCTGGTGGTTAAGGTGCCAGCTTTGGTAATTTACATAAGAATTTGAAAAAGTGGCCTTTCTATGAATTCCAAATGAAAAGCCACCTTTATCATGATCCATAATTAGGTTAACATTCAAATAACATATTTCTGTAGTACTATATTCATAAGTAAATTTGGAAAAACCAACAGTACTGTTAATAAAATACACAAATGCCTCTAAAGTTTCAAGACCACCATCCCAAATGATAAAAATATCGTCCAGAAAGCGCGTATATTACTGAACATACTGGTTATACTCACTCTGAAAAACATACTCTTGCTCCCAAAATGACATAACATAATTGGCATAAATGGGGGCACAAACCACCCCCATCGCTACCCCAGTTACTTGTTTATAATAGCTACCTTCAAAGGACAGAAAATTATTTGTTAAAACAATTCCCATGAGTGTTGTAAAAACATTAATCTGATCCTGCTCATACAATTCTGTTTTTACCAATTGATTTTCCAGCCATTCCAAACCAATATCGTTCGGTATGACTGAGTACAAATTAGAAACATCTATAGTAAGAAGTATGGTAGAATGGTCAATTTTAGCCTCATTTAACTTATGCAGAAAATGCCATGAGTCTCTAGTAATATATTCAAATTTGGCTAACCCCCTTGCAAATGATAATCAAGATATTTACTGATGAAAAAGGTTTTACTTCTTTTCCCATCTACAATTGGTCTAAATGTAACATTATTTAACCCTTTATGCAATTCGGGGATGCCAAATATATTACTTATCATAGGAAATTTGTTTTTCAAATAATTGAAATCCAATTCATTTATCTGCCCTTGGTGTAATAAATCTTTGATCATTAAATCTACTTTAGAAAATGCTACATGAATCTCATTTAAGGTGACCTCCTCATAAGTTTCCCCAGTTAACATTTTAAATATGTGGTCAGAATAATCATTTTTGTCCATGACCACCACACCATTACCTTTATCTGGCTTCATGAAACTAATACTTTTATCCTTGATACACATCCTTCCTGTGTGTGTTCATTTAACAGAACTGCTTCATCATTAGTCAAATTACCATTACCATTTAAATCATTCTTATTTTTAAAGTGCTCCCTTATTTCTAATTCACATGCTTTCTCAAATAATGAAACAGTACTGTTAGCAGGGGGATTAAACTTACTTGGCTTTCTTAAATCACTAATATTTGAATAACTATCCTGAGCAAACCACATCCTAATATTCATTTTACAGGTCAATAACTTCAAATCAATAAGCGCATCAGTTATCTTACTTTTCCTACCTGGTATAAAGGTAAACCCTTTGGATAATAACTCAGCATGTTTTAAATTTAAATCCCTACTTGAATAGTTGTATATTTTAAAATCTCCATGTTTATTTGAAATAATCAAGGGGTCACTAAAATTTGAAGTACAAGGCCCTTCATGCATAACATCAATCAGGTCAGAAATACTTAGAACATCATCAGGTTCAATATAGTTACTGCAATCATTATTCAAATCACTTGCATTGGTGTTTACAAAAAATTCATCCAAACGATTTGGGACCGACATTTCAACATCATTGTACCCTATATTTACTTGGTCAGCTATAAAAACTGACATAAATTCATCAGGTTGCATACCCCTATTTTCAATTGAATCGTGAAAATTATCTTGCTTGAAATCTTTAACATATTTAACAGTACAACATCCCAAGTCTAAATTAACCAATTTGGTTAGGTCGGCATTTAATAAAACCTCAGATATCTGGTGTATACTTACTTGCAACAACAGGTCAGTAAATTCCCCTTTATGGGAATCACCAGGGTCTTCTGTTGGTTTATCATTACCTGGAAATAAACCCGAAGTAAAACTAACATCAATTAAATCCCTGGTTTGGCTTTCACTCACCCTGGAAATAAAAAACTGAAAATCCTTCGAATGAATCAAGTCCTTTGTTCCCCATTTGGAGGCCAAATCCAAAGCCTCAGAATTTACCGTTAGTAATGGCAACCTCTCTAAGCTTTCTGTCTCCATGTCTTGTGATGACTGTCGTGATATTTTGTCTGGAATCCCCACTTCTTTGGACGCGCTCCCTCCTCCATATACTTTTCGTTGTCCTCCCTCCTCTGTCAACCTTTGTACATACGTCATGCATGAAGTGGTGCATATGTGCTGTACACCATAAATAGTGTCATCATATCTGCTAACACACCTGTGATATATCAGAGTGCTACACATGTCATGTACAGTAGGGGATACACTTAATGCCATACCTTGGAAATTCTGTGGATGTTTGTACAGTACTGAGGTCTGTGTAGTGATGGTGAATGTCGGCAGTGTGTGTATTGTTACTATGCACTATAGCCTCTGTACAGACTGTGGTAGATGTCATTGTTCTAGCTCCCCTTCTATCTGTTGTTACATGTTGCCCCACTATATGGTACCATTTTACCTTACATGTGTGTAGGGCCATACACACACATGTCCCATACCACAGACAGCCATCAGACCAGACTGTGTAGCAGCCCAGTATATGTAGGGTCATTCTGTGAGTGGCACATATGAAAATGGTGTAGGACAGATAGTCCATATACTGTACTATTATGCTAGCATACCATATGTGGCTGTGGCTGTGTTCACATTGGTTGTGGTTATGCACTGTCACACAGGTGTATCCTACCCTGTGCTGTAACATGGCTGTCAAGCCTGCTATATATGCAGGTAGGTACTGTACCATGATAACCTTAGGATGTCTGTCAGTAACCAATGGCACACATGTTAAGAGCAGATGTCACCTTCCACACACACCGTGTCTGTGACAACAATCCCAGTGATGGTAGCAAATGTCTATTAATATACCAGCTAAACATACCAGACATCCCCTTGCACTACTACATTGTGATTATAGGGGCTGGGCTAGGGCTACACTCCATGTCCAGGACATATGGTGGGACGATATGGACATGTACTTGTCCAGATAGCCATATATATATCTGAGTACACATGTGTAGTACTTCCAATTACCACTGTCATGGCAACCACCCACTATAACTCCCTACATCATGTGAGCGTATTTCCTCTACATTCACTGTGTGATGGACATCCTTCCTGTGTGTGTGCATCAATGCTGCAGCCACATATATGTAGGAAGATTGGGACAACCAGACAGACTGTGAGTAGAGTGGTGTAATGCTTTGCATAGTACTGGTGTTACAGGGTGTGTGTGTGTGTGTGTGTGTGTGTGTGTGTGTGTGTGTGTGTGTGTGTGTGTGTGTGTGTGTGTGTGTGTGTTTGTGTGTGTATACATACTAGTTTACCTTGGACTGCAGTCTGTCTGTATAGCTCACTACTGTGGCCCTATCCTTTAGCTCAGAAGTGTCCAACCTGTGGCCCGCGGGCCGCATGCGGCCCTCAGAGCTCTTCCATGCGGCCCCCGACCTCTAACTGCAACATTGATATATGCATGCCCTAAAACATTTTTTTTTTTTTGTATTTTTCATGCCCGTGACCTATAACTCTGTCGGTGTGCGCATGCACCAAAGCGCCCTTCTAGTTTTGACTTTTTTGCACCCAAAAAGGATCTGTGTGTTCCCGCCATTATTTTGTGCCAAAGAATCAGTGTGTGTGTGTTCTATCTGAAGAGGGACTCGTGTATGGATTTGCCGCTATTGCCTTTGAAAGGGACAGCACTTACCTGTGTTAATAGGTAAGTACGGAGTGAGTGAGTACATGCATGAAAGCAGAATGTTTGTGTATGTGAAAGTAGAAGAGGTGTGTGTGTTTGTGTGTGTGTGTATGTGTGCATGACAGAGACAGAGAGATGGCTAATGACAATCAATCTACCTACTGAGCACAAATAAGTTACCTCACAAATATATTGTACATTAAAAGTACACTTTCATTAAATTGTGGCTTTCCTGACAGTGTTGTATTGAATATGAAATCATACCTCTCAAATGTATGGATTTTTGCTTCATCTTCCAATTTGTGTCTTTTGCTTAAGAAATAAAATCAGTCATCCAAGGTAATGCAGTTTCAGGGAGTAAGATTGAGAAAGCAGCCTAGGGTTAATGGCTCAGTAGTGGACTGACTTTGTGGGACTGTAGCATATAAAGTTATATTGTATTTTCTGACAAATAAAAAAGCACCCAGTACTGTTTTGTCACTGGTGGGTTCTAAGCAGTGGCAGATTGGACAACAATAAGTATAGCTTTGGTAGATCATCAATACTGGCAAATCAGGTGGGCACAATGTCATTTTTTAAATGTTGTGGGTTTTAGTGTATATGTGTGTTGGGAGGGCTGCAACAGTAGATGATTATTGAAGACAGAGACTTATGGACTCTGGAGAATGTTTCTTTGTTTTGAAACCTTATACTTGGATACTAGACATGCCAAAAGTAGATTTTATAAGACATAGCTTCTTGCCATTTGCAGTGGATGGATATTTACATTTAATGGACAATGCTAGCAATATGAGTGTGGTCTTGTAGGGATCTGGAGGATGCCAAGTCTACCACTGCCAATGTCTTGTAAAGTGACTTGGAAATGTATATTGGGGTGTTACTGAAAAAATATAGCATAAAAAAAATAAAAATCTGTTGAATAAAAAAAAAATATAGCAAGTGGGCTTTGAAATATAGTTTAATTAAACAAAGTGCACTTGCAATTTGCAGGCCATAATTTAATTTACTTCAGGTAGTCCAGATCCTGGTAGATTGTATCCCATTAGACTTAATTAGGGAGAGCTACCATTCCTGGGAAATAAGCAGCCCTAGTTTCAGTGAAAGCTCTGTGGTTGTTCGCAGGTAGGAAGTTGCAGGATGTGGATGCAATGTGTTTTATTTATTATTTTTAATGCATTTGTCATTTCAAAGCATGGTTTTCTTTGTTGGAAAAGAAGGCAGGATTTAATGAGCCATACAATGCTTAACTGACAATGATGGGATAGAAAGATTATAAGTGATGTATAATGTTTGCAGCTACAGTTGTTTCAGTGGTGTCTGTGATGCATAACTATTTTTGGGCCTGTGTCCCACTTTTATTTTTCTCTTTCTCTTTCTCCAGATTTCTTGCTCTAAGTTTGAGAGGTATGGTTCCATACTAAATCAGAAGGCTGTATTTACCTTGAAAGACTTTTCAGCATAATTACGAGAAACATAGCCTTTTTAATATCTTTGCTTATTTCCAATATAAACTCCCATGTAACTCTGCAAATAACCTTCTTATTAAGCTACGTTAATTCTTTTGGAATTGACTATGCTTCATTGGTTTGGATGTAAGCATAGAGAGCTAATGTGACAGCTCAGTAAACTGTAAGTCTGTGAATAACGTCTGCACAAATTAAAATGTCTGAATGTCAAATGGCTTTAGATTGGAGGGAAGTTAAATGTTTACTCCAGTATGTAGTATGATCTTAGAGAGTTTATAGATTTCTTATTGATTTACTTTTTGTTGAGCAGTTGTTTGCTAATTTATTGATGGTCCTTTTGGTGGTGGGAAATTGGATAGATGAGTCCATCTCTAGTATGATTTTTTTTCATATATTTTTACTTCCAGACAATTTCATTCAGTGAGTGTGTGTCATGTGATTACTGAGGTTGCCTATTTTAGAACTAGGGGCTCCTTTTGTGAGTGTGTGTGTGTGTGTGTGTGTGTGTGTGTGTGTGTGTGTGTGTGTGTGTGTGTGTGTATGAGAGAGACATTTAATATGTATACTGAATATATTTTTGCAGCCACAGTGGTGCAGTGGTTAGCATTGCCGCCTCACAGCAAGAGGTTCTCCGGTTCGATCCTTGGCTGGGGTGCCTTCTGTGCGGAGTCTGCATGTCCTCCCTGTGGTCACGTGGGTTTCCTCCGGGTGCTCCAGTTTCCTCCCACATCCCAAGGACATGCTGTAGGTGAATTGGACACTTTAAATTGGCCCTAGGTGTGAGTGTGTGCATGTGTGTGCCTTCTGTGGAAGGTTGGGTGCCAGGCTGGCAACTCGACACTGTAAAACTCCACTGCCAATCATGAGCGGACAGGTGATCCACTGTGGTGACCCCTAACTGGGATAAGCCAAAAGAAGAAGACTGAATATATTTTTGCAAATGGAATTCTTAGTTAAATAGGCCCCTCTTCTTGGGCAAGTAGACTTGAGTAACCAATATTAGATCTTGGCCATCCAGCTAGGAAAGTTTAGTATGTGGCTTTTCTATCCGGTTTGATGAAGGCTATGCTACTTACTCAAGAAGTACATTTATAGCTATCCATCCATTTGTCATGTTGCTGAACTACATTGTTTGATAATGAGAGGAACTTTTTAAAGAATTTGAAGTTTTTGTATCAAGAACCTGTCTATAGAGAGTGGTTTGTTTATGTTTCAGTGAAGGCTGTTGTCTTTGTAGTGAGCGTATTTCAGAGGTGGAGGCGAGGAAGTCTCTTAAGGCAGGATCTTTCTTAGCCTGGAAAGCAAACCAGTAATGAAATTTATAGGGACCAGTGAGAGACAGAGGAAAGCAAGAAGCTTTTTACTCTGTTTGGATAACTAAGTGAACTTAGTGCTTTGACTTTTTTTGTCAAAAATGGTTGTAGTCTTTCTTTTGGCAGGGTGTTTTGCTGAGGCACATGCCAGAAGGGGCTTTGCACTCAGTAATGGCTCTTGTAAAGGAAGAATACAGGGATGTTATGACCTCCTTGTCCTTGGATGAGATACCCTTACTAATGAGGTGGGCCATGTAAAAAGCTTTTCGTACAATGGAGAAAACATGGTGGTCAAAAGTCAGGTTTCTATCAACCTGGGTGCCCAACACCTCACGACTGATTGCGTGCTTACAACATTGTTATTAATGTGATCACTTGTGGGGACATCACTCTCCCCAAAGTGATGATGATGCATTTTTGGCATTTAGCTTGAGGCCATGTTTTTGGCACCAGTCATTTGTTTGGGTGAGACCCTCTTGTAGATTATTTAGAATAGTTTTATTAAGTCAGTAATGTGAATTTTTTACTTTATTGCAAATTTGTTGGCTTATTTTTGTGGATTATAGTATTGTACGACTGCTAATGTTGACATTTTACTTGGATGGACTGCTGCAGTGGTTTTTCCAGTGTGAAATGCTAGTTCTGTAGTGAATATCTGTTTATTTGTTAAAAAAAAAAAAAATATATATATATATATATATATATATATATATATATATATATATATATATATTAACTAAGATGTTAGAGTTAACTGTTAGATTAGAGAATTAGAATGAGAATTAGAATTTTAAGGCAAATATTAGGCATTTATTCATTGTTCGAATGCACCTACAGTACAGCCAGGAGGTTGAGTTTGGTCGCCCACGGCAGTGAAAGAGTTAACTATATGATATATTTTTTATGCGGCCCCAAGACAATTTCTGTTCACTCAATGTGGCCACAGCAAGCCAAAAGGTTGGACACCCCTGCTCTAGCTGGATAGAGGTGTGCCTATCATGTGTTGTCTGTCCACCACACAGGTCCTGTGTCGGATATTACACTGGCAGTGTGTGTGTTGCATGCTAGCAGTACATGGCCATATCCATTTGTGTACCTGATGTCGTATTCCTGCATAAGGGTACATTGCAACACATCCTGTAACACCAGCATGTTCCAGGGTGTGTAACTGCAATATTGAGGGTATGGCCCTGCGTTCCTGCTTTTGTCCTCCACATATATGGCAGCCTTTGTACTGCTCTGATACGGGTAGGGGTTGTTAGGTAATGGCCTATCTTTAACTACTACTAGCATTCCTACTATCATCCCAGTCATAGCGTGGACACCCACAACATTTGATGGCTAGGGACCATACATGTAACAGATACATTGACATTACCACAAGTAATGAATGTCCCCCTAGGGCTTGACTACAGGGTGCAATTGGAGGCTACTAAACTACATCTGATATTGTTGACTGTTACGTATCGTTCAGGCAAATCCATTGTCAACTGTTGTATGATTTGAAGGGCTTAGCGTGGACACCATAGTATGTTATATATCCACACTGTTTTCATCTACTGTTTTGTGTGGGCCTCACATCCATCACTGGTTATATACATCAACATCCATGTCCTGTCAGTAATTCCATACATTATTGTATGGTACACAAATAAAGGTTGTCTATGTGTACATACCTGTGTGGAGTGTCATGTCCTTTGAATTGTGAGTGGGTATATGTGCAATGTAAGTCTCCCCTTTGTGGGGATGGTTGCCACACCACACATGTCACAGGTACCGGTTACAGGGCTTGTGGCTGGGGATATACATTGCACTCAGTGTGTCCACACTACTGCTACACATGTATGGCTACTAATACGCTTTGTCTGTGTATATGTATGTACCCTTATATCCCATATATCATATATAGATATATATATATATATATATACCTGCACATGATTGTCAATGTATGGATGTGTGTACATATCTGTACCATTGTAATGTGTAGCCCTTCAACATAGTACATTCCCTGCAGTACAATGGCATATCTGCAAGATATGTTACAGATATTGGCCTGACATGTACAGGTGACATGGATAACTGTTGGAGCATTGTAGCTGTGTTGTGGTGGGTCCTGCTGTCATGTACTGCATGTGCTGGATATTGGATTGCACAGCATATCTGTTAGGGCTTGGGGGGGGTTACAAAGCAGTAATTACCAGGTGTCCCTCATTTGTGCCCCCACCCTTATTAACTGTGCTCATGGTCTGTTATACAGTACGGAGTGGACAAGGAGTCCACTCCCATGTGGAAATCATATACACATGTTTATCTGTATGTATATATATATATATATATATATATATATATATATATATATATATATATGTGTGTGTGTGTGTGTGTATCTGCATAGGTACATATGTTTCACCCCCATATATAGAGGGATAGAACTGGACATTGATATACCTCTAGCTATGTATATGTATCCATATGTATATATATATATATATATATATATATATATATATATATATATATATATATATATATATATATATGTGTGTGTGTGTGTGTGTGTATGTTTGTAGATATATATATATATATATATATATATATATATATAGATATATACACTGAACATATTAATCTACGTACGATTGCTCTTATATGGTTATTTGTGAATCATACATACACATATATATGCCTATAGCTGTCTATCTCTCTACATTTACAGATGCATGGCTGTCCATATGTCCATGCATGTTTGGCCTATATGTGTGGCCTGTGCCTCATTCTCATGCCAATTGACATGGATGACCTTAGGACTAAGGTCAGTCATTCGTACTGACACGAACGTGTTTCAGACATATCATCTCCAGCAAAATATGTGTTCTACCACATATAACTGTGTAACTTGCAATGTTTAAAGTGCATTTGAGCAGGATATGACAGATATCCCTATATGTACCCACATTATGACACACTATGTCCGGGATTCATGCATTAAGAGGTTGTGTGGTGTGTTATTACTACATTCTCTGTCCTGTTGACTGATTGTGCTGGATGATATGTATGTGGAATGAGTGGTTATGTACATCTGTCATGGTTTAATGGTAAATCATGTAGTGTATGATTTGCAGCGTCCCGGGTGTGGGCCTTCCAGAGGCTGTATATTGTGTTTCAGGGCAGAACACCGGCTGTAGGATACAGAGTGAGTTAGGGACATTTGAGTGGTCGTACGCGGGTGTGTGCGGGTTTTCACAGAGCTAAGCAATGCTAACTTCGGGGTGCATTTCCTTACACTCAGCTAGCATCTACTTAGCTCAATCTATATAGGCAATGCTTACCCCTGCGCGAATACACGTATGCACACTTACAACTGCTTATCCGTGCATACTACTGCTGTTATGCGCTTACACATGCTTACTAGTGCCTTAGTCATTATGACACTTCACATGTGCATTTAAGGCAGCACTCCTGTGCAAATATAAATGTTATTTAGTAGGTTATACTGCACAATGAAGTTAACATACGGATATCACATGGAAAATAGGATGTGCTGCAGTGTGACTCGACCTGGGAATGCGTGCTCGTTAGGCGGATGCTCTGGCCACTACACTATTGCTGTTTTGTTTCATTTGCATATGTCTACCATAATGACACACCCATGCTCCCTTCCACTGGCCCCCGAGCTCCACGTACACAGCATCCATCCATTCCCCGGTTGCTAGCCCTGCCATACCACACCTCCACACATTTCCCTCTCTGCAAGTCCCGGTACACTTCCAGTAAACAGTCTACAGGATCTTCATCCGTTTAGTCCATGTACATACCAGCCTTCCCTTGATCCTTCTCCGATACAGGTGGTGACATCGATGTGACACCCAACTGTTGGTTCATCCCACCAGGGACGGACCTGTTGTTGTGTCGAGAGTAGACCTAGCTGGTCTACAGTGTTTTTCCCACTGGTAGCATCCTGTCAGGGTATTGTGTAGCAGTAGTTTGCTTTTACACCTGGCCAGCCTCATCTCCCGGTTCCACGGAACCAACAACCCAGGTGTGACATACTGTGCATGAAGCTTGCTCACATGTCCCCACGATGTGCACTGTATATCATTATTCCCTTTGGTATTATGCAGGACTACTGTTCTCACAGTATGATTGGACAGGCACTGTTCTGTGCTGCACATAGACTGCTCATAATACTGTGGTTGAGCAATGGACACGTGTTCTGGTATTAATCTACAAACTTATATACATTTCCTATACTGTTGGATCCCTGTGCTGGATGATGTATTTGTGATCACAGCAGCTAAATGTGTGTCTGCCATGGCTTAGTGGAACTCATGTCTACTATAGAGTGCAGGGTCAGGGGTTTGCAACCTGGCAGTGCGATTATTTTGTTAATGGCCACAACAAAAGCTGTTGGCTACAGAGTGATTAAGGCACTGCAGAACATTTGTAGGCGAGTATGCGCTTATTTGCATGAAGCACAGCATTACCGACCTCTGGTTGCAGAGTCTTGCACTCAGCCTCCACATTGCTTCAACAGTGTGGTACTGACATACTGGCGGCCAAACAGGCTTACACCTGCTTTTTCCTGCATACACACGTGCAACATCGTGCATTTTATTCACATCTGTCAACCGGGACACTCAGACTGTATGCTTGTCCATTGTCAGCGGTGGCCCAGGGTGTAGAGCTCCACATTGACCTCAGCTACATATCCTAATTAATACTGTGGTGTTCACATTCATAGAAGATAACAGACATAACATAGCTACATCCCCCATTAATCATGCTTAGTTTATGTTAAACTGTTGGTATTATCCATGCTTAGGTCAGGTTTACATGTCAGGTATGACTGTTGACAAAGGTCAGTTTAAGGTGAGGTTGGATTCCTGTTTCACAGGTCTGGATAGGTTACATGCAGGTATATGGGGTAGGTGTAGTTATTCCATACCTGTGTGTTATAGAAGAGGCAAATACCTAAGGAGTAGGTAGGTGGGTAGTGGGGGTGACATTGTAACTGTATAGTAGCCCTTAGGTATAATTGGATGGGGAGAAATAGGGAAGGTATGTCGGATGTGGATTTGTATTTGAGGCAGGACAAGAGGTGTCTGTATCACTAGTTGATGTAGTGGTATAGAGTGTGAGGTGGGGAGGAGGGTTTCACAAGGTGGTGAGCCTGTGCTGCTCCAGGTGTGCTTGTGGTGTTCCTTCATGTGTTAGTTACAAGTGTCCTGTGGGACAGCTGTGATACTACATGTGAGTTGGGGTTCCAGATACTGGCAATTTAGTGGGGGAAGAGGGTGTCACCTACGTGTACCCGTAGACATTAATAGAAATGGAACAGGGGCTGATAGGTACGTGGTGTGCATGGGGCACAAAGGGGGGTATTAGTAGGGGGATTATCCAGGGATGTGCAGGATGGCTGTAGGGAAGGTCACCCCTGGGTGGGGGTGAGGACTACAATATTATCTTGTGATGCCTATTACATCGGCTTATATGCCTACAGTGGGGTGTTGCGACCATGTGTTCGTAGGTGTTGTGTAGTGGGTTATGCAACAACACATATAGTAATACCGTACTTTGCCATGTAAACTGGACTGTGCTGTGGTGGGACCCATATCAGGAATGGCTGCCTGTTAGGCAAAAGCATGCCTGTCAACTGTACAGAATCTGCGGCCAGTCCAGAGTTTGCTTCATAATATTTGTGTGTTCCTCTTACAATCTGCATCTGTCTGGCAAATACCTGGGAAATGACGCCATTAAATACAGACAAGTAATTGGGTTTAAGACTCCACATCCTTCAGACGAGTCATGCTAATGCATAACCTATTATTGTATCAGCTTTCTAAGGTTGTAAGTGGAATATATGCTTTCTGTCCCTATTTGTCCCCCCAACGGTTTAGGTTCTGTCCAGTGGTTTTGCTCTTAGAGGTTGAGAGGTATAGGCATAAGCTCTTCCCAATTCGCAATATTACTTGCATCCCCGGGGCTGTCCGAATGCAACTCCGCCAGCCAACATCTGCACATCTAGGCCCATAATTGCATACCCATAATTCCCCCACCTGCCCCTCCTCTACAACACTCATCCTTATTGTGGGTGCAGGTGGGGTCTAACCACACCACTACACACTGCTCACGCTCCATGTGTCGGGACCCGTGTTGTACATTGTCTTGACCCATGGGTCATCAGGCTTGCACAATCTACTGGTCCGTGTACATATACAGCCTGGTTAGATAAATCGTTAAAGGGACTGACTCCGATGATCATTAATTTTTGGGGTGTCCCACAAGGGACAATGATGTCTTTGTTTCAAGATTAGACTTGGCAGGTCTCTCCCACTGGTAGTATCCTGCCTGTGGTCTGGGAAGCAGGGGTGTGTTTACTTGTATCGTGTGTTTGTATGTTTCACCTGTCTAGGTGGTGGGGTTGATGCTACGTGTTACACGTTTGTTGATTGGACCCCTCACCCACATTGGCATGTCCTGTGAACATATGTAATCCTTAACTGGTGTAACATATATATATATATATATATATATATATATATATATATATATATATATATATAGGTCTAGATATATATATATATATATATATATATATATATATATATATATATATCTGCTGTATGCTTCTATTTAATAAATTTTTTCTAGTCCTGAGGAGCTTTTCTCTCCGGGTCTCTGTTGTAAATGAGCCAAAAGCTCAGCCAGACTTACCTGGTTAACAGATGTAATTTAAATACATAATTCTATTAATATCCTAGCTATATATATATATATATATATATATATATATATATATATATATATATATAAATATTTCTACATATATATATATATATATATATATATATATATATATGTATATATATATATATATATGTATATATATATATATATATATATATATATATATGTCTAACGACATATACATGTATGGGTGTCTGCATATGTATATATCTATATGTGGGTATTTAATTATATTCTGTCTCTGTATGTACACATTTGTACTACGGAGAGGGGGGCGTTTCACTCCATGTAGGTATGGATATATATACACACACACACCTCTACAGTTGTACGTCTACATCTGGTTATTCCATTCTTTGCCATGTACAATAGACTGTGCTGCAGTGGGACTCAAAGCGGGAGTGGCTGTCCATTGGGTGGTGGACCTGCCCAATGCACACTATTGCGTACATCCCTGGGGCAGTCCACATAGACACACGTCAGCCAACATCTGCTCAGCTGGCCCCATAATTTCATACCCATAGTTCCCAAACCACACATCCTCTTTGGCACTCTTCCTTACTCCGGGTGCAGGTCGGGTCTGGACACAACAGTACACTGTACCCACTCCCCACTTCTGGTGACCCATCACATATGTTGTCTCGCCCCATGGATCATCAGGCTTCCCCTATCTTGTACACTGGGAACATGCATAGCCTGCCATTCAGCATCGGTGTAATGGCAGGAAACCCAAAAATGTTTGAATTTTTGGGTGTCCCACAAGGGACACACATGTCTTTATTTCAAGTTTAGACTTCGTGGGTCTCTCCCACTGGTAGTATCTTGCTTGTAGTATGGGAAGCAGTGATGTGTTTACTTTTATTGTGTGTCTGTCTGTTTCACCAGTCAAGCTGGGGGGGGGAGGGTTGATGCTACGTGTTACACGGTTGTTGATTGAACCCCTCACCCCCATTTGCACGGCCTGTGAACATATGTAATTCGTAACTGCTGTATCATATCCTAGCTATGGAACGTATCATCATGGAACTTATAAACAATGACATTGGTAATCTCCAAACTCAGGACACCACCCAGTTTGGGTTTGTAAAAGGCAGATCATGTCTCCTAAACCTGAAAGACTTCTTTGAAGCAGTCACCAAAGCCGTAGATGAGGGTAAGGTGGTTCACGCAGCCTATCTAGCGCTCACCAAGGATTTTGACACCATCCCCCACTCTGGAATTATAGATAAACTCACTAAACTAGGTATAAATCCCTATGTCACAAGATGGGTTGCCAACTGGCTCACTGACAGAACCCACACTGTGAAAGTAGCAGACTCCAAATCCAACTTCAGACCAGTGAAAAGTGGAGTACCACAGGGTTCAGTCCTGGGTCCTTTGCTGTTTGGTATCTACTTCTCTGAAGTACAGGCCAACACAGAAGGTCTTTGGCTAACGAAGTTCTCAGATGACTGCAAACTAGGAGCCATAATCAAAACTCCAAAAGATGTGGACATCCTACAAAAGGGCCTCGCTGAGACAGATGCCTGGTGTCAAAGCCATGGCCTCAAGCTCAATGCCAAAAAGTGCATTGTCATCCTTTTTGGTAAAAACTCAGTACCCATGAACTACCACATAGGTGGTAGTCTACTTAACACTGAAAGTGTGATAAGAGACCTTGGGACATAGGTGGACAGTAGTCTCTCTTTTGATAATCACATTGCCACAGTAGTCAGGAAATCCTTCTATGTGGCACACCTCATCACAAAAGGTTTCTCATCCAGGAAAAAAGAGTTCATTGTTCCCCTCTACTCATCACTCATTAGACCCATTATAGAGTACAATGCCCCTTTTGGTATGTACCTCACAAAACATCTACAACAACTGGAAAGGCCACAGAAATACCTCACAAAGAAGTTTACCGGCCTCAAAAAGATGCCCTATGCAGACCGTCTAAAAAAACTGCAGCTTTCCTGTATTGCATATCGCCTACTCAGAGGTGATCACTGCCTAACACACAAAGCTATGTCAAACCCAGAGCTTTTAGACATGCTCCACTAAAAGAAATCCCAATCCCTATGAGTTACATGGTCTAGGGACCTAAACCTTGTCACCACAATAAACAGAACATGCTGTAGGGATAGATTATTGACGCAGAGACTTCCCATACTCAGGAACAAACTACCTATCTATGTCAAACAAAGCTCCTCATTAGTGCTCTTCAAGAAAAATCTTGATGATTGGATGGGAGATAGGAAATTCACCCCGGGGATCACTTCTGTGGCTCTGCTCGACAGTGGCACAGGAAAATTATTTTCTTGGGTGGCGAAAGCCAGGGTACCTTTGTCTAGGCTTATATAGGCCCTAGGGCCAATAGCTTAGTACCTACCTATGAACCTATATACATGTGTATATTTACACACACACACACACACACACACACACACACACACACACACACACATATATATATATATATATATATATATATATATATATATATATATATATATATATACATTACTATATACAGATATATCTGTATTTGTATGCATACATGTATATATTTATGTATTGCTATATATATATATATATACATACATATATATATACATACATAAAAATATATATAAATATATATATATATATATATATATACATATAAAATGACATATGGGTGTATGGGTGTCTGCATATGTATATATCTATATGTGGGTATTTATATGTATTCTGTCTCTGTATGTATACATTTGTACTACGGAGAGGGAGAGGTATATCTCCATGTAGCTAGGGGTAGATATACACACACATACCTCTACATATATACATCTACATCTGGTTATTCCATTTTTTGCCATGTAGATTTGACTTTGCTGCAGTGGGACTTGTAGCAGGTGTGGCTGCTCGTTGGGCGATGCCTCTGCCCAATGAACTCTTTTGCTCACATCCCTGGAGCTGTCCGTATAGACCCACTACAGCAAACACCTAGACCCATAACTGGCTACCCATAGTTCCCCCACCCACACCTCCTCCACAGCACTCATCCTTACTCTGGGTGCAGGTTGGGTCTGAACACACCACTACATGCTGCCCACTCTCCACTTCACAGGATCCAGCTCATACGTTGTCTTGACCTATGAACGAACACCAACCAAATAAAAATCTGGACGCCGACACTGAAGAATCACTGCTCGTCCTGGTGATGAAATATGTTAGTTTATTGTAACTCCACACGATACAAAAGACAGGGTTTAGCGCTTTCAACTGTTGTACACAGTCTTCATCAGAACAACATACTGCTAGTATTCTACTGCTTAAATACTCTACTTTTTTGAACTTAATTGAATAATTGCTCTAGTTGCCGCCAAATCTTTAAAGACATACTAGTCACAATAGTTGATCAAGGATATCTACAATTTACCCTTTACTATGTATAGGTAACACATACATTGACTACTAATACAAAATAACATAGGTTGTAAATTACCTACTCTAATACATCCTGCCGTTTATCATAGATCTCATAATATACATACTATTTAATAAAATAATCCCCCTACTATATTTAATATATAAGTCCATCTAAAACTATCAAACTATTGCATGTATATATATATATTGAATACTAAAATACTATTGTAAAAATCATAAAATAAAAGTTGATATTAAAATATCATATACAGTTACTAAACATAAAAGCAAAATGTTTCACTACATCATGATGTTGGATAATCGCAATGAATGTCGTCCTGATGACTCGACAACATCTCCAGGACATCTAGAAAGTAACGCACTACAAACACCAGATCGCGGTTTTCCAAAGGGACTTAGAGATATGGATGTTGATTCTAGGACATATGGTAATGCAGATTCTGTTATTGATTTACCGGACAAACGTAAAGGAAATGGGTTCGATGGAATTGATATCATCAGTCATGGAGATGCAGAAATGAGATCTATGAATTTAAATGTTATTATGTAGGTTATACAGCAAAACAATGTAAAATTATGTTCATATACAGATTTCCCATGGAAAATGATTTCTGCTGCAGTGGGACTCGAACCGGGAATGCCTGTTTGCTAGGCGGATGCTCTAACCACTCCACTATTGCTGTGCTGCTTCCTTTGCATATATGTTCCTTGTTATCCTATTCAGCCTTTTCAGCTGCTTTAACCATAGCTAAGTGATGGGCAAACCCGTGCACCTATGATTAGCTGTACTCGGGGTTTTAAAAAAATAAATACAAGGGTTTCTTTGTTTTATGTTCAATGCACTGTTGCTGTTGAACACATGGGGACTGTTGGTGGAGATATGCGGACACCTATGAGTGATTTCACTCATTTATTTACACTTTCTTCTGTTCTACTTTGCAGGGCATGTTTATTCTGAGAGCTCTGCTCTCAGACACACCCCCTGCACTCACCCACGCTCAGTGTAGGATTTGGAGCCCCAGTGGCACGCCTTCATTATTATGCATGGCGCGCTGCCGTCCTCCTCTTCATCTGCCGCATAAGTGCAGGACTAGTTTAGTCCTGCATGGCAGATTAGTGAATCCGGGGGTATAAGTCTGCTTTTCTCTCACTTTATATGGCAATTCCTGTTTGTATTACACTAACATACTTTAAATTTCTCTATAAACTGACTACAATTTCTCTAACTATTAAATCATTGTCATATAACTTGTTTTCATGTCTAAGTTGGTATAACTATTTGTTTTTTGTATTATTTTAATGACTGTAAAATTATTATTCTTAAAATGTTCTGTAATACTTTGGAGTTTTTCCCCCTGGGTCTCCACTGAAAATGGGCTTCTGCTAGGTTGGAATTTCCCAGTAATGAAATGTCAATAAATAACTAAATAAATTAACTAACTAACTAACTAACTAACTAACTAACTAACTAACTAACTAACTAACTAACTAACTAACTAAATATAACTGATTACTCTTATAAGGAAATATTTATAGGTCCATAAGTAGAGCCTTTCATATAAGGTGTACAGTTATGTCAGTAATAGCTCCTCCATAAGATGTTTGCAGCTACTGGTGCATGTTAAAAGCAATAGTTTGCACTGAGCATTTCAATTAACCACTGTTCATAAAGCATGGAACAGGTCAATTATACCCTTATTTGCATGACTATGCCAAGAAGTATCACTGAAGTAACTAATGCTTCCAGCGCTGTAATAACAATACTAACTAGAATATGATGTGGTACAACAATATAGCGGTAAGCTATTCACAAATAAATAGGAACATTTCTGCAATACACATTGATAATTACAATCTTGTGAATAAGCAAGCATCAGTTATCCTCTGTGTGCACCAGATGTATATGCAACTCCAAGTCAAAAAGCCATGTGCAAAGCCCAGGACACAGTCATCATTATTTGCACATGGTGGTGTGGTGGTGGTGAGGGGTTGGAAGGCAAGACTGACACCAAAGAAGTGAGTGTGTGCAAGTAAGAAAAACATGTATGTCTCAGAGTATACAGTGTTCAGTGCCAGTAACAACAGACATATGGCACTCAACAGTACTGTTCATATAGCTTGCATGTGTGCAAAGTGGTATGGGCAAATGAATTAATTTTTTCTGTGTGTGTCTGCATGAACACAATCAAGCATTGTTCTAGTACTACATCACGGCATCTTGGATAGGTGTGAGCTGTGCATGGTAGACTACTCAGTTCACTGTATTGACTCCAGCCATGAGAACCATCTCTCTCTCTCTTGACTTACACTGGTACTTCCATGGCCCTGGCTAGAAGTTGGGATGTTACCTGAATTTGAGCAATGTCTGCTGTCAAGGCCTCCTCATTACTATGTTCAGGACTATGACCCCATGGTCTACTATGTTTGGGTGTGGACAATCAAATCACTGATGGAACAGTAGATGTAGTGTCACTGTGGGAGTGGGATCTTGCATGCCCACATCTGCTAACAACAGAAGATGAAGCAGTTCACTGGCCACACAGATGCACACTCTCCCCCATCAGGCATTCCATCACAGAGACATTACCCAATCCAGTGTATTGTTCACCCTAAGGAGTTTCTCACATGATTCATGGAGTCATTCACATCAGAATGCATGGCATTTAGTTGTTGCACTATCTCTTCTGAGTGATATGTGCCTGTGTCTCCCCTACGGCCCTACACATATGTCTGGTGACACCTAATTGTACATCAGCTTCAGGAAGATACTGTGCAGCAGGTGTTCTCAGAGCATACCCTACCAACCCTCCTGTGTGGCACCATGTTCTCATCATGGCTAACAGGAAAGGCAACTGGCTCTGCAACCAGAGTAACCACATTAGCCTGAGCAACTGCATCAGCCTCAACCTATCCTATATCAGAGGTCTCCTTGTCATGGGTAGGCATAAGCAGCGGACTGTGTCTAACACATGGACAGAGGATGTGGGAGTCACAACCTCAGTGTCAGACTGATCATCTGCACCCTCAGACTGTGCCTGTTCATTACCACCTTCATCCTTACAGGCTGATACTCCAACATCAGGTAGAAGGAGTTCCATATTGCCACTCTTAGGATGATCAATGATAACAAGCAATAAACACAATAAATAAAATAAATGGAGAATAAAATTGATCATATATTTTCCTTAAAATAAAGGTATGCTAAACTTCATAACAAATGCTAAAAAAACATTACTGTCATATAGACTTGACTCTACCTTACATAGAGTATCAACAATAATCAAATGTGTGCCTACCATGTGCAGGTGGCCTGGTACCCTGCAATTCAGAAGTGCCTGTAGCAGAGAAATGTAAAGGAAAGAAGTTCTCTTAAGTATCAAAATGCAAATGAAACAAGAACGAGAGTACAGTCCTCTTCAAAATGCAAATTAAAAAGGTTCTGGTAAAAAAAAAAGTTAGTGAACAGTTGGCTGTACTCCTTCAAACCCAAGCAGAACTCCACTTGTTCCATATGATTGCATTCAGACTCATGCAGTTATCAATATATATATACACACACACACACACACACACACACACACACACACACACACACACACACACACACATATATATATATATATATATATATATATATATATATATATATATATATAGATATATATATAATAATATAACAATGACACTTTTACCACCTGGAAGAGCATCTTGTCACACTCTGGGTCTATCATTCACATCTGAACCAACATCAAGGATTCTGGTGGAACCCTCTGGTTAGCTATCTTAATCTTTGATAGTGGACAGAAACCCCTCAGTTTTGGTTAGTTGTGGTTTGGTAGCAGGACCACTCTTCTGTAGCCACCTGTACCCAGGCAATTACAACAGCCCTACAGCAAGCAGATGTTGTCATGTAATTTGCCCAGTGTATTATCTGGGAGTAGGATCTCCCATGGCCTCCAATTGCATTAATGTCGACCACCTGCTACCATATCCTGTCTCAGGCAGAGTGGTCACATCTACCTCTTACTAGCAGAAAAAACTCCTTGGTGGCATAAGCCTGGATATTTACTTCATTTTCTGCATCATTATATGGTGGTTTACAGGGTACAGATGACTCCTTGAGTGCCATACCCATGTAAGAGAAGAAACAGAAAACAGATACACATAATTACATATTTAATGAACAGACAGGATGGCTATGAGCTCAATTGTATGTGACTGTATGCAACCAATATGCAATCCAACATGCCAACATTTTCTCTAAGTGTTAAATGCTCACTCATAACTACACACAAGTTAGGCTCCCCAGTCCCTCCAAATCCCCACAACCCTCCCAATTCCCTACCAACCCCCCACAACAAAAAGGAAGTATATTTAAAACCAACTATCAGCACATATCTTATAAGTCTATTGTAGTGGATATAACAGGTTTAAACTCTGTAATACATTGCTGCATTAACAATATTAATTATACATACAGTATTAAAAGAGTAAAATCAAAATGTTACAACTGCTATATCCACTGTTGTGGAGTTTATTCCAGTAGAAATACAAAAACAGAACATGTTTTCTTTTCCTGCTAATACAGATAAAATGTCAGATATCACTGCATACCTACAATACAATCATCTGCATTGAGTATGAAAACATGACATAGAAAATAAAATAGTAATAATGATAAAGTGGTCATGTAGCATTTTGTAGCATAACTGTAGCAATGCAATCATTGCTATGGCAAAAGAAACGGAGAAAAGTAAATAATCAGTAATTATACAAATGCTTTTCATTGGTCAATGCACTTCACCTTTAATGTCAAACTTAACGCATTAGTTAAAAATAGCAACACACCTTGACAATAATAGCACTATAGAAATAGATAAACCTCCCAAAGCCTTGTTTTACTATCAGTATCTATCTCTGTGTATAAAAAACTCTCCCCAGTATAATATAAGGGTATTAAGTACACCGTTACCTTCATATATAGTGCAGAGTCAGCCTTGTGAGCATTGAGCTTAAGTGAATGACGTGTCAAATCATTAGCATTCCCGAATACCAAAAGCTGCACTAAGTGTAGGGAATGTAAACATGGTGTAAGGATCTACATGATTACATGCACAAACCCTAGCAATGCAAGGACAAATATTAAGTGTTCCCTGTTAATGGCTTGAGGTGTCTTTGATTTCCCTGACTGCAGGAGCAATCACTGTTAACATTCTCCTCTCTTTGATATATACTTGCTAAGGATGTGTCAGGGGAAGATACTTTAAAAAAAGTCTGCAAGTACATTTACTAATTTAGGAGAACAGCAGTCCTAACATTCAATTTATGGCTTAAATGATCACAGTTACTGGCCTTTAGTAGGAAATGTTGTTCATGTTAAAGCAAGTACTATAAGCATTGTTAAAGATAACATATGGCAAGAAAACAGTAATAGAGTTGTTATTATGAATGCATAGATAATGAAAGGATGCAGCAGACAGAAAGAAAGGTATTCATCTGCAGTGATTGCAGTCTTTGCTTAATGCCATGTAAGTACATGCATATGCCAACTGTTGGCAATATCCTAATCATACAGACATTCACACTCAATGCAAAAAGGGCAACTTTTGCAACTTGTTTGTGTTGCACTGTCAATCTGAATTGATAAAATGTCATATTATCATTGCATATAAACTCTTTATCACCTTGCTAATATATGTCTTTGTTTGTGGCAGCTCTGTGAAATAGAGTAAAGTGATTGCTTTCACTACCCTTGCTTGAAGGTTTAAATCCATACAGTACCCTGTTACAATATAACATATTTGGTCAAACATGTATTTTATCAACAATTATATATGTTTGTATACATATACATACATATATATATATATATATATATATGTGTGTGTGTGTGTGTGTGTGTGTGTGTGTGTGTGTGTGTGTGTGTGTTGCATCATCTGAGCATTGCTTGGCAGTTCAAAAATCACTTTTATTTATTTATTTTTTATTTTATTTTACATTTGTTTACCGGGTTAGCCTGACTGGATACATATCCCTTTTCAGCAGAGCCAGAAAAACGAAGCAATCCACAAAAAAATAGAACAAACAATACATAGTCTAAGATCAGAAACATTCAAAAATACATAATAAATACAGACATATTACATTTATATTCTATTAAATTCCAATGCTGAGTAGATAACCAAACATTTAGATAGGTTGAGAGTAAAAGAGGTTTTTTTTTTAAGCACAAGGGAGAAGGCTACATCTACATAGACAAGTCAAATCTATGTTTTATAGGAGAGGGCAGTCAGAGAAGAGAGGACATGTATAGAGAATAAGTTTAAGTGAAACCAGTGAGATTTGGGTGAGGAAGTCCTATAGATGATAATGAGTGGGTTTTATGTCATAAGGAAAATTTTGAAAATTTTAGTTTAGGCTACCATAGTTAGCACAAACCAGCCAGGTAGCATTGCATGGCTGTCAGCACTCTCGATAGTTCTCAGAGAAAAAATACACCTGACAGTTAATGTTTTCTGTGGCACAGGATATAATGCAGTTAACTTATAGATAATGTATATCTGATGCAAGGTTCAAACCACTGAGCTTATACTTTTACAGATGATTGTCTGATTATATATTTAATCACATTTTGGGATAACTTTGTGCTGATGTTGTTTAAAATTAACTTTTGTCACCTTTGCTAAGAACATGTGATCAGTCTGTACACTTTAACACAATTTGTCATTAACTGCAATTCTGGGGATGAAATAGATTGTAAAATAAGATTCAAATTTGAAAAACAAAAATAATTTATTAACAATCCAAGCTTATAATGAGCGCTTTTGCCTCCAAGAGTTATGAGACTTCATCAGAGTACAAAGTAACACTGGCTCTCACATTTAATCTCAGTGAAGTGTATCTGACTAACATCTACACTGTAAAGTTTTGGAAGAAAGGAGAGATAATAGTGGTGGCATTGATGGCCACAGAATTAGCCATTTCACAAGGAGGCAAATCAGGATTGTGCCACCATGCATAGGCCATGTAGCCATTTAATGCATCTAAGACACACAGGATGTGGATCTGCACTGTAGTGTTGGATTCTGACTACCAATCAACATGAAATAAACTTTGTACTCAGTAATTACAATCATACCATTAAAATCTCCCCTTGTATTACATACCATGTATAAATGGGTATAAACTCAGTAGGTTAGCTTTCTTGATATAACAAGCTATGGGAGTCATGGCATTATACAAAGCCATAAGGAGCAGAACTATGACTTTTGCAGTGATTTATGCCAGTGCTTGATAATTTGTGGTTCTCAGACTCTGCCTATAATCGAGGTTCATTCCAAAAGTCTTGTTCTAGCAATTTTGAATCTGTTGAAAAGTTAGGGGTGATGGGTACTCTAAAAATATTTGGGATGTAAACCTTAATTAAGAATCCATCACAATGATGCATTTTTCCACCCAGTAAAAGTGGGCCAGACCGTGGGAATAATCTCTTGTTTGCAGTGGGTTTGTTGTTTATATGTTGAAATTATTTCTATTAAAAATAGTTCATAGATGTGTATAATGAGTGCAATGACTGCAATTAAAAACAGAGGAGAATTAAAGACATATTTGGGGAACTCGCAGGCATTGAACAACTCACACTAAGGTATGCAAAACAGGTTTATTTAAACAATGACTGGTTACATTCTGCACCCCAGCTGAATGGCCACTCTCTTGGCATACTACCCAATCTTAATTGGTCCAATATTCTCAAACATTAGAACAGGATTGGCCAGGCAACCTACCAATTCACTAGATACTTGCAAGTCTCTAGCAGTTGGGACATTTTTTTTTATTTCCACTCCAGAAATTTAAATTAATCTAATGTGATAATATTATTAAATCTGAAGAAGTGTGTATTATAGGAAAACAATGTTCATCAAAGAAGATTAATAAAATCCTCCTTAAAGACAAAAACTGAATTGATTACTTTCATTGCTTTTGTGTGTTTATAATTAAGGACATTACATGTTTTGCATTACAAATTGCAGTTGAATTCAGACATAACTATGGTTAATAGAGAAGGGACACTGGAAATGAAGAAAAGTATTAATGATATACAGGGCTAATACAAGTTAAAAAAATAAAAGATGCCACAAAAAGTTTTTTCAGGCCCTGTAGAAGTAGGTATTTCTTTATGTTAACATAGGAAAGAGCAGAGAGTCCAAGATGCAGCAGTCCATTTGATCTATCTGTAGTTAAATATCTACAAGGCACTGCTTGCCTTTTGCTTTCTCCTGTATGTTTTTTATGCATTACCTATTTTTCTCAAAACCTGCACACATAAAGCTGAGTTTGTTTTGTCCTTGCTCCAGGCATAACTTCCTGTTTTCAGTATTGTAAAGCTTTGATGAAGCATACCTGGCTTGAATTTTCAAACTCATAAAAGGTTACCAATGGCACATGGGCTCTTATAGTTCAATACATGCCAGTTAATACACAAGATCCCTTTCCTAGAACCTAGTGTAGACTCCTTTGTTCTGGGAATCTTTCCTCAATAAAAGTCAGATCATCTGTGAATAGGCAATAGGGTTCAACCAAAGAGTCTACATAACAAAACTATAGAATTAACTTTTTCTTAATATAACAAAAACTTGGTTGCAAAAAAAAAAAATTAAAAAAATAAAAAAGCTTCAAAATGGCCATCAAGTGTAATCTAGCTAGTGGTAGGTATTGTAAGCAGTGTGGGTTTATTGACATAGTTAAAGACAGACAAGGCCCATTCTTCTTCTTTACACTTTGGCTATCCAGCTCTTTGGTTTGGCTTCATCCCCATCTCCTTGCAGTTATGCTGACTGTCCATCCTCCATCTTTTGTTATCTGTCTCACCGAGATGCACACACACACACACACACACACACACACACACACACACACACACACACACACACACACACACAATATTGATTTCCTCTTGCATTTACACTTTTCCTATGTCTTCAGTTTCAACCGCCCTGTTATTTCAAATAACAGACACCTTCTAATTCTTAAGTCCTAGTCTATCCACTCTTATGCCCTTCTATTTTGACATGCCCCCTACATTGTTGCACTTACCTGCTTCCTTGTTCTTTCCATAAAGTGTATTGCCTATTACATCAGTTAATATACATTTTGCTGCATTGTTTTTGGTACATCTGGTCTCCTATAGTAGCTGTTTATATTCCTAATCTGCCACTCTAGTATGCCTTCTTTATCCACACTCTGCTGTCACTTAACATGCTTTACCTGTTTGTTTGGATTTACCAGCAGAATAAGCTAGTTTACTGTAGCTGCATTTTATGTTTTTACATATATGTCATTCCCCTCAATCAAGGTGAAGAAGTTTGTACTCTGACTTCCAATAGGTGCATCCAGAGCTTTTGGCAAAGCGAGTTTTGCATTCTAGAGTGCAAACAAATGTCCACATCTCTGGAACCATATGTTTTACTAAAGAAATCAAAATGGTGTTACTAAAGAAATCAAAATGAGAACTGTTAAAAACAAATTAATATTTGTAATGATCATATTCATATTCATTACATTCTATGTCTTAAAGTGAATAATATGTGGTATTAAAACAGCTGGGGTGCCTTCTGTGTGGAGTCTGCGTGTCCTCCTTGTGGTTGCATGGGTTTCCTCCGGGTGCTCCAGTTTCCTCCCACATCCAAAAGACATGTTGTAGGTGGATTGGACATGCACAATTGGGCCTAGGAGTGAGTGTGTGCATGTGTGTGCCTTCTGTGGAAGGTTGGGCACCAGGCTGGCAATTCAAAACTGTAAAACTCCACTGCCAATCATGAGCAGACAGGTGATCCGATGTGGCGACCCCTAACCAGGAAAAGCCGAATGAAGAAGAAGATGTTTTTTAAACAATTTACAATATCTCAGTAAATACTCAAAGCCATATAATACTATCAGCAGCATTTTAGTTATCCAGCAGTGAGCTTTGATATGAAGCCAAGCAGTTTAGTCTTCATAACTTGGTTGTTGAATTATTTAGAAAAATATGAACATTATGACAATGTGAATAAGAATTATGTGAACAACTTTTAATGTCTATTTAAGTGCACTAGAAAGATGCCAAGCATCAAGGCAGCTCTGTTGCATATCAAATAAGCTTTAAGACACAGTCATTCTATAGTTTCTATGTAACATGGCTTTGGAATTGTTGATGTAAAGTAAGACTAGACATCTAGAAGCATCACTAGGATTTAATGAGATATACCAATGACATAATGATTTATTGCATTTACTGTATAATAGGCATACTACATTGTAGTGCTTGTTTTTCTTGAATCATGTGTCATATTGCATATAGAAAAATAATTAAATGTTATTTATCAATGCAATACACACTTAGTGGTCCATATGTGTATATATATATATATATATATATATATATATATATATATATATATATATATATATATATATATATATATATATATATACTTACTTAAGTGTCTGCAAAATTTATATTTATTATTTGTCCATCCATCCATCCACAATCCCTTTTTCCTATTTTTACACATGAGGATGAGATGTCATTTCAACAGTGGTGATCATATAGACTCAAGGTTTAAACTGCCAAGTGGCTAGTCCTGCCACAGTTATTCTTCCATACCACACTCAGTAAATCATCTATGACTGGACATATTCTTTCCAGGTCATCACTGGAAATGGTCTCTGCTTTGATGACCTTATCATCAACAAACCTAAATAAATCCATCTCCTACAATAGGGTAAGAGCTTTGGTACTGAATAACCATACTAGCAAGTCTATGTGAATTTTTGATCTCTTCTCCTGTATTGCATCCATGATAGAGGAAGTACTGGCCCTGTGCTGACTTCTTTGTTCAAGCACATCAGTAGTTGTACTGCAGTCACAGTGCTTTACCTCCACCTCAGCCACTTATGCAGTTCCTGCTGCAGTTCTTTTGAGCTCCACCAAGGGTGCTCCTGCAACAAGAATGACTAACATCTTGAATCAATCAGAGGAATGTTTGCTGCCCAGATTTCTCCTCTTCCCAGATACTTCTTGGACTGAGGTTGTTACGTTAACTCAAATTCTCAGTATCAGAGGCAGACATCTTGTCCCAATTCCAGTGAGCTGACACATGACCAAGGAAAGGCTGTAGCAGGCTAGGGATATCTATCATTCTCACTGTGTTGCTGCAGAGCACAGGATGAGCCAGATAACATCTTGCCAGTTGTATTAAGCATTTTGGACTTCTGTGTTGTAGAGGTAAAATGGTATGTTCTCTGCCCCCTCCCAATAATAACACTTAGTATTTTTGTCCTTATTAGACCTGTTTGTTCTCTTGTCCATATGGGGGTAAAAGCTAGAGAAGCAGCAGGTGAGTGCATTCACATTACAGTATGGTGGAGTATCTTTTTCCTGTATGTATTGCTCTAGGAAAAGATATACAGTAAATGGGAAGTACTGTTACCATGGTACTTTCATGTTAGATATCAGCAGTAAGCAATGCTCATAAACCTATTCTCAAAAAGAGGTGTATGGCTTAGACCAAGCTGTTTCTACCCATCTCTAGCACTCTGTCACAGTCTGATACTCATTCTGCTGATGAAACCTGTCTCATTGGCACCACACATGTCAGCCCTTCCTTTATAGAATGAGGCCAGCCTAGAAATAGGATGCCTTGTAGTTTATATTAATAAACTATATATTTTTTATTGTTACAAATATGTGAAGAAATCAGGACAGTACATGAGAGCAGATATGTTTAAGTAAGGAAAGATGTACAATGCTCACTCCACTGTCTGTACTGTATGTAATAATGTGGCTCATGCAACTGCAGCCCCTCAAGCAATACCATTCCCAAGAAAGAGTGTACTGAAATGGGAACATCACAGCAATGACTGCAACTGAAAGTAGCATGACAGTTAGTTTACAAGTATTGGATCCTATTTTGTTGTCATCTGTGCCTATTAGTGGAGCTGTGATGACTCCGGAGCAGTACTCCAAGCCTCTGTTTCGGTCCCTGATCCTTCAGCTGTCATTCTGGTTTCATCAGTAAGAAGCATAGTGTGGACCTTTGTGTTACTGCAGGCACAGTTTAGAATTGTTTATTACTTTAACAGTTCAGTCCAGTTAGCAGCAAATTTGAGATGTGCTCCATTGTGATTAATATCTATATCCTCTGTGATAAAGTACTTTATATATCTCCCCGTCCAGAATTTCCATCAATTACCAGATGTCTATCTTCTGAGCAGATGAGCCATGTCAAGGTTGAAGTGACCTACCTAAAAACTATTTATCACGTGTGAGATAGAATTGCATTACTGTGAAAAGGGGCAATAGGTCAAATTATATGTATTTGTGATGTATCAGTCTGTGTGGCCAGAACACCTGTTAGGTGACAACCATTTTATAATGAGCCATGAGCACAAAATTCTTTGGGGCTCACACTCAATATTATTACTGTGTCAGCTCAGACCTCTCAACTGCTTTTATTGTGGAGGAACATTCCTAATTTCAGCTCTCATTTGGAATGCCCTGTTTTTGGATGTAGGTACATTTTTTCAGGCTTGATTTACCTCTTTACATAATTTCTGAATTTCACTCATCACATGTGATTTTTGAAGCTGACAACGACACAGAAAACAATGCTACATTACAGACATACTAATGGCACAAATAATTTAAAGAAAAAGGACACACATTCTACAATTCCCCTTTTCTGAAGCAAACATAAACATAAATTAACATTGTGTGGTAGAATTTTGTGATGTAGTTCATTTAAATTTTCTTAAATTAAAGATTCTTATACTCTCTTTGATACCATACTTGAATTTTTCCATCATTTTTGTCACACTGTTTTTTTCAAATGTGCTTCTGAGTAGTACTCCCACATTCCTACTTAAAGCAAGAAGATTTATATGTAATTTGGTATTCAGATTTTATGCTAATTATAATGTCCAGATTTTTAGCTGAATGTTCCTATTTTTTCAAGGACATTTTTTTTTCCATTTTCAATGTTTGTAGGATGAGATGCATCATTCAGCCAAATAAATATTCAGAATATAAATTTAATAGAACAGAATATAAATCTTCAATGTTGTCAGCATTCGTTCTTCTTATCTCAGTGTTTTAAGATTCAATAATCTGGCATTTCGATCATTTCATTTCACCAATATATATATATATATATATATATATATTTATATGGCTACTTCAGACCATTAAAATGCCAGATCATCGAATATTAAAACATTGAGATGAGAAAAATAGAAGCTGAGAACATCGAAGATTCACATTATCGAACCAGGAAACATTGAACCACGTACATGAAACTGTTTAACTATGATTGGTCTGCAATCAAACCACCTCCTTCATTTAAAACCATCATGTAACAACACAATATCCCTGTTTCAATAATTTTGTATTCGATCAAGCCCCCCCTGCACACCCCACCAACCCCCGCAAATTTTTTATACTAACTCTAAGACTGCACTACAGTGGGGTAAGGGTAAATATCACGATCCTCACTACCGTGATCTCCACTGCAAATGTTAAAAATCTATATTTTTGTTAAACACGGTTATTAAATGTAGAACTGCTATGATGACTGCAGTGAGATCTCCATTCCACAGTACTATGTACAACCTGACATGCACAGTATCTCATTCGATGTTTCCTGGTTCGATAATGTGAGTCTTTGATGCTGTCAGCTTTCATTCTACTCATCTCGATGTTTTAAGATTCAATCATCTGGCGCTTTGATATATATAGGTTAATAAATATTGCAGAGTAACTTTCAAAAACACATTTCTCCATTCAGGATTATGAATCAGTCACTTTCAGTGATATATGAATGACATTTTTTTTCTGTATTTTTCCCTCTGTGCCATAGATAATCAAGTTTACCCCTGCTGTTCTTGAGCCCACTTTTGTATGAGGTCAAGACCGAACCAGAGGGACCATAACACAAGCAGTCATAGATATGGTTAGTGCCCTCATTGGCATCCTGCTGAGAGCATTTCATTGTGAGGTCCAAACAGCTCCTCTGTTGGCTGGCATGACACTTCACCTCTGAACCCCCTAAATCCTATTCATTTTTGTGCATGCTTCCACCCATGTGATAATGAGGTCTACCATAAACTGCTTGGAAGCCCTAATCCACATCCAGCAGTCCTGGCCACTTGTGGTGTCATGCAAGTCCAGATCACCTGGGTTGTTGTGAGACATTTGTCCATCCATGATTTATCCATCCATGCTAAAGATCTGGGCAGAGAAAAATGAATGATTTTTTTCCTCCTAGTGCTCATTTTATTCAAAAGTAATGATTTACTGTGAGAGTATTTCAGCAGGTGATTGATTCTCAAATTTCTTCACAGACACTCAGGAAAAAAGACACTGCATGTATTTTGAGAAATACACTGCTTCAGACTTAATTCCTTGAGAAAGGGCTAGACCAACCACTCTAGGCAAACCACCAAAAATTCAGTTTTATCCAAGTTTCAGACAGAGACATTCTTCAGGAAACTCCCTTTCCCATGGGTATTTTTCCTTTGTAGTGCTAAACTAAGCTGCAGATCTAGCATACTATTCTTGCACAAAGTTCAGCATCATCATAGTTAAAATGCTTCCTGATTTTTTTCTCATTTCTGAGAGATCTTTGTGATTAGTGCAGAGTATGTTTTTATGCTCTTTTTATGTCGCCTTTCTATTCTGTCTGTAAAACTCAGTGACACCTCAGAATTCTAATTTTTTTCTGAGGCTGTGCTCATCTATTTGATATAGTGCTTAGCATACTTAGGAATTAGAGGGCCTGGCTGTAAATCACAGATCATAATTAAAGCAAAGTCCAAGTGTATAATGATTAAGAAGGGAAATGTTTCACAGAATCCCAAACAAACAGTTTTGGAAAAGAAGGTTTGGAATTTAAAGTAAGACTCATTTCCCATTGCTCACACAAACACACACATATACGCAGGTCATTTACATGACTGGTTTGAGCCTTCATCACACAGAATAAAAAGCTAGTACAGTTACTTGAAAGTCAGATGCACATTGCCATTTTTTTTTCTGTGCGAGATCAAGAATAAGAAGAAGAAGTGAGGAATCTCGCCTTTTCAGAGTTGGTCTACATAATTAGTAGGGGGTGTTGGGGTACAGGGATGGGTGCTTGTTCCACTATAAAAAACACTGTCTATTTTATTTTAGTTTATTTATATATTTATTTTTTGATGATCTGAAGATCAAGCAGTTTTGCTCGATCTTTTTGGATTCATTGATATGAATATATGACAATGCAGTATTTCAAGTCAATAGTAGCCACAGAAATATTCTTATTGTTAAGCATTGGCTTTTAAAGATTCATAATGGGTTTATTTAGAAGAGAGGGGTGAATAAAATATGTTTTCTCTTCTAGGCAAAACAGCTAGAAACCAAAAACTTAAATGAAATGCCATTTTTAAACATTAGTCACAGCTATGTAGAAAATAGATTAGAGGAGGCAGAGCCTTCATGGCCAACTGAGAGCAGTGAATTTTGAGAGCTCCATAAACTAGTATAATAGTATAGGAAAATGTTATTATTTTCAAGTATAAAACATCAGAAATCTATAGATAAACTACTAAACTACATAAACATCAATTTTGGTGGAGATATACAAACATTTGCCTGTTAAGTAACTTAGGTTCATAGGTAGGTACTAGGCTATCAGCCCAAGGGCCTAAGTAAGCCTAGCCAACAAAGTTCCCTGGCTTACGCCAACCCAAGAAAGTTAATTTCCTGTGCCCCTGTCAAGCAGAGCCACAGAAGTGATCCCTGGGGTGTATTTCCTATTTCCCATCCACTCATCAAGATCTTTCTTGAAGAGTGTTAATGAGGAACTTTGTTTGACATAGATGGGTAGCTTGTTCCAGAGTATGGGAAGTCTCTGGGACAAGAATCTATACCCCCAGCAAGTCCTGTTAAGTGTGGTGACAAGGTTTAGGTCCCTAGAACATGTAGCTCGGAGGGATTGGGATTTCATTAGGTGTAGCCTAACAGCTCTGGGTTTGACATAGTTTTATATGTTAGGCAGAGATCACCTCTGAGTAGGCGATATGCTAAAGAGTAAAGCTGGAGTTTTTTGAGATGATCGATGTAGGGCATCTGTTTGAGGCCAGTAATCCTCATTGTGAGGTACTTCTGTGGCCTTTTCAGCTGTTGCAGATGTCTTGTGAGGTACATTCCAAAAGGGACATTGTACTCTATAATGAGTCTAATGAGTGTTGAGTTGAGGGGAACAATGACCTCTGTTTTCCTGGATGAGAACCCTTTTGTGATGAGGTGTGCCATGTAGAAGGATTTCCTGATTACTGTGGCAATGTGTTTATCAAAGGAGAGACTACTGTCCACCTGGGTCCCAAGGTCCCTTATCACACATTCGGTGTTAAGAAGACTGTTGCCTATGTAGTAGTTCATGGGTACAGAGTTTTTACCAAAGGGGATAACAATGCACTTTTTGGCATTGAGCTTGAGGCCATGGCTCTGACACCTGGAATCTGTCTCAGTGAGGCCCTTCTGTAGGATGCCCACATCATTTGGGGACTTGACTATAGCTACTAGTTTGCAGTCATCTATGAACTTCATTAGCCAGAGGTCTTCTGTGTTAGCCTGCACTTCAGAGAAGTAGATACCAAACAGGAGAGGCCCCAGGACTGATCCCAGTGGTACTCTATTTGTCACTGGTTTGAAGTCAGATTTGGAGTCTGCAACGTTTACAGTGTGGGTTCTGTCAGTGAGCCAGTTGGCAACCCATCTTGTGACGCAGGGATTTATACCTAGTTTAGTGAGTTTAGCTATAATTTCAGAATGGGGGATGGTGTTGAAAGCCTTGCCGAGGTCAAGATAGGCTGTGTGAACCACCTTACCCTCATCTAAAGCTTTGGTGACTCCCTCAAAGAAGTCAACCAGGTTTTAGAGGCATGATCTGCCTTTCACAAACCTGAACAGGGTGGGGTCCAGAGTTTGGAGGTTACCAATGTCTTTGTTTATGAATTCCATGATGATACATTCCATGGCCTTGCAGACCAGGCTTGCCAGGCTAATAGGGCGATAGTTCCCAGGATCAGTGGTGGCTCACCCTTTGTGGAGTGGGATAACTGTTGCTGTGCACCATTCAGTGGGCACAAAGCCTGATGTGAGGCTATGATTGCACATGGTGCTTAGATGGGGAGCCAGTTCGTTCTGAAGTTTGTGTAAAATGCAGCCTGGGATGTTGTCTGATCCTATGGATGCTATGTTTTTAGCTTTAGAAAGTGCTGCTTTTACCTGTAAAGTTGTGATTACAGGGACTCTGCAATCTTCCTGTATAGATATGGGCCCTTTAGGGGGTGAGAGGTGGGTAAAGTTAGCACTGAACCTATCTGCCAGGATGTTGACAATATCAGTTGGTTCTGTAATTTTTGTGCCATTGTGCTGTAACTCAGAGCAGATCTGGCTATTGCCATTGTGATTCTTCACATAGCTATAGAATGCTTTGTGTTTGTCCTTAGAATTAGTGGCAATCTTGTTTTCATAGCTAACTTTGAAGGATCTTATAAGGGATCTCAGCTTCTTGCTGAGGCTAACCAGGGAGCTCCTCCACTAATGGGATTTTACTCTTTTTTGCAACAATTTCTTCCTTCTGTTGTAGAGTTTGTTTATGGCAGGGGACCACTAGATCGGCTTCCTTTTTTTGGAGGATAGCATCTTGGTTCTGTTTGGGATAGCACAATCCATGCACTGGTGTAAGTGCTTATAGAGTGAATTTATATAGGATTCAGCAGTCGTAACTGTATTGTCCATCTGCATGGGTCTCATGAAGTTTGCCACTTCTGTCTTAAGAAGCGGGAAGTTGGTTTTGGAGAAATTTTTTACTGTGGTTTCCTTAATGGGGGGTGGGGCCGGGATGTGGATATCTAGGTTGATTAGCTTATGGTCGGATCTGACCAACAAGGAGTTGACTTCAGGTGTGGAACACCAGTCACTCATGTTGGTAATGACTAGGTCTAGGATATTGTTGCCCCTGGTGGGGGTGTTGATAAGGTGATCCAGGGCATTGGAAATTATTAATTCCAGAAAGAGCTGAGCAAAGGATTTGGTACATGAGTAGTTTTCCCAGTTAATGGTGGGGTAGTTGAAATCGCCCAATATTAGGGTGTTTGGTTGAACCCTAATATTTTCCAGTATATCAAGAAAAGGAGTGGGAATCCTGGGGCATAGTGGGGATCTGTAGCAGGCTACAATTTGGATTGCAGTTTTGCCCAGAGTTAGTTGCACTTGGATAACCTTGGCTGCATTATGCTGAGCAACTAGCCTGGAGGTGTGACTGTCCTTAATGAATATAGGCACCCCACCGCCTTTGGTGTTCCGGTCCAGGTTCGATGGCCGAAAAGTGTGGTATGAGTTATAGCCTGGTAATGCAGGGATGCTCTCTGGAGCCTTGAACCAGGTCTCAGTCACTGCACAGACATCGATGTTCTCCATTTTAAGGAGTGCCTCGAGTGAGTGCATTTTGAGATTTAGACTTCTAGCATTGAGTAGCATTACCCTCAGTTTTTGCTTGCCTGTTCTTGTTATGGTGGTGAATTTGTCATTTGAACCTTGCCTAAAAAAGGCACTATAGGGGCAGCAAGAGCCTTAGCCAGTATCTGAAATCCCAGGGGTGACAGGTGCAGGCCATCTCTTGCAAAGCATTGTGGTCTGTCGACCATGTCATCCCAGGAAGACAGATACTGGATCCCCTCGGAATGACACCAGAAGCTTAGCCAATTGTTGAAGTCAATCATTTTGTCCTTGTACTGCGGTATCATTCTGGGAGATGGCAGGATGCTACTCAGGACTAGGGTCATACCTGCTTGGGCTACAAGATCAGAGAGTTCTTCCATGTCTCTTTTCATGTAGTCTAGTGAGGTACATCTCAGGTTGTTTACACCAACATGGACAATCACAGAGTCATATTTGTACTTGTTGTATAGTGACCTGAGTGCGTGGGTTATGTGGCGGATCCTGGCATCCGTCTGGCAGCTGACAGTGACCTTCTCTTGAACTTGGAGATATACTGAGTCACTGAATATGAACAACTCAAAGAATTCTCATCCAGATGCTGCTTTGAAAAACGAACTGCAATTGATGACATATATCTTACAGGAACTATCTTTGAAGATGAATGGCTTTAAAAATTACTTAGAAAACCTCAAATTAAATTCTCAAGCAACACCATACAAAAATAACAAATATAGAGACTTCTCCAAATGACATTGAAGGGAGACTCAAAGAGGAAGAATTCCAAAAAGAATTTCTGCTTAAACAGAATACATGGCTGCTTAACAAAATAGATGACCTAGAAAACAGGGAAAGGAGAAACAACATAAGTATCTTTGATCTGCATGAAAACACTGAAGGAGAAGACATTATTTCATTCTTAACCTGGATTCCTGAATTTTTAGACTTGAAAGAGGGACTTTCATTTGGAACTGAAAGGGCGCATAGAGCACTGAGGAAACCTGCTTTGAACTCAGCAAATACTCCACCATAGATCCATAGTTATAAAATTTCTTTCATTTCTTGACTAGGAACTAATATTAAAATCTTCTTGGAGAAAATCTCCCTTAAAATACAATCAAAGTCTGATAAGGTGTGACAATGATTATTCTTCCAGAATACTAGAACAAAGGAAAAGTCTGGCCAATAATAAAACTGTTGAAGCAAAACAACATTAAAGCACAGATCGCCTTTCCAGCCAAGATAAAAATACTTTTTGCTGATAAGATGAGAACCTTTAATGACTTAGAAACAACAACATAGTGTCTATCCCAGAAGAAATGGAATGGATGGCCCCTACTCTTAAAAGAATAACAGAAACAAATCCTTGGACTGATGACAGAAAGAAGAAACAAGAAAACTGATTCCAAGATAGCTGTCCCAAAAAGTAACTCTCAAAACTACATCTCTCAAAGTATCAACTGATATGGTACATCACTTGTCATCTGTTTTTGTTTTAAAAAGGAGGGTTTCTTAAACAACTGAGAAACAGTAATGATTTATTCAGAATGTTCAAAGAGTCCAGTAATTCTTCACAAACAAAGGTAGGTCAAGATGGGTTACTATTTACATTATATATAAGCCAAACAAAGCAACATATAATATAAACATAGAAGTTTCTATTCCCCTACTTGAACTCAGTGAATACTTATCTTGTTCATTTTTCATTGTTTTTACTTATAATAATTTAAGTAATTAATTGATTCAACAAGGTAACATTCATCAGAGTTCAGACTCAAATATAACAAATTGACATCATATATAATAGCAGTAACAGTAGAGTGTTTTGAAAAAAAATTGCTGTCATGGAGACTAATGCCTTCTTCAGTTAAAGTATGATTTAGAAATGTCATGTATATCCTGGTTGAATAATAGTAGCAAGCTCTTAGTACAAATGTCATCATTATTCTGTCTAAATATAGTTAATTTTAATTATGGCAGGTATCACAGCTACAAGTGCTGCTTGATCAAGACTGATATGGTGTGCATGGATGCAGTTGTGTCTGGCAGCTAGTACAAATGTCATTATTATTCTGTCTAAACATAGTTAATATCAATTATGGCAGGTATCATAGCTTCAAGTGCTGTTTGATCAATCCTGATATGGTGTGCGTGGATGCAGTCGTGTCTGGCAGCTGTTGTATGTTGACGTTTTCGTCTCTAGGAAGCTGTGAGTTGTGGCTTGTAATCGAGTTTTACTGATGCTTGTGTATTAGGGAGAGACATTTGGTGTTTTAGCCTGGATCCAAGGGAAGGGGGTGGATAAAACTGTGATTTGGAATATTTTGGCAGAGAATAATTTGTTTATACATCTGCTGAGTGAAAGGTGGGAAGGCTGAAAGAATGTGTCATCTCTTATTGTGGCGGTTTGTTGGGAGGTTTCTTTTTTGTTTTTTTATTTGATCTGTTTGCTCTCCATTCTTTTCCTGGCTGCTGCCTCGCTGAAAGGGGAGGAATTTAGGCTTGAAGTTGTAGTGAAGTGAAGCTTTGCTTCAGGTGCATCATGAGCCTCTGTTATGCAGTACACAGACACACTAATAGCAACAGACGCTAATAGGTTTCTATGGTAATGGAGACAGAGTGACGATAATGCTTAACAGCTCTGAGAAGCCACAGAGATGATTTTCGGCAATGTTTTTGGTTTAAAAAAAAAAAAAATATATATATATATATATATATATATATATATATATATATATATATAAAATAAAAGGGCTGTTTTAAACCACATGTACACATATTGATGGCCTCCCAACACTTCATTTAGGTCATTAAGTTGATTCTTGATATAAAAAAATAATAATAATAACGCAAGTTTATATTTAAAATGTATTTTGGTCCAAAAAATTAAAGACTTACATAAGAATGGAAGTCTGAGTTACTGTGAAAGGCTAAGTGTACTTGATCTTGTGCAGAATCCTTTGCAGTGGTCTAGGAGGTGAGCTTGCCCGGATGTGTTGGGCATATGGGGATAGCTGATTCTAGGGGTGTTTGCTGTTGGCAGGAAGTGCTAGAGTCATCAGTTTTCCTTCGTGGAAATATCTTTGGGAATGGAAGGTGTGTTGAGTGGTTCACTGCCAGAGTGGCCAGTGCATGGAACAGGCTGGTAAAATGGAACAGGACAAATATTGGTTTGGATATTTTAAGAACAGCCTGGAAACACACCACATGAACTAGTGAATGGTATTCTGGCAAAAATGGATGGATATTGTTGCCCATGCTTGAAGTACTGATATGTGTGTATGTAAGGATGGAAATATACTTATAACAAATAAGAAACTAGAATGGTCTCATAATTTAAACTCTATGGACTGTATAAACATGCTTGGAAGGAGCTAATAATAAGAATAAGCATTACAGCTTGTGGTCTCTCAAATAACTAAGCAACAGCCAAAAAATAAATAAACAAATAACACACACAATAGTTATGTAATGTGTGATTTTAGTAAATCTGGACATAAAATATATAATCGTCATATAAGATGAAGCAGTCTGCTGAACTTAGATACTAAAGACAGGATTTAATAACATGGGCTTGTGTATAATAACACTACTGTCTTAACTTGTCATAAATGAAATACACTACATTGAACATCAAGGGGAAGCATGATAACTAATGTCTTTTGGCTTTTCCTGGTAAGAGGTCACCACAGCAGAACTCCGGTCTGCTAATGATTGGCAGTGGATTTTTTTATGGTGCCGAGTTGCCAGCTCAATGCCATACCTTCAAAGAAGGCACATACATTCATGCACACACCAACCTGCGTGTCTTCAAATGTCAATCGGCCACAGGGAGGACATGCAGACTCCACACAGAAGGTGCTCTAGCCAAGAATCGAATGGGAGAACCTCTTGCTGTGAGGCGACAATGCTTAACCGCTGCACCACCACAGCTATAAGGGGAAGCATGATGATTTTCTTATATAAGTAAATATGCATAACAAGTCATGTAATTCCTTTAACTTGAATTGTCCTTTTTGTAACTCATCTTGACCATATATAATACATAAGTGGTTACCAAGGTAACTAATGTTTATACATGACATCAAGCTGACAAAGTTGTTCAGGAGAAACAGTAGAAGCCTGAACTTGAAATGTCACAGAATGTAACAATCATATTCTGAACAAATAGTATTAAAATGACAAAAGGCAATTTAATAACATGGGCTTCTGTATAATAACACTACTGTTTTAACTTGTCATAAATTACATATACTATATTGAGCATCAAGGGGAAGCATGATGATTTTCTCATATAAGTAAATGTGCATAACAAGTCATATAATTGCTTTAACTTGAATTGTGGTTTTGTAACCCATCTTGACCATACATAATACTTAAGCTGTTATCAAGGTAACTAATGTTTTATACACAACATCTACCTGACAAAGTTGTTCAAGAAAAACAACAGAAGCCTGAACTAGGAATGTCACAGAATGCAACAATCACATTCTGAACAAATAATATTAAATTGACAATAATTACTCAGTTTAACCTTTGCTGATTATACAAAATAGAATGTTGCCACTTAAATCTAAAAACTTTCAGTATATGCCATAAAATGGCAATTTATGAAAATGGAAAGGGAACTTGTAATCATTAATCACAATAAGTTAATTTGTTGTTTTTAATCTATAATTTCACTCATTTTATAATAAGAAATTACAGATATGAAGATCCTTATGTGTAGGAAATGGGGGAAGAGGGATGCACTGATAATTAAAATACACTAACTTTCATCAATGTTCACATAAAACAAACTTGATGCTTTAAGTTAGCAACAAACAAAGTGATGACTAAATCCTGGCAAACAATGAAATATAACTTCTGATATATCCAGTAAAATACATTGCATTATAAATATTAGGTATAAATATTATTACCATCTATTTATATTAAGCAATACGTTTTGAAAGACTTCATCAATAAGTGTGAATGTGTTAAATAACTGTGTGCTATAATCTTTTACTGAGGTTTTATATATGATACATCCTACTTTTCTATGATTGAATTGCTTGTCATCTATATATCATGTCAATATTAATTGTTTATACAATAAGTAGACATTTATATTGTATTAGAATTTTGTCTAATCTACAATAGTACTATATCTGTTCAAAATAATATAAATATTGCTTATTACTATTACAAATATTCTCCATATGATAATTCAATTTATTGAGCTCAGATGTTCTGGATTGTCAAGGTATGAGTGATAAGCTGATGGACTTAGGTTTATCCATCAGATTAGGAATGATTTTCATTCCATTGCTAGTGCAAATCTTAGTTTTGTTAACAATTTATTAATTTAAATTTATTTCACAAAAACATTTTTAGTATGCCTGACCAAAACTTTACTTTATTGGCAAACCCTTGAAGTATAAAACTGATAAGTTCCTTTAAAAGCTTAAACACATACTTTATAGTTATCAGAGGAAAATGTTTAATAGTCACAATAAAACAAAAAATACACAGTCTAAACCTAAGATGGATTTAACTTTATTATTTTTAAACACCAGTGGCTTAAACAACCCAAGCAAGAGATCAAATCTACTGAAATATTTAAAATTGAACAAAGCACAAATTGTCTTCCTTCAAGAAACTAATTTAAAAACAAATGACAATTACAAATGGAATCCTAAGGAATATATGATATTGGCACAATCCACTTATAAGACAAAGACAAAAGGGGTAACAATTTTATAGAAAACAAATGTGATTAACCCAGAAATGATTTATGAGTATGATGATAAAGAAGGCCTTATGGCATTAGTAATAGTTAAATATAATAATAGAATATGGACCCTAGCCAATCTATACTGGTTCCTAGGCATTGAAACAGGAACTGCTAAAAACATTTGGATTTAATTTCCAATAATTATAAAGGCAACATAATATTAGGAGGAGATTATAACTGTATATTTGATATTTCTGAAACTACAAATAAAAGACTGCTGAGTACATCTGCTGTATCAAAAGCTTTAAACAAGTGGGTAGAATCATTTCATCTTGCAGATCCTTTAAAATTTAAGGAAGATAAATCTTTGTTGTTTTCCCATCAAGATCACAGATTTGGTACCCAAACTAGAATAGATAAAATATTTGCTGCCCATGACTTACACTCTAAAATCATTAATTTCTCAATCACTCCCTGCCCCTTTTCAGACCACAATTCATTGATACTAAAACTTCAAAATGGGTACAAACCATTAATCTTTAACTCTAGAATTCCAGCATATATAACTAAAATTAAAGAGTTCAAACCCTGGTTATTTTCTGAATTACAGTTCTTCAATATTAATTACACCACTTGAGATAAATAAAATAATGATATGGGACTCATTAAAAGCTTGTATATATGGTAAAACCCTAACTTGGTATAAAAAAAAACAGAGAATGGGATTCTGAATTATTAGATCTTCGATCCAAACTTTTGTCAGTAAAAGCTGAAAAAAATCAAAATCATTTGGAGATGAAAAAGAAAGTAGAAGTATTAAACAATAAATACAATGAAATTCTAATACATAAAACTAGTTTATCTTTAGTAAAACTAAAAATTAATACCTTGGCCACTTCTCCCAAGTATCTACATCATTTATCCACAAGAATCAAAATACAATCAAGCTAATAACATTAAAAGTATCTTCCATGAAAAGAAAGGGAAACTGTCTTGGATATAGGTGACATTCTTGATGCCTATAGAAATCACTATATGGAACATTTCCAAAAAGAAAACGTACATATCAATCAATTAAAACTAGATGAAAAATGTTCTAATATAAAAAAATACCAAAAAAATTAAAACTAGATCTGCAAGCACCCATATCCTACAAAGAAATTACAGATACAATAAAAGAGGGTAAAAATAATAATGCACCAGGTATAGATGGCATAATTGTGGAAATATATAAACTTTTTCCTTCAAAGATACTATCTCTCTTCAATAAAACTCTATTAGAAATTCACTCACAAGCTTTAATACCACCCTCTTGGAGATATTCCTTAATCACACCAATGTTAAAGGAAAACAAATCCCCAAACCTCTGTACCTCATCTAGACCTAAATCATTATTAAATAATGACTATAAGCTATTTATGACAATATTAGCTAACAGAATGAAAATACCACTATCCAAAACAATAAATAATGATCAAACTGGATTTTATATCATAGACACACACATGACAATATTAAAAGGATAATTTCTCTTATAGATTATGTGAATAAAGAAAATAAAGAAACACTCATAATTGTCTTAGATATAGAGAAAGCCTTTGATTCCCTAAATTGGGACTTTTTATTCAAAATCCTAATGCTATTTTATTTTCCTGCATCCTTTGTTCGTCTCCTAAAGAATAAATACACAAATAATTTAGCGTATGTCAAGTTAGGTCCTTTTACCTTTGAATCTATACATATAACAAAAGGCACTAAACAAGGATGCCCCATGTCATTGATTCTTTTTCCTCTGGCTATTGAAATATTGGCAGATTCAATTTGTAACAATATAAAAATCAAAGGAATATATGTTTATGAACAATACAATTCTAAAGTAATGCCATTTGCTGATAACATATTACTAACATTATCTAAAAAAAAAGACATTAGAATAATTAGATATATTAATTGATACATTTTACATGACTTCCAGACTCCATTTTAATAAATCAAAATCAAAATTTTTATTTTTAAATAAAAAAAAAGAACTGCAGACTAAGGGGGATCACATCATAGGGAAACAAGAATCTACTTTAAAATATCTAGGAATTGAGTTATGCAAGGATAATAATGAATTAGTCTCAAAAAACTACAATAAAATCATCAATACAATTAAAATCTCTGTGCAAAAATGGAACAAAATATTATTAACATTTGAAGAAAGATTACAGTTAATAAAAATGGTTTTACTGCCCAAGATCCTATTTATATCCTGGCAATACAACTGTTACCAGAAATGAATATACTTAAAGAAATAAATTCATGCCTAATAAATTTTTTATGGTTTCCAAAAAGAAACAGAATAGCTTTAATACATCATATCAGACCATGGAAACAGGGAGGATTAAACTTTCCTGATATAGAAGCATATATAAAAGCATCAATATCTAAAACAATCTCAGATCGGATAAGTCCAAATTACTCTGCAAATTGGAAATAATTGCTAACTGTAATATCAATAAATGAATTTGACAAAAAAATTCAACTAACAGATAAAAACAATTTGCTATGACACATATTATGTATTAGTATGCAATATAACATAACTAAACCCACTAAAACTCATATGATTAATTATTACATTGACTCATTTAGGAAAATTGTTAATGCAAACATAGATTTAAAAATATGGTTTAATCTTTTAACACCGCTTTTAGTCACAATGAACTTTCCACATAAAATATATAGAGAAATTATTAATTCCTGGGAACAGAAAGGATTTGTATCCAAGATCTAAAAGTTTTAAACATGCAAGTAATAAAAACATGCAAAATTCCACAACAGTACTGGCTAACTTTACAGAGTATTCTGGCATATTCTCAAGATTTAAGTAGAACAATTAACAAATGTTCATCTAAAGAAATACCTAAATTTACGAAATACATATATGAAATCATATATAATGACTTTGACATGGGAAACAGTATTTCAAACTTTTACAAAATATTGATAAACTATAAAACAACAACCAAAACCTCATAGTTGAAATATATAACAAAAGGACACTCAATACAGTTAACTGATGATATTAAAACAAATATCTTATTATTGATAAAATATACATCCCTTACACAGTACTGGAAAGTTTTTAATTGGAAATGCTTGCACAGAGCATTCTTAACACCAGATAGAATCAGTAAAATTACTTCTTCCATAAAAGGAATATGTTGGAGATGTGAGTAAATACACAATGCAGATTGGCACCACATTTTCTTTGATTGTGTTAAAATTAAGCCATTTTGGAATGGTATTAATAACTTTCTACAAGCTTTATTTAATGAATCATTTTATTTAACTAAAGCTCTTGTATTATTAAAAGTGAATGAAGGTCCTCATTTAAATAGGTCAAACATGTATCTAGTATGAACTATACTTGCAATTTCAAGGAAGTGTATAACAAGAAGATGGAATACAAACACAACACCAACTTTGGAAGACTTCTACAGCCTACTGAAGACCACAGCATTATTGGAAATTAAAATTAAAGAACTAAGAATTTATCCAAAGCCATTTATCAACAACCCTTGGGGGAAAGTCTTATCATTGATTGACACTATACAGTGATTGAGCAGACACTCTGATAATGGATTGGACATACTTATAAAGTAACTGTATACATTAAGATCTGTTATAGTGTCAGGCTAATGTAAATAGTGTACACAGTTATTTAAAATGTTATGTATAAATACTATGGAATTAATTCAAATGTATTTGAAAAATAAAAAATCATTTTGAGAAAATAGCTTAGAATGGCCTATTTCCCATGCAACACAGTACACATGAAGAGTCTTTCAAGTCAGGCCCAAAAATGTCCAAGGATTAGAAGTATTTCACTTTACTATAGTCACACCGCAAGTATTTAACAGTTCCACAGCCATGGAAGGCTCTTAACAGCTTCCCACACAGGCAAGTCAAACTGCACAGGTACAACTGCCTTCATCCAAATTTTCTTTGCAGGATAGTAGATCATTTTTCCGAAGATGTCAGACTTTTTCCTTTTCTGGTACCGTACACTTTCCCCTAAAATGGTGCACTCCACAATTTTAAGCTGACAACCTAAGGAAAAAAGTCTTCTACTGCTGGATTTTAACAATAAGGAATCTGCAGTTCTTTTAGGTAGTTTTTTTCTTGCCTCAGGCTTAATTTGCTGTTTTTCTAGGCATTTTTCTTGCTTCAGGCTTAATTTGCAGTTCATTTTCTGATCGGTTGTGACTTTTTAGTACAGTTTTTATATTACTCTGTATAACAGGAGCAGCTGCTATATTTGGCTGGGCTGTTTTGTGCTGCTTTCCTTGCTACCTACTGCTACTGACTTTACCAGGTCTAACAGGATTTGTCCTTGCTGCACTGCTCACTGCAATCTATGTGGCACTACTGAGATTCAACTGGCTTCTTACAAAGTGTTTATCATTGCTGTGTAACATTCCCAACACTTGACTCGGTCCCTTACCTAGCTTGCATGATTGCTATGATTGCTATGGGTTGTACTGTATGGTACACTTTGGCTACAAGCTGCACTGAACTGAGGCCTGCTGCTGTTTGTTTACAGGACCTACTTGTTGATCCCAGCTCAGCTGCACTACGTTGCATACTCTAGTTTTTAAATTGATCACACAGGCCAGTTGTTCATATTGCCATTGTTCTTATAACTGCTCCTTGCTGCTTCCATATACTTTCACAACCTTCATCAACAGAAAACCAACAGAGTCCTGCATCATCTGGTACAAGACTGTTCATCACCAAAGAGCTTTTGGCCTGCTCATTATCTTGGGATTGATCCTACTGCTTTTCCTCGGGTGAGAGAAGAAGCAAGGGGAAGGTGGTGAAACTAGCACTAGCAGTAGGCAGATAGTAGTCTAGAGGCAGCTGTACCCACCAGGAATAACTAGAAATTGAACTTAAAAAACAAACCATCCTGGTGGAATCACAACACCTATAGGCTGTATAACAGAATGAAGACAATCATGGCAAAAATTAGGTGTAGCAACCAGCAGGATACTAGCACTCTGTTCAAACTAAACAAACAACTCAGAGGATAAATAAAGTCTACAAAGTCAAATTTGAGGTACATTTGGCCTCCCAGGTCTAGGACAACCACAGGGCATTCTTTAGCTATGTCTGCAACATTAAAGGCAATATACAGTTTTGTGCAGAGCTCATTGTTAGTGGAATTACTTATGCACCTATACTGAACCAGAGGATATAGCAAATCTACTGGCAGACAGATTCAAATCTAACTTTACTCCTCTCTCTCCCTCAGCCTCCCCTTAGGAAATGTCATCATTTATGACTACCTCTACTATCATTTGGGAGCAGTTCCTCAATGGTCTCTTTAAGGCCAAAAATACTGCATTGATGGGGCCAGACAATATTCCAGTCTGCCCTCTAAACAGCATGAAACATGATGCATCAGGCCCATAGCTTCCAAACAGGCTTTATGCCTTACAAATGGAGAATAGCAACTGTAATCCATCTGTACAAAAGTGGGCCATGTACAGACTTGGGAAACTGCAGACCCATAAGTCTCTAGCCATCGCAACTGTACAGATTTTTGCAGAATGCACAGCTTTTTGTCTCATATTTTTGGCCTATCCCTAATAAAATTTTTGGTTTTCTGTCAAATCATTGAGGGTGGAATTTACTAAATACAGACTTTTAGAATTTTTTATCTTACAGAAAATGTATAACACAAATCCTGCTAATTTAGCAGCGTTCTATGGTTATAAGAGCAATATTTAAAATCTGTCCCTATTTTTAGGCCTTTGTTCCCCGTTATTTTAGGTTTTGTCCAAATTTCCTGCGCTAAGAGGTTCAGAGGTATGTAAGTCTCACTAGTCTCATATGCAAAGTCATGGAAAGAAGTATCATGGAAATGATCAATAATGACATAAGAAACCTACAGACACTGGAGCCAACCCACTTTGATTTTTGTCAAGGTCAGGTCATGCCTACTCAACCTAATAGGCTTCTTTGAAAAGGTCAGTAAACCAATGGATGAGGGAAAAATGGTTTACACTGCCTCCCCTGACCTTTACAAAACATTTGCAACATTACCTTACTTGGGGATTGTTGACAAACTCAAGAGGTTAGGTATAAATAGGGTCATAGGTTCATAGATTAGTACTAGGCTAGCTGCCTTTGCGAGCCATTTTGAGCCTAACCAGTTATCCTCTGTGAGATTCAAATCCTGTACTTTGTGTTTGTAAGGCAAGCACCTTAACCATTAGGCCACCCTCCCAATCCTTATCTCACCCAGTGGATAGCCAGCTGGCTCACAGAAGAGACCCAGGAAATTACAACTGGGAAGTCTAAGTCTACAAAGAGGCCAGTTGCACGTGTAGTCACTCAGGCATCTACTACTCTGAAGTAAAGGCCAATGTCAAAGGCCTCTGGCTGACCAAATCTGCAGATGATTGCAAATTAGGAGCAGTCATAGAATTTTCTACCAACAATAATGTTCTCCAGGATGGCCTGACACAGACAAATAACTTGTTTCACAGCTGTGGACTAAAACTAAGAGCCAAGAAATGCATAATGGTATCCTTTAGAAAGAAATCCACCCATTTTGTCTAACATATTAACAACATACCCCTAAAAGACAACCCAGTATTCAGGGACTTTGGGGCACATGTAGACAGTAATATAGCCCTTGACCATCACATTTACAGCAGTGAGGTAATCATTCTTTGTTGTTGAACTTATAAACAAAGGTATGGCATCTAGGTCCAAAGAGGTCATTGTTCCCCTGTATTCAGCATTCATCAAACATTTCATTGAGTGCAATGCCCCCTTTGGCATATACCTAATCAGGCACATCCAACAACTGGAATGTCCACAGTAGTTCATCACTAAAAGAATAGAGGGCATAAATACAATGTCAGCTGCAGATTGCCTCAAAGCTTTATTCATGTATTCTGTCTGCTGTATGCTGTTGAGGAGACATCGATGTTTGGCATACAAGGCATAGTAGGACCCCACCCTGATGGACCTCCAGCATATCTACAAAGCAAACAGCACCAGAATTACGTGTTCTAAAGACAAACCTTGCTGTGATCTAAAAGGAATGCTAGAAAGACAGATTTGTATCCCAGAAACTTCCCCTTCTCTGGAACAGACTCTCTATCCATCTGAAGTAGAGTTCCTTCCTAATCCAATTCAAGTGTAACTTGGACAATTGGATGAGGAACAGGAACTTCATCTTTGGTTTGGCACCTATGTCTCGAATAGACAAAGGCAACCTGTAAATGATTCATCTCCCAGGCCACTGCTTGTAAATGTTTCATCTCCCAAGGCCCTGCTTACATTTATCAAGGTTACCAGAACTTGTCAGAGATTTGGAATGCATGACATAAAAAAGGCCCCAGTGGTGATTAGCCTAGTATACACCTACAAACCTGTGAAGATGCTGGTATCTACTTTTCTCTTCATATTTAGGCTAGTTATTGATAGTAACTATACCGGCTGCATCTAAGTGTGTGGTAACTGAATCTGATCATTTCACATGCTCACTGTGCAGCAACTGACAAAACTGCCTCTTTGAAGCAGGTGTTTTGTGGCATCCAAGCCAGACTATTTTCAATCTGTTGGTGCAATCAAGCTTTGAAGTGAGTCATATATGACACTTCCACCAGCCTCAGTCATTCTATTGATGGTATATGAGCCTGCTATTCTAGAATGTATTTTTTGTTTATTTTTGCTACCTGTTTGGAGATCACTCTATTGTTTTTATATTAATTTCACTAATTGCTGTCTGACTACTTACCGCAAGTGTGTACTATACCAGACTATAATTATGCACTACTCTCAGATCGTACTGTTTAATTTATACTATACTTTTAGTCATCATGCTACTGTTACACTGAATTTGTGCACCGTATCAAACTATAGCTGTGGGTTGCAGTCAGAGTGTCCCATGCAGTTTCTTTCTTGTAGGTTCAAGTAGTTGTTTTATTAGTGATAGCATATCTTAGCCTTATCTATTACTTCTCCACAGCACAGTTTATCTACTCAACATATCTTGTCTGCCTGCTGACTAAATTAGTACAATATATAATTTCTGCCCTGTGTTATTTGACCAATGTAGCAAACGTAGAAGCCTGGTCTACTTTTATCCTTTCTCTTCCAGCCTTATTGCACTTCGTTCATAGGTAAATACTATGCTATCAATCTGCAGACTATTGCAAGCCTTGCTAACAACTAGAGGTCACAATCAAACTCTGTACCTTGGATCTGTGGTGTGAAGCCCTTAATCATTATGCCCACCCCCAGCCCAACTTTATGTTCTGAAAGTGCCTAATGCCCATCAAGAACTACTTACTGTTAGACCCCCATGACATGATTTGGGAGAGGTGGAATTATCTGTATAATGTGCAGGCCACCCTCTCCCACAGATGATCAGTAAGCATTGCATAAGCTCGCCCAAACCACAACAAGATCATAAGTCAAGTCTCATAACTCTCATGTGTCAATTGACAGCATCCGGTGTCAAAGACCATGAGGGAATACCGATTCCACTAAAATGGGGTCATAAACCAAATTCACAACTCTTTCTTAAATAAGGTAAGTTTATCATTTTTAATCCTTACAGGAATTCTATTTTATAATACTGGAATTTTCAGAGTAATAAAGTTTTGCCTTGAAGTAATGGTGTAAGTAATTTTACATGGCTATGTCTTGAGGAAACTTTTATCTGGTTCAGTTTTATGTTAAATCTCTACTTCAAAAAGGAAACATGAAATACCATGTAGGCCAGCAATATTTTGCCCCGAATGTAGTGGTACTGTAAGAAGTCAAGGTTTAATACTTTGCATCTCTACTAGTAAACCAATATGTTGAGTTTCTAAAAATATCACTCCTAATGTCTCCAAGGATTAATTGTCTGAGACAGCTCCAGCATAGCCACATAATTTAGTGAGTCACGAGACTGTAGACTATAAACCTTTCCCACCAAGTCTGCACATCCAAGTAGAAATGTCCTAGTAATTTGTGATTCCATTGTCAGGCAAGCTGACTTTACACTCACAAAGTTGGACAAAAGGATACTGGTGTCAGGATCTGTGATGTTGTAAGGGCCCTACAGTCTCTCAAACAGGATAAATATGACTACAACCTGGTGGTGGCTCATGCGGGTATGAATGACTTCTGGGGCTCCATGCAGAAGGTCATGCAGAGAGATATGCTGGAGCTTGCTAAGCATGTGCCAAATGCAGATAAAACTCTGCCCCTGAGCAGAATGCTCCCCTCACTTAGAAAGATTCCCAGATACAAAAGGAGGATGATTGTGTTTAACTAAGTAGTCTTATTTTTGTGGGAGGCAGTATCTGTCAGTTTAGGATAAGATGACCATTTCACCAAGGATGGCAGATGCACTATTACTTCAAAATATTCTGCATACTGGTCAAAGCACTTTCTGCTCCGATGGTGCCTTTTCATGCAAAGTCCACCTTCTGGACATTCCAATATAGGAAAAAGGTTTGCAGTCATTTCCAGTTTGAATCACATCTGTGTTGCTCTGCTCAGTGCCACAAGGCTTAATAGTACATTGTCAGATCTCAAAACTTTCTTGCAACTTGAATACATTCATATTCATGTTGCTACAGAGACACAGTTTCAATAAAAATTAGTTCCTCCTCTTTGCCAGTTTTCATCAGAGATTTTCTGGAATAGCACATTCGGATATGAAGGTACATTTTCATACTTAACAATGTATACATGTTTACATAAAAGGCTGGACACCTGGGCTTTATTTGTACATGGAAAGTGATCCTGGTTGTTAGCAAGTGTTGACCCAGTTTGTTTTTGGAAAATATGGAAGAGTCTCAATATGTATCAGTCTGTTATATCTCAGGGTTCTTTTTCTTGTTATGGCACAATTTGGATGCAGTAGATAGCTGGTGGAACACATAAATAGCCCCCCTCCCTGAAATGTATAGAAGATAATACATACTGTTCGCCTCTGTACTGGCTAAATTAAGTAAAGTGTACCTTTCTTCAAAGGAATGCAGTTATGTAACCAAATTAAATATTACATAACTTTCTCGGAATAATATGCCATTGCCCTCAGCTACCACAAAATGCATTTAACTGATGATTTATTTTTTATGCTAACCTATCAGTTCACTAGGTAAGCCCTATGGACAAAGTGTCTCATATCAAGGGCAGCATGAAATTACTGTCTGGTTAAGTGGCTTGCTCAGAGTAACACCACAGGCAATGGACAGCAAAACAGTCAAATCCTGTACCCTTGACTACAGGAAACAGCTGATTAACAGTTCAGAGTCTTAATCCTCTATGCTAACTGCCAGCATAACTTACAGAAGTAATGAGTCGAACATTCCATCTGACTAGTCTGGCCAACAAGTCCATCAAAATATTGCACTTGAGGGGTAGTGGCCAAGATGCCAGACTCTAGCAGCACTGAACATTAGCTCTGCTTATAACATTTTTGTTCTGACAGGAAATATAATCTGATTTTTGGAAATACTAATCCAAAAGTATATCAGAGGATTTGTGAATATAGGTCTTTTATTATTTTTCAAAAATGAGTACTAAAACATAAGTTTTTATTATTTTTTCCTGTCAAGAAGTTTTTCCTCAAGAAATCCAAGTATGAATAACTCGAAGAACTCTCATCAGGACAGTGTGGTAAAGATGACGCTGCAAACATTAATAACTACTATTCAAGAACTATCTATAAAATGGACAAACTAGGGAATAAAATAGATACTATTAAACAAGACAAGTAGTAAGCAGCTGTACATTGTTAGTGAAATGGCTAAAAAACATTCTGAACAAATTGCTTTTATCGAGGAATCTGTAACAGATATGGATGGCAGACTGATGGAATGTGAAAGTCAAAATGAGTTTCTTTTTAAACAGAATGCAAAACTAACAGAAAAGATGGAAGACCTAGAAAGTAGGTCATGGAGAAACAATATTAGAATCTGTGGAGTACCAGAAAAGGAAGAGGGAACTGATATGATACACTTTCTTAATAACTTTCTTCCAACAGCACTAAATCTTCCTGAAGCCCTTTCCTTTGGTATAGAGAGGGCTCTAGCAAAACCTGCTTCAACCTCCTAACCCCAGATCCATCATTGTTAGATGTTTGCCCTCCCAAGATAGGGATTTGGTTCTGAAGTCTGTGTGGAATAATTCTCCCATCAAGATAAAGGACAAACTCGTTCATTTTGACAATGGCTATACTTCTGTCATATCTAGAAGGAAAGAATGTGTTCCCTTGATAAAATCTCTTAAAAAGTTAACATCAAAGCACAAATTCTCTTTCCCTCCAGGATAAAAATATTTTTACCAGAAGGCTTTCCCTCCATCAACTGTCAGGTCATGTGCAATGCCCAGGGCATAATAATGAATGTGTGTGCTGGCTGCCTTGGAAGCTATCACGATTCCCACATCTGGCATCTGACACAGCTGTACCAGAGATTTGCCAATGGGGACATCCCTCATGGTCACCTAGTGGGGGATGCTGGATATGCACTGGAGCCGTGGCTGATGACACCCATCAGAAATGCACACACACACACACACACACACACGAACAAGAACTCCATAATAAGGTACACGCACAGAGCAGAATTATAGTAGAGCATGTGTTTGGGATGCTCAAGTCACGGTTCTGGTGCCTGGACACATCAGGTGGAGCCTTGCAGTACTCACCAGCTATATGTACCTAAATTGTCCTTGTATGTGCCATGCTACACAATATGATCCTGTGGAAACAGCTGCAGCGGGAACAGCATGCGGCAGGGCCACACAGCTCCCCACCATTGCTAAGGCCTGCACAGGCACAGAGTGACTCAGAGAAGGAACAACCTGAGCCTGCTCCAGTAGGCAGAAGGAGGCATGCCCTTTATGCCCTGGCCTTGGCAAAGAGGCAACGCATAGCACATACACTGACACAGGAGGGACCCAGGGAATAACACTTCTCTCCAACTCTCACATACAGTAAAAGGGATGCCAAACAGTACACTACCTGTGCCTAACCATGTGTAGGGAGTGTAGTATGTGCATCCGACATAGGCAGCCCTGCAGCACCACCCTCAATACTGGGATACCCACAAGGTAAGTGACTCACACACGCCAGTCGGGGTGGGTCACATACCCAACAACAGTCACAGCCAGCAGGACAGGTGTAGACAAACAAAAACAAAGGCTGTGCTATGGCCTCTAAATGAGGCCTATGGGTAACCTCCCCTCAGGCCTACACAGACAGACTACAGCAGGTCAGGCAGTAGGATGTCAGTTCTGAAGGATAGGAAGTCAGAAACTAATATGTAGGTAATTAAACGCTAAGATCTGTAGTACACTAATATGCCTCTAACCAGCATGCTAGGTAAGACTACAGACTGAAATGGAGTACCGACATACTAGTATAGTCCTAGAAAATGTGTATAAGTGTCAGGTGTGCCCCCCCAATCCGATGCAGAAATGTAGTCAAGGTCAGGTGTGCCCCCAATCCTGTGTAGAAATGTAGAACTAACCAGGTGTGCCCCCCATCCCACATAGAAATATAGTAACAGTCAGGTGTGCCCCTCCCCCACAATCCTGTATAGAAATGTAGAAATAGTCAGGTGTGCCCCCCCATCCTATGCAGAAATGTAGTAACAGTCCCTGCCAAATGATTGATGGATACCCTGCAGAGATAGCATGCTACCTGTAGATGTACAACACAAAGGTCAGCACTGCAGTACAAACTACCTTGACTCAATCCACACATTCAATACAGACGGCCATAATGGGCATGCCCACACACTTAGAGTAATGAAGGCAATGTCAGTCAACAACATACTGAAAGGTCATACTGGGCATGCTCACACACTTAAACACATGAAGGCCATGTCTGCAAACACCAGTGGACCAGACATATCTGCCAGCTGCAGATGTTAGTGCAGACACTCCTCAGTATGCACCGCACATGCTTTGCACACACAGTGGATAGAAATACAGACATATATGTAAGGACAACACACTATAATAAGCCAAAAGTAGACATACATAGATGTGTGGAAGAGGGCGACTGTGACAAGGAGCCATCCAGGGCTCTCCCGCCCAGCATGCAGCAAAAGGGCCACAACCACATGAGGGTCTGATGTCACACACTGCCGATATTACCCACCGGTATCTGTCAGCATTACAGAGTATGTGGTGCACGTGTCAGCTGTGTAACATGACTGTTCAAGGAATTAGTCATCTAGCAGCTGTATACATGTACCTGTGGAATATGACCCAGGTTGTGCCCACACGTGGCATGTCAACCCCCTAGATGAATGTGTTATGGCCCATGCACACACACTGCCCTCCCCATAGCCCCAGTATGACAAACCTGCTGAGGTTATCTACTGTGAAATACACCTTTGGGAGAGTTGCATTCTAGTAATCTCTGTGCCACATCCCATAACTGCATACTGCTGTAGTATGAAAAAATAGTTAGGTAGGAGTTCAATTTCCAGACATAGCAACTGTGTGTGTAGAGAGCAATGTTTTTAGAGTAGTCACACTCCCTGCAATTCAAATGCTCATTTTTGGCAAGGCTGCTGATGTTATCCACCTAGAAATACACCTCTGGCAAGCTGTAGCTTAATGATATCCAAAGCACATCCTGTAACTGCATACTGCTATAGCGTGCTAAATTAGATTGGTAGCTGTTCTACTCCCAGACATGGCAAGTGTGTGTGTCTATCTGTGTAGAGAATAATGCTTTTTAGGGTAGTCACACTCCCTACAATTTAACTGCTCATCTTTGGCAAGGCTGCTGATGTCATCCACCTGGAAATACACCTCTGGGAAGAATTTAGTCCAGTAATCTCTGTAGCGTGCCATAACTGCATATTGCTGTAGTGTGTTATAGACCTCTGTTAGGGGGTCTATACCCACGTATGGCGGTGGTGGATATTTTGTGTGTGTTTCAATGTTGGCGTAGATTTAGGCTAGTCACACTCAATACAAGCCCAATGGTCTGCTTTGGCAGTCCTGCTGATGTCAGCCAATGTGAAATACACCTTTGGGGAAGAAGGCCTTCAATAATCCCTGTGGTGTGTCCTATAACAGCTCCATGATGTAGTGTGATATTGACCTCTGTTAGGGGTTCTATACCCACACATGCGGATTGTGGATGTTTTGAGTGTGTTTCAATGTCTGTGTGGGGAGCAATGCATTTTAGGCTAGTCACACTCAGTACATGTCCAGTGGCCTACGTTGGCAGTCCTGCTGATGTCATCCAATGTGAAATACACCTTTGGGGAAGGAGTACTCCAGTAATCTCTGTGATGCATACTATAACTATGTAGTGTAATAAACTAGTTAGGAAGGGGTTCAACTCCCAGACATGACAGTTGTGCATGTGTGTTTGTAACTTGTATCCTGTGTGAGTGTCAGACCTCTCAACCAATCAGGGACAAATTTGAACAGAATCAGGGAAAAGTCAAGAAAAAATCAGGGACACTTTTAAAATATTAGTGCTATTAAGTTGAAACATTGAGAGAATCAGAGCATATGAATTGATACACAGTTTCTGAAGTAAAAGAAGTGTATAACTCTTAATTATTGTCATTATTCATTAAGTGTAATTCACCACCTTTCTGCCCAAAGTCAGTAGTTTTAGGAGGGATTCAGAGGGACAGAGCAAACATTTGAGTCAAAATCAGGGATGTCCCTGAAAATTAGGGACAGTTGAGAGGTATGGTGAGTGTGTGACACTTGGGCCCAATGTGTGGTCAGATTTGCAAATGTATTTTATGGTGGCCCTATATCACAATGTCCACTGTACAGGGATAACAGATGTGAAATAGCTGAGAGGCTGGGGTGCAAATCCATACCCATACATGTGACATCACTGCCAGGCAATCACAGTTAGCAACCCCAGTATTACCCAGAGCACACTCTCAACCCATGTCACACACACACACACACACACACACACACACACACACACACACACACACACACACACACACACACACACACACACACACATATGCCGAGGCAATGGCCAATATGTATGTCGTACACTGCATATTGGTGACTAATAGTAACTATGGAGTGATTGCAGTGACCTACAGAGGGCATGACACCATGTCCATCTGTTCAATAGGCACATACATGCAGACAATGCATCTTCCCCTTTTTCCCCACTGGACACCTGCAACACCTGTTGTGCCATCACATGTGACCAGCAAAGGACATATCATGCCAGAAAACATGCCCTGTATGGACAGATGGCACTGATGCTAGGGAATGCCATCATGCATGCTATCAATGTAAGTGCAGGGTTAACCTGCTGTCCATTACCAGTTCCTGCCACAGGTGGCCAAGATTGGCAAATCTGATGATAATCTGTGTAGACAACATGGGCGCAACACCCCAGGTACAGCTCCACATGTCACTGTACATTCATGTGGGAGGTGTGAACATCCCAGACACCATCCATGTCATGGACTAGGGAACACATACATGGCAAGTGATGCACAGCATTGGCCGCACGCAATAGCCACCCAGGTGACTGGATGGTGGATAAAATACCATGTGTGGGCACATGCAGACACCACAGGCCTGAGCCACAATGTGGACCATTGTCATGTGGCCTAATGCCAAGGTATACCCATCACCTAGCCTTGTATAGCCATCTGGCAAAGTCGAGCACCACATACCAGTGCAGAAATGTACCCATGCATGTCAATACTGGCACCCTGTGTGTTCATGTGTGCATTTTATGATGTGTATGATCACATCCACACTCACTACAACCCTCAGTGACATACTGAAACATGCTGTCTGATGTCAGACACCTTGCCATACCCTTTGCCCGTATATAACCTCCATATGACCCGTGTGGTGCATGTGATACCTGCACAGTAATGTGTTGTGGCAATCTCACTAGGGATGGGCTGTATTCCTGCCCCTGCCGAGTGTGTCAATGTGTGTGTGCATCCCTGTGAGAGTGTGGCTGTGTTGATGCTGTCACCTGTTCATGCGGACAGGCATGTGTACATCACCTACCTTATAGCTACCATATCCCTGTTGCAGATGTCACTCACCATCACATATATGCCCTACAGACTCCACAACAGGTAACCTATGTGGTGCATCCAACAACTGCATAGGACTGTGATAGCACTATATAAACATCAGGGGTTTGATAACCTGTTCTAGTAGGTGTGTGACAAAAACATACTTAGGTTTTACTCTCCTACCCCTCCCTGACTTGCCGATGCCTCGGTCTGCCTCTATCACTCCCTCACTGGTGAATGTGGAGACCTGTACCTGCTTTTCTTAGACAGTAGCATGTGTATTTTAGGTAATGCTCATGATCAGCTGGTGGCCTCTGCACTAATTGCAGCCCTCCCCTAGCTGATTGCATGTGGAAAAGCTGTGGTAACATTCCTGCAGCCATTTGCATGGAAACACACTCCAATATCTATGGACATCATGTTTGTGTTGGTCCTTTTCAATCACTGTGAGCAGGAACTCATTCTGTTGTTTGGCAAACAGCATCTCAGATGGAGTGGGGATTTATCTCTGACAACATACACTGTGGAAACAGACCAACACAGGAGGGGGATGTGCCTGACCAGACTACAGACTATAAGTGCTGCTATACTGCATTCAGAGTAATGTTGGTTTAACAGGGTGTGTGCGGATATGGCTGTCCTACATGTATTAATCCTACCATGTCAGTTGTATGTTTATGAGGACTCCCCATCTGTTGGGCATCTGCAGACTGGGCAGTATGTGGTGCCTTTGGTGACATGTGTTACCCACAGAACATGTATCTGTGAACTGCAGAAGGTAGTGTGAGGATTGCAGTCTGTAGATAGTGAAAGCCATGACAGTTACTGACTTCATAACCCTCATAGGACATATGTTGCAGCAAACCCTGTTCCAACTGCAGTAAATGTATGATGTTATCACAGCAATGTGTCAATATTGGCCCTGTTTATGTACTTCCAGCCACAACTCAGTCAACCTTTGTACATATGTCATATATTAAGAGGTGCATATGTGCTGTAAACTATAATTCGTGTCATCATATCTGATAACAAGCCAGTGAGATATCAGACTGCTACATATGTTATTTACAGTAGGGGTTATATTTGATGACAACCTGGACATACTGTGGTTGTTTGTACAGTACTGAGGTCTGTGTACTTATGGTGAATGTCAACAGTGTGTGTATTGTTAATATGTACCTTGGCCTGTGTACAGACAGTGGTAGATGTCATCGTCCTAGGTCCTGTCCTATCTGATGTTTCATGCTGTTCCACTGTATGTTACCGTATTGGCTTACATATTTGTAGGGCCATACACACACATGTCCCATACCACAGTCAGCCATCAGACCAAACTGTGTAGTGGGCCAGTATATTTAGGGTTAGTGTGTGAGTGGCACATATGAGGATGGTGTCGAACAGATAGTCCATATACCGTAATATCATGCTAACTTGCCATAAGTGGCTGTGGCTGTGTTCTCATTGGTTGTGCACTTTCACACAGGTGTATCTTACCCTGTGCTATGACATGCCTGTACAGCCTGCTATATATGCAGGTACATGTGCATTCCCCCATAGGAGGTGTAGTCCAGTATTGAGCCAGTCTGCCTGTAGCCTGCACAGTGCATTGTTACATGCCTAGCAGCTTAGTGTACTTACCCAGTGAGATGTCATGTGCGGATACTTGCCAGATGCACTGCTGCCGGGCCTCCCTTAGCAGTCATGTATGTCAGATAGAGCAGTGGGATGCTGTACAGATGTATATCAATATCTAGTGGGTAGTATGTGGCCATGACACCCCTGTACCAGCGGTTATTACGTGTCAGGCCAGACAGGGGTGTGTGAATGCATAACCTATGGTGGCATATGCATATCAGTTATGTGTTATGCCCATCTACATGGCTGTTAACATCCATATTGTCAGGCATTTTACACATGTTTTGCACTAAAGGGTTCTGTGTATACCTCTGGACTGTACAGAGTGTATCAGAATGTCCACGCATATTGGCCAATATCTCTGATGCAGTCGGTAGGGGCAGTACGTGCTAGCAGTAGTACTTTACTAAGATGTCCTTAGGTTATCTGTCAGTAGCCAATGGCACACATGTGGAAAGCAAATGTGACCTCCCACACACACGTTTGTGAAGACAATCCCAATTACAGTAGCAATAGTATATAGAACTGTAATAGTACACAAATAAAGCTTTACCATTTCTGCAAACCTGTGTGTGTTTTTTTGTCCTATGACTTTTCAGTGGGTATATGTTGCAGACAATGATTGTCATTTGCATGGGTGGCCCATACAGTGTCTAGGTGTTCAGGTGTGAACTGTAGGCATAGTGGCTGTTCCATATTTTGTGCACCTTCTACATATGTATCTTACTGTGCATATATCTGTGTGTGTATGTGTAGTCACATATATATCTATATATATGTAAATATATATATATCTGTATCTGCATATATGTATCTGTGTATATGCATCCTAGGAATGTTAATAGCTTCCACATTTTACATTTCCTATGGGAGCCAGACTGTACTGCATGATATGTTACCAATACCAGCCTGACATCATATAGGTGGGATGTAGTACTGTTAACATCTTGTGCCCATGTCATGTCAGGTCCTGGTTATGGGATCTGCAACACTTGGTAGTGTATTTCAGGGCAGATGTGTTTGGCTGTGGGGGGGTATGCCTATTCATACAAGACGTATATTATTTGGGGCCTCTCAAACCCATTAACGATGCATGTGGACATATTTGTTTTTAATCTACCATTGCTATCTACAGATGTATTGCCACATATACCTATATAGATATATATATATCTGCTTACATATATATGACTATGTCCATATATACCTACATAGATATATATCTGCGTACATATATGTACCTTACTGTGTATATGTAGACATATAGGTGTAGACATATATATGTGTCAATGTAGGCATTTTCATGTATATTTGTTCATATATATTTAGATATATGTATATATTTCTAAATATATATATATATATATATATATATCGACATATATAGATATGTTGTATCTGTTTAGATGATAATATATTTACACACACACATACATGTAGATGTTGGTATACATTCTCTGTACTGTTGCATGACTGGTCTGGATGATATGTTTCTGAAAACATGAGATTTATTTGTATCTGGCATGGCTTAGTGGTAAAGCACTTTATCTGTGGTGTGCAGGGTCCGTGTTTGAGAAAGACAGTAGGAAAAATAGCCAGGGATGTGCCGGAAGGGTGTCAGGAAGGTTCATAGCTGCCCATTTCTTCTACAGCAACATCTGTGCATATACACTGAATTTGGAGGTAGATTTGGACACTCAACCCCCTGGGTGGGGGTGAGGACAACAATAATTTGTTGTGATGCCAATTAGACCAGATTACTTGTGTCCAGTGGACATGTGTACAAAATGGTCAGCTATGTATGGGATGATATTTTTTTGTGGGAACAGATTGCCCTTTTTTTTTTCATGTGAGAGTGGGATGTTGGGGAGGTGTAGTAGGTATATTTGGGGAGGTAGGTTGGGTAGGTTAACAGACAAGACAAACAAGATACATACAGGGGCGGTATATGACACATGTGGGGGTAAACACTTTGGGCGGGGAGGGGTGTTTGGAAGTCACAAGCCTATGAGTCCCCAAATGGAAACAGTGGGACTGAGGTCCCCACTCATGGGCAGTCACCACTGCACCTTCATGGCCCCAAAGGTGGCTGGGCTGGGGGCTGTGTAAGAGGGGCAGGCTCACCCTCTAATTGTGCCACGCAGCCCTCAAGCAGGCATAGCTGGTCTCGAATCTCCCTGTTGAGCTCCCTACATACCACAGCCCGGACCTGATGGTGGGTGATAGGTACCTCTCTGCCCCCGCTCCCAGGGGGGCGAGCCCCATCCCCTGAGGTGGTTCAACCTGAAGGTGGCGCAGGGCCAATGAAGGAGGAGGTCCCAGGCTGGGCCCCAGATTTGCTGGTGCCTGGTTCCATGGCCAGCTGAGGTGGGACAGGTGGGTCTGCTGGGACCTCCCTTCCCATACAAGCTATGGTGTTGTCATTTTAGGACAGATATCGGTTAGTAATTTCAACAGCATTCAGGATTAGTTATAACAGCATACATAGGTATTCCCATTATCCCAAGACACCAGATTTACAACAGTTGCAGGGTGAGCAGAACACATGTATATATGGGACAACAGTGGCCATTACAACAGCATGCAGGTTTCATTGAAGGAACAGGCCACCAATATGGGATTATATTAACATGGCACATGCATAGAACCAAATGTAAATATTTATAAACTAATAGAGCATATGTCCCAACAAAAGATTGGAGTGTACACGTCCCCATTTAGGTGTGTAATTAGGTTATTGTTGCACATATGATGGGGGTGACAGTGAGAGAGGTCAATTAACAACTAATATATCCCTGTAGTTTTCACAACTTTCTTAGTCACTGCAGTGATCTGTCCCTTACATGTATTAATACACTACCCAATGGCCTTACTTTGTACAATGGTATGTTTGTAGATTAGTATATATGTGGACTGTGTCTTACGTATGGTCTACACCTCTTACCTGTTACAGCTGTTGAGAAAATATTTTTAACACTACCTGACAAATTCTACACATACTCCCAGATTCCATACTTGTAGACAAGTATATGAGTGAACTGTGTTGTAACTACAATCTACACCTCTCACCTGTTATAGCTTTGGAGGGAACTTTGTTAACACTGTCTGACAGATTCTACACATACTCCCAGATTCCATTCTTGTAGACAAGTATATGAGTCAACTGTGTTGTAACTGCAGTCTACACCTCTTACCTGTTATAGCTGTGGAGGGAACTTTGTTAATTCTACCTGGCAGATTCTACACATACTCCCAGATTCCATGCTTGTAGGCAAGTATATAAGTGAACTGTGTTTTACCTACAGTCTAAACCTCTTACCTGTTATAGTTGTGGGAAAAATCTTTGTTAACACTACCTGACAGATTCTACACATACTCCCAGATTCCCTGTTGATGTTATACACATACCTAACAATCTGTTATTGCACACATTCTGGTCAAGACTTGACAGGATGCAGGTGTTAATGTGACATATTTTGGAATAGCTGTCATGCACTTTGGGTGAGATGCTACAATGACAGGTTTGCTTTCATATACATTCTCTTTTCATGTTCAGGTCTTACTATCCATTATATGTCAGTATAAGCTGCCTGCATTTCTTGGATCATCTCACTGATTTGTCAGGAGAACAGGTTACCGGGCAGCAGATTTGGGCCATTTATCTGGACATGCTGGACAGATTAGAACAGGTGAGGGGTATGACTATGCATACAGCTTACTACCTGAACATTCTGCCACAGTCTGTACAGTTGATAGTTATGATTATGCTTACAGCGTGCTATCTGAACATTCTAGCAAAGTATGTACAGTTGTTGGGTCTAATTATACATACAGCTTTCTATCTAAACATTCTCACAAACTGTACAGTTGTGGGTTATGATTATGTATACAACTTACTACCACTCCCAGGATTCACACCCCTGCTGTGTGCGGTAAAAATATTACACTTGACATCACAGTACACTGTGCTATCAGGGAATTGGTGTTAAGCATTCCAATGATTTCTAAGTCTCCAAACTAGAAAAAAAATGAAACAAGCAAACTGTTGAATATGTACACAAATCCCAGAGTCGAAAAAAGCAGGACCCAGTAGTTTTAATTCAAGTAATTCTCTCCATCGATTTAATATAAAATCAAGACACAGTATACATAAAGCACTTTTCGTCTTCAAAATGTAAAGATTTCTAAGTCTCCCTCAGGTGTTCTATATGACTGACCTCTTGGGACTTCCAACATTGCTATACTGAACTTCCTACACATTTTATCTGTGTTCAGCAGTGTAGGTAAGACTGCTTAATACAACAGTACCATTTATATAATGCAACACTACAACAACATATGACAGCAGGATGTACACAAGCACTCCGGGGGTTATACTGTTATTCACAAGATATTACACCTTTATTTACACACAACCTATATGACAGTCTTCCTACCATATTGTCTGCTTTATTCAGTACATCCCATAAACAATAATTTTTTTTATACTGGTATAACACTTTCTAGAACAGTTATATTTTTTTCTTATGACAGTACATGTAAGATTATTACTGACCTGCCTCGCAACACAGCCTTTGCAGCCTAGCAGCATGGCCTTGCTGGTTCACAGCCCACTCATCTGCAGCTGTCAGGGAAATACAGTGATATTTAGCCATTACCAATCCATAGTATACACAAGCTAGGTAATCATTATCAACGTAGTAGAATGGGTACTTACTCAGTGCTGGGGTATTGGCCATCTGACTTGATTCTTGGATCCACTGCTCCAAGTGATCACCCCTCTGCCGCTTCAGGTCAGCATGGTGATGCCTGATCTGCTCACCAGTCCAGGGGATAACAGTGGCACTGGTGAGGTCATGGGCAAGACTGTCCTGGGCCTCCACTTGTGGATGTGGAGACCTATACCTGCTTTTCTTAGTCAGTAGCCTGTGTATTTTAGGTAATGCCATCTGCTGGTGGCCTCTGCACGAATTGCAGCCCTCCCCTAGCTGATTGCATGTGGAACAGCTGTGGTAACATTCCTGTAGCCATTTGCATGGAAACACACTCCAATATCTATGGACATCATGTTTGTGTTGGTCCTTTTCATTTACTGTGAGCAGGAACTCATTCTGTTGTTTGGCAAACAGCATCTCAGATGGAGTGGGGATTTACCTCTGACAACATACACTGTGGAAACAGACCAACACACAGGAGGAGGATGTGCCTGACCTAACTACAGACTATAAGTGCTGCTATACTGCATTCAGAGTAATGTTGGTTTAACAGGGTGTGTGCGGATATGGCTGTCCTACATGTATGATACCTGCCATGTCAGTTGTATGTTTATGAGGACTCCCCATCTGTAGGGTCATCTGCAGACTGGGCAGTATGTGGTGCCTTTAGTGTCATGTGTTACCCACAGAACATGTATCTGTGAACTGCAGAAGGTAGTGTGAGGATTGCAGTCTGACTTCATAACCCTCATAGGACATATGTTGCAGCAAACCCTGTTACAACTGCAGTAAATGTATGATGTTATCACAGCAACATGTCAAAATTGGCCCTGTTTATGTACTTCCAGCCACAACTCAGTCAACCTTTGTACATATGTCATACATTAAGAGGTGCATATGTGCTGTACATCATAATTAGTGTCATCATATCTGATAACAAGCCAGTGAGATATCTGACTGCTACATATGTTATTTACAATAGGCGTTATATTTGATGACATAACCTGGACATACTGTGGTTGTTTGTACAGTACTGAGGTCTGTGTACTTATGGTGAATGTCGACAGTGTGTGTATTGTTAATATGCACCTTGGCCTGTGTACAGACTGTGGTAGTTGTCATCGTCCTAGGTCCTGTCTTATCTGATGTTACATGCTGTTCCACTGTATGTTACCGTATTGGCTTACATGTTTGTAGGGCCATACACACACATGTCCCATACCACAGTCAGCCATCAGACCAAACTGTGTAGTGGGCCAGTATATTTAGGGTTAGTGTGTGAGTGGCACATATGAGGATGGTGTCGAACAGATAGTCCATATACTGTAATATCATGCTAGCTTGCCATAAGTGGCTGTGTTCTCATTGGTTGTGCACTTTCACACAAGTGTATCTTACCCTGTGCTGTGACATGCCTGTACAGCCTGCTATATATGCAGGTACATGTGCATTCCCCCATAGGAGGTGTAGTCCAGTATTGAGCCAGTCTGTCTGTAGCCTGCACAGTGCATTGTTACATGCCTAGCAGCTTAGTGTACTTACCCAGTGAGATATCATGTGCAGATACTTGCCAGATGCACTGCTACCGGGCCTCCCTTAGCAGTCATGTATGTCAGACAGAGCAGTGGGATGCTGTACAGATGTATATCAATATCTAGTGGCTAGTATGTGGCCATGACACCCCTGTACCAGCGTTTATTACGTGTCAGGCCAGACAGGGGTGTGTGAATGCATAACCTATGGTGGCGTATGCATACCAGTTGTTATGTGTTATGCCCATCTACATGGTTGTTAACATCCATATTGTCAGGCATGGTACACATGTTTTGCACTAAAGGGTTCTGTGTATATCTCTGGACTGTACAGAGTGTATCAGAATGTCCACACATATTGCCAAATATTTCTGCTGCAGTCGGCAGGGGCAGTACATGCTAGAAGCAGTACTTTACTAAGATGTCCTTATGTTATCTGTCAGTAGCCAATGGCACACATGTGGAAAGCAGATGTGACCTCCCACACACACCACGTCTGTGAAGACAATCCCAATTACAGTAGCAATAGTATATAGAACTGTAATAGTACACAAATAAAGCTTTACCATTTCTGCAAACCTGTGTGTGTTTTTTTTTGTCCTATGACTTCTCAGTGGGTATTTGTTGCAGACAATGATTGTCATTTGCATGGGTGGCCCATACAGTGTCCATGTGTTCAGGTGTGAACTGTAGGCATAGTGGCTGTTCCATATTTTGTGTACGTTCTACATATGTATCTTACTGTGCATATATCTGTGTGTGTATGTGTAGTCACATATATATCTATATGGTTCTACCTGACATAGTCGAAACCACACAACACCGACAACCACATCACCGACACCACATATTCGACAGTCCATAAACACGAAACCACACATAACCGACAACGAAATAACCGACGGTACACAAACACGAAACCCATACACTGCACACACCACAATAACAATTAAAAACAAAACACATCCCCATTCCACAAACCACACACACAACACAAGCACACCAAAATCCTTACAAGCCCACACTAAACCTTACCTAACCCTAAGGTCCACACTATCGCACACTTACCTACCCGCCCCCTAACCCTAACTCACTTAACCGCCCTATCGCCTCCCTAACCCTAACTCACTTAACCGGCCCTTATCGCCTCCCTAACCCTAACTCACTTAACCCACCCCTATCGCCCCTAACCCTAACTCACTTAACCCACCCCTATCGCTCCCTAACCCTAACTCACTTAACCCACCCCTATCCCCACAGACCGTCAATCTCCACACTTACCTGCCTCAAGACCCTAACGTCCGTCACTACCGTGATACTCACACAGCCTTTCCCCATGTCGGCATCCTCGGCGTTGGTGTTGTCATCCGTCGTGTCGGTCTTCTGCATTGTCGATGTTCTGCCACTCGCGCGATTGCCGGTCTTCTTCGTTTTGATCTTCTGGAGTCTCAATTCGCTGTCGGTCTTCTGTCGTTAAGTCAGGTAGAACCATCTATATATATATGTAAATATATATATATATATATATATATATATATATATATATATATATATATATATATATATATATATATATATATATATATATATATATATATATATATATATATATATATATATATATATATATATATATATATATATATATATATATATATACATATATATATATATATATAAATATATATATATATATATATATATACCTGTATCTGCATATATGTGTCTGTGTATATGCATCCTAGGGATGTTAATAGCTTCCACATTTTACATTTCCTATGGGAGCCAGACTGTACTGCATGATATGTTACCAATACCAGCCTGTCATCATATAGGTGGGATGTAGTACTGTTAACATCTTGTGCCCATGTCATGTCAGGTCCTGGTTATGGGATCTGCAACACTTGGTAGTGTATTGCAGGGCGGATGTGTTTGGCTGTGGGGGGGGGGTATGCCTATTCATACAAGACGTATATTATTTGGGGCCTCTCAAACCCATTAACGATGCATGTGGACATATTTGTTTTTAATCTACCATTGCTATCTACAGATGTATTGCCACATATACCTATATAGATATATATATATATATATATCTGCTTACATATATATGATTATGTCCACATATACCTACATAGTTATATATCTGCGTACATATATGTACCTTACTGTGTATATGTAGACATATAGGTGTAGACATATATATGTGTCAGTGTAGGCATTTTCATGTATATTTGTTCATATATATTTATATATATATGTATATATTTCTAAATATATATATATATATATATATATATATATATATATATATATGTTGTATCTGTTAAGATATTAATATATTTACACACACACATACATCTAGATGTTGGTATACATTCTCTGTACTGTTGCATGACTGGGCTGGATGATATGTTTCTGAAAACATGAGATTTATTTGTATCTGGCATGGCTTAGTGGAAAAGCACTTTACCTGTGGTGTGCAGGGTCCGTGTTTGAGAAAGACAGTAGTAAAAATAGCCATGGTCTACACCTCTTACCTGTTACAGCTGTTGAGAAAATATTTTTAACACTACCTGACAAATTCTACACATACGCCCAGATTCCATACTTGTAGACAAGTATATGAGTGAACTGTGTTGTAACTACAATCTACACCTCTCACCTGTTATAGCTTTGGAGGGAACTTTGTTAACACTGTCTGACAGATTCTACACATACTCCCAGATTCCATTCTTGTAGACAAGTATATGAGTCAACTGTGTTGTAACTACAGTCTATACCTCTTACCTGTTATAGCTGTGGAGGGAACTTTGTTAATTCTACCTGGCAGATTCTACACATACTCCCAGATTCCATACTTGTAGGCAAGTATATAAGTGAACTGTGTTTTACCTACAGTCTAAACCTCTTACCTGTTATAGTTGTGGGAAAAATCTTTGTTAACACTACCTGACAGATTCTACACATACTCCCAGATTCCATGTTGATGTTATACACATACCTAACAATCTGTTATTGCACACATTCTGGTCAAGGCTTGACAGGATGCAGGTGTTAATGTGACATATTTTGGAATAGCTGTCATGCACTTTGGGTGAGATGCTACAATGACAGGTTTGCTTTCATATACATTCTCTTTTCATGTTCAGGTCTTACTATCCATTATATGTCAGTATAAGCTGCCTGCATTTCTTGGATCATCTCACTGATTTGTCAGGAGAACAGGTTACCGGGCAGCAGATTTGGGCCATTTATCTGGATATGCTGGACAGATTAGAACAGGTGAGGGGTATGACTATGCATACAGCTTACTACCTGAACATTCTGCCACAGTCTGTACAGTTGATAGTTATGATTATGCTTACAGCGTGCTATCTGAACATTCTAGCAAAGTCTGTACAGTTGTTGGGTCTAATTATACATACAGCTTTCTATCTAAACATTCTCACAAACTCTGCACAGTTGTGGGTTATGATTATGTATACAATTTACTACCACTCCCAGGATTCACACCCCTGCTATGTGTGGTAAAAATATTACACTTGACATCACAGTACACTGTGCTATCAGGGAGTTGGTGTAAAGCATTCCAATGGTTTCTAAGTCTCCAAACTAGAAAAAAAAATGAAACAAGCAAACTGTTGAATATGTACACAAATCCCAGAGTCGAAAAAAGCAGGACCCAGTAGTTTGAATTCAAGTAATTCTCTCCATCGATTTAATATAAAATCAAGACACAGTATACATAAAGCACTTTTCGTCTTCAAAATGTAAAGATTTCTAAGTCTCCCTCAGGTGTTCTATATGACTGACCTCTTGGGACTTCCAACATTGCTATACTGAACTTCCTACACATTTTATCTGTGTTCAGCAGTGTAGGTAAGACTGCTTAATACAACAGTACTATTTATAGAATGCAACACTACAACAACATATGACAGCAGGATGTACACAAGCACTCCAGGGGTTATACTTTTATTCACAAGATATTACACCTTTATTTACACACAACCTATATGACAGTCTTCCTGCCATATTGTCTGCTTTATTCAGTACATCCCATAAACAATACATTTTTTTATACTGGTATAACACTTTCTAGAACTGTTATATTTTTTTCTTATGACAGTACATGTAAGATTATTACTGACCTGCCTCGCAACACAGCCTTTGCAGCCTAGCAGCATGGGCTTGCTGGTTCACAGCCCACTCATCTGCAGCTGTCAGGGAAATACAGTGATATTTAGCCATTACCAATCCATAGTATACACAAGCTAGGTAATCATTATCTACGTAGTAGAATGGGTACTTACTCAGTGCTGGGGCATCGGCCATCTGACTTGATTCTTGGATCCACTGCTTCAAGTGATCACCCCTCTGCCGCTTCAGGTCAGCATGGTGATGCCTGACCTGCTCACCAGTCCAGGGGATACCAGTGGCACTGGTGAGGTCATGGGTGAGATTGCATGGGGTCCTGGGGACTTTAACACTTTATTACAATAACACCTCACATCTGGCCTTACCGCAGTACTCCAGTTCACATATTTATGTTATGTAGCAGGTTACACAACATCACACTGTACATGGATTCATTTCACATGTTCATTTTGATTTTCTTATGGTGAGGATTTGTTTGTTGAAACCTCAATCTTAGGTACTGCAGTGATGGCTTAGTGATTAACTACTGGGGTTGTAGTGTGCAAGGTCCTGATTTTGAGCCTTGCAGTTGCTAGGCAGAACATGGGCTGTTAGATATAAAGTAATTAAGGCACTTTAAAGCAATTGTAAGTGGGCTGGCATGGAGCTAAGCACTGCTACCTTCTGGTTATGGTTTCTTATACTCAGTTAGCTTCTGAATTGCTAAGTCTATGTAGGCAGTGTTTACCCCTGTGCAAACATGCTTATTACTCCTTAAACCTGCTTACTAGTGCCTTATTCATTATGACACTGACAATTCACATGTGCATTCCCTGCAGTACTCCAGTTCATATATATATGCTATTTAGTGGGTTTTGCAACAAAAATATTGGTTATAATGTGCTTTGCCATTTAAAATAGACTGTGCTGCTGTGGGAATGCCTGCTCATTAGGCAAATACTCTGCCCACTACACTATTGCTGTGCTGTTTCATTTTCATATAGCTTCCTTGTTATCCAATTGAGCCTTTTAAGCTGCTTTAACCATAGTTAAGTGATGGGCACACCCGTGCACCTACTGTTAGCTGTACTTGCATTAAAAAAAAAAAATAAAGGGTTTCCTTCATTTGATTTTTATGTACTGCTGCTGTTGTACACATGGGGAACTGTTGGTTGGGATATGCGGACATCTATGAGCGATCGTGCTCATTTCTTACCACTTTTTGCTGTTCTACATTGCAGGGGTGTGCCCCCTGCACTCATACATGCTCTGTGTAAGCCTAGGAGCTTGGTCAGCGCACCTTCATTAATATGCATGTTACGCTGCCATCCTGCTCCTAAACGGGCGCTTCTGTGCAGGACTAGTGAGTCCGGGGGAATATTTTATTGGAATACATATACAAAGCAAAGGTCTTGATTTTGCATAGGCATTGTCATATATCTATGTATGTATGCATGTATGTATATGTGTTTGTGTATATTTAATATATATATATATATATATATATATATATATATATATATATATATATATATATATATATATATATATATATATATATATATGTATATATATATATATATATATATATATATATATATATGTATATATATATATATATATATGTGTGTATGTATATATTTATATATATATATATATATATATATATATATATATATATATATATATGTATATATATATATATATATGTATATATATATATGTATATATATATATATATATATGTGTGTGTGTGTGTGTATATATATATATATATATATATATATATATATATATATATATATATATATATATATATATATATAATTTTTTTTTCTGTCATACCATATGTTTACTATAACCGGGGCGCAGTTAACTTCATTATATTTTCATTTGGGATACAAAAGTCATGCTATCATGATTTCCAAAGTAAAGCATTCATGTGTATTAGTGGTTGGGTAACACTTTAGAGTTTACTGTTTAGTCTGTTATGACTACACTGTATGGAATCCCCACAACAAAAGTGCCCTTTGGAGATACTTTAGTTAAGATAGTTTTGTTTCCTCTTTACATTTTTGAAACATGTTCATATCATGATTAATATATATGTCTTTACTTAAAATCTGCATTTCTTAGTGTAATGTATCAACATTCAGTTCTTTACATTAACTTAATGCTCTAATTTTAATTCTTAACCGAATTTAGTTTAAGGGATGCAAATTATTGATTTATGGGGAAAATCTTACTTTCCCAACATTTTTAGAGAAGGGTTGTTCATGTTTTTTTTTCACTGTGGAGGCTGCTCGTGCACTTTTTATGCTTCTTTAGAATGGAGAAAACTTAGTTGTTTGAAATTACTGCCAAAAATGCCTTTTCTAAGCCTCTGTGACTGTTTTTTCACATGCACAAGCATCTACACAGCACTAGCAGCAAGCTAGAGAAGCTGGAAGCAAGAATACAGTGAGTGATATCACATGACCTTTGAACTCATGCATGACTCGAAGACCAGAAAGTAAAGCTGAAAATGAAACTAGAAGAAAAAGTAACTTTTTTTTTGTTGTTGTTTTTTTTAATCTTTCATGCATCTAAAGGTATGGAATCACTTTAAGTATGTATTTTTAAGAAGCCAGGACTTTAATGGAGTGATTATTTTATTAGTCTAGTGAGGAAAATTGCATTTTAATGTTACTGTACATCTGTTGCTTTGAGACACTGAAATCTGATAGGACACCATTTTTTGCTTTGATAGCATGCCATAAATAATAATATATTAATATCTGACTACTTAAACAACCAATTTCTTTAATATTGTGAATGCAAAGATATATATATAGGATTTAGTTTCCTTTTCCTTCTGCTACTTTCATGCTTAAGCAACTTTACTCTATATTAGGTATTCTCACTGATGCAGATTTAAAGCAATATAATCAGACTCAGTTGAATGATAGTTATTATACTATGATTCAAATCTTTGTATGACCACATACACTGAAGGAATGGATTGTTAAAATGTACTAAGTCACTCTATACTGTTCAATTAGTATTAGTAGACTAACATATGGTCCTCCCTTTTTCTTTTTTTTCTTCCTCCCTTTCTTCTTTCCATTCATGGCTATCAGTCTACTTGAACATATAAAGGTATAAGAAGGGAAGGGGAAAGGGGGAAACAAGTAAACTGGTATAACTACTGTATTGTTATAGTTATAAACACAAGAGACTGCAATACAGGTATAAAATATATAGGTATTAGTAGCTTATGCCAATAAAGAAACTAGGTTAATTGGTGAAACTTACTCCTTATTTTCGAATACCTAGTAGTGGTTTACACAATATTACATAGGAATCCACTGTGTTTGCCTGATGGACTTTTTATGTTCATATTTGTTTGAGTTACCTTAGAAATGCTTTACTGTTTGTATATACTACATTTAAAGCAAAAGCTATTTATGTATGCTTTTGGTGTGTGAGATGGTGTTATAGGGTGGTTTTGTTCATTTATTAACTAAACCTGGAACTTTAGGTTCCATGTATGTATGTTTTCTTAGTTATTGGTTTCAGAATTTGTTTCTAAATATTTTTGACTCATCCATGACACATAACTTCATGAATTAATTCACGTCATTATACTTGGAAGGTAGTACTGATGCTCTAAATATAACTTTAACAAATGATGATATATAAATGCTTATCATTAAATACTAATGGCTTAAATAACAATGTCAAAAGAGCTGGTTTAATTAAATTCATTAAAATGCACAGAGCTCAGATAATCTTCTTGCAGGAAACCCACTTGCTGGAGAAGGATTTGCAAAAATTATCATTTTATGGTTTTACAGTTCTCACAGATTCCTGCTTTAGAGCCAAAAGGAGAGGTACTCTTATACTATGGACTAATACTTATACACTACCTAAAAATGTAAACACCTTTTCAGATAACAACAGAATGTTAAGCTTAGTAGTGCTAGAAGTTAATAAGAAATGCTTCACACTGGTAAACTCATATTGGATTCCTGGTCTAGGAACTAAATGTGTGAATAAATACTTGGATCTCATTACTTTACATGCAAAAAAAGAAATTATTCTAGTTATCAGATGAAGACACCTCTAAAAATAGTGAGGTGAAACTAATGACACAAGCTAAAAAGGTAAACAGTTTTATAGCCTCAATGAAGTTTAGAGACATACATAATTTAAGAGTTAAAATTCACTTCAATACACTCATTATTATTTCCAATTCGGCACACTAACTAATATTGATAAGATTTTTGTGTCTAACACTCTTTACTCTAAAATAAGTGAAGTTGCAATACGACCATGTCCACTCTAATGCCTTTTTGTTCAGATTGACTAAGAAAAAAGATGATATGATAATTTTTCAAAGAATCCTAGCCTATGTTGTTAAGTTAAAAGGTTTTAAGGAGTGGTTATTGAAAGAAATAAATGCATTTATGGAAAACAACAATAATGGTGAAGTAACAGATATCATACTCTGGGATGCATTAAAAGTTTACATCTTTAGTGGAGTTAAAGCTTGGTATTTTCAAAGGAGAAAGGAATGGGACAATGAACTTTCTGATTTACAAGCCAAAATAGATAAGTTGAAACTGAATTTAAAATCAAATGATAAAGCAGTACTTACTGAAATTTCTAAGCTAAACCACAGATATTTAGAAATATTGAATCATAAGGTTGATATAAGCTTAGAAAAGATTAAACTACAGTCCTATTCAGTAAACCCCAGACATTTACATAAACTAGCTATCAGATCAAAACGAATTAGTAAGCAAAATCACATTAATGAAATTAAATACAAGAATAATAACACAGTAAAAAGAACAACTGATTTAGGAGGTATATTAAAAGCCTTTAGAAATCATTGTCAGTCAATCAATGAAATGCAATCGCCACTAGATTCAGACAATGTAATAGATACATTTCTACAAGAAAATATCAAGACTAAACTATCAAAACAACAAAATAGTACCCTAAATAAACAAATAACCTTAGCAGAAGTAAAAGAACAAGTTAAAAATCTGAAGGATAATAAAGCCCCAGGGTTAGATGGGATAATCCCAGAAATATATAAATTTTTTCCAGAGCACACAATAAAGTTATTATTAAACACATTCTCCATGGTTAACAAGACTTAATTTTCCCTCCCTCGTGGAAGTACTCAATAATTTTCCCCATTCTGAAACAAGGTAAGGACCTCCAACTGTGTGCATCCTATAGACCCATATCAGTGTTAAATATTGATTATAAAATTTTCATGTCTATCCTGGCCAAAATACTAAAGAACATATTACCCAATCTAATACACTTTGATCAAACTGGATTTATCTTACATAGAAAAGTGCATGACAATATTATTAAGCTACTATCTCTAATAGACATTGCAAACAAAACCAAGAAATAATTAACCATTATTAGTCTGGATAATGATAAGGCATTCAATTCCCTTAGTTGGTCATACTTACAAAAAATCTTTAAAGAATTTAACTTTACTTCAGATTTCACTAAACTGATATTAAATATTTATAGTGATTCTAAAATATTTTTAAGACTGGTTCATGTCTATCATCCCCAGTAAAAATTCATAAGGGAACTATACAAGGTTGCCCTCTATCCCCATTATTTTTCACTTTATCAGTGGAACCTTTTGCTTCATTTATTAGAAATAACCCAAATATTAAAGGATTTCAAGTTAATGAGGGATACTGTCCAAAAGTTCAGCTTTTTGCTGATGATATTCTACTAACATTCAGTGACGTAGAAGGCTCTTTACAACATATCATGAATGCCATAAATCTATTTGGAAAAATATCAGGGCTCAATTTTAATCAAAATAAAACCAAAACACTTTTAATCAATAAGAAAATAAATAGCAATTTGCAAAAATACAATACATTCAACTGGGAAAATGATAAGATAGATTATCTAGGAATAAGTATTAAGAATAAGTGAAATGACACAAGTAAATTTAATTTCACTAAACTGGTAGCTATAATCAGTGACGACTAAAAACTGGAACAACATGTTTTTCACCATGGAAGACAGACTTACATTAATAAAAATGATTATTTTGCCCAAGATTTTATTTTACATACAATCATTGATTTTACCTCCTCCTAAGAAATCCTTTAAACAAATAGATTCCCTATTACTAACTTTTCTATGGTTCCCAAAGAAACCAAGAATAGGCTATAAATGGCATGTTACAGCCTGAGACAGTAATGGGATTGGCTTTCCCAACATAGAATTATATTCCAAATCTGTTATTATTAACATAATACTACATTGGATTTCATTCATATACACCTCTAGCTGGAAAGGCTCCAGGGATCTAAACCTTATCATCACAATAAACAAAACATGCTGGAGGGATAGGTTCCTGACCCAGAGACTCCCCAGACTCTGGAATAGATTGCCCATACATGTCAAGCAGAGTGCCTCTTTGGTCCTCTTCAAAAGGAACCTTGACAATTGGATGGGAGAAAGGAAATTCACCCCGGGGATCATGTCAGTCGCCCTGCTAGACAGGGGTCCAGGGAAGTAAATAGTGTGGGAAGAAATAGCCAGGGAATTGTTATGGCTAGGCTTGAATAGGCCCTAGGGCTGATAGCCTAGTACCAACCTATGAACCTATGAACCTATGAAACAACTGCATGAAATACATATAACTCCCCCGGAGAACTCAGAAGCCCAGTTTAAGGAAACCTTTGGAATTAACAAAATATTTTGGATACTTCATGAATATTGCTTATATAATAAGAAATATAGCCACTTCTCACATTATAAACCAAATATTTTATATTTTCAAAAATATAATCGACAATTATAGTTTAAAGAGCACCTTTTTCATTACATTTCCCATAGCTTATACACCAGATTGCCTAGATACCTTCAATATCAATAAGATACGGACTCTTAAAGAGAATAATCTAAAGGTTTGGCACCAATTTATAGACAATAAGAACATCCAACCAATGAGCTTTCTCTTAGCCAGATATAATGTTTGTCAATTTAATTGGCTTTGTATTCAACCTTTAAGACAGTTTGTTGAAAATAAAGTGAGAGTGTCAATAAATCTGGAAACTGATATTATACCAAGATTGATACAACTATTCATATGGTGTGGTTCGATGAACATTGAACATAAATTAAGCATATCACTTGTATATAAAATCCTGCAAGAAGACTTAATAACATTTGACCAAGCTTTTTGGAATTACTCCATAATGATTAATGGTGAACCTTTATCTAACGATAATAAGAAACAGTTATTAAATTCAATAAAAAACACGTATATTTATATTGGAGACTATATACCTGGAGATTTATTCATAGAAGCTTTTACACTCCACACAGAATTGACCTTATAACCAAGAGTAATGAAAGCAAATGCTGGAGGTCTGGTGATTTTCTTGAAGCCAACTGGGTTCATATGTTCATCGAATATAGAACTCTCACACAATGCTGGAGTGATTTTAGACATTTTGCAAAAGTCCTGTGGTCTGATAACTGTCAAATTACTAGCTCTTTGATATTATTCAATGTCCCCCACCCCAAGTGTAATTCCTAGACATCAGTTACCTGTTCTTTGGTTAATTCTAGCTACTGCTTGAAAAAGAATCACATTGAACTGGAAAATAAGCAAGATCTTATGTTTACTGAGTTTATTTCGATAGCAAAATCTGTATGTAAAAAAGAAATGCAAACTATTTATCAGAGATCATCAAATGTAACACACAAAAGACTAGCTTGCCAAAAAATTGGAGAGATTGTTAGATAAATATTGATTACCTTTCTTGGAAAAAACAAATGTTTATCATGGATGTTTGTATATAGTGTAAATAGTTATTATGTTTTATATTGTTTATTTTTCATACTTTATGTCCATGTTTATTAACAAAATTTAATAAAAATGTTTTTGGAAAAAAATATTGCACTTGAGAAGTATGCAGAAAACAGTAACTCTCAGCTAGTAGTAGAAGTTCATAGGTTCATAGATTAGTACTAAGCTAAGTGCTCTTGCGAGCCATTTTAAGCCTAGACAATTATCCCTTGTGAGACTCAAACCCTGTACCTTGTGTTTGTAAGGCAAACATCTTAACCATTAGGCCACCCTCCCAACCTTTGGAAACAGTAACTCTCAGCTATCACTGACTTTCCAGAGCATCTCTGATTTTGCAAAATATTGTTTGCCCTGTCCTAGATTTTCTGGTAAATCACTTATGATTACATAAATCTATAAGGCCAGACATTACAGTTTGACACTTCTTATCAATCAGAAAATGCATATTGATGCAAAATGTGTTATTCTATTAACTTTTTAAGTGAATCAGACTATTATTTAGTAAAAAAAACGGCCTAGACTTGGGGCCCTTGTCCCACCATCAGAATTATCGAGCATAGAAGTTGAGAGGTATGCACCGAGGAACCACACCTCTCAAATGCCTCTGATTTTGCAAAACATTTCTGATTCTGCCTTGTAGCCTGTACCTTATCCATTATTTTCTGGTAAATCACTGATGACATTAGATTTTTATACTTCTTATTGCTCAGAAAATATGTGTTGACTCAAAATCTGTTGCCTTGTTAATTTTTGAAGCGAGTGCCCCCATTATTTTGACTATGTTCAGAATTACTGAACAAAGAAGTTGAGAGTATGAAAAAAGTAAAAGAAGAAAAAAAGCATGTATAGCTGCATTGGGCAGTATCTACTGTTTACATTGCCTGAAGTTCTAGCTGACTTCCTGTCTTGGTTTAATGCAAAAAATATATAGCTCCAAAGGGAAAATGATCTCTGAAGCTCTGTAGCCCTGCAATTCCCAGCAGTTTGTAATCATATGGCTACTTGACTAGACATTGCCAGGAAAGCACTGTGAAGCTCTTAGACTGCATAATTTCCAGTAGTCTGTAATCATATTAGTAACTGATAGAAACTGCTAACTCATAAAGTACCATGATTAGTTACTAAGGGTAACCAGTTGCAGACACTTAGCATAGTAATAGGATATGGGTTGTTTACCCATATCCTACAACTATAATTAGAAAAATAATATTTTAAAAAAATTGTGACTTTCACTAGTACACTCCTTGGGACACAGTATTTCACAGTTGGTACATCTGGTTAGAGATCATGTTGTCTCTAGATATCTTCCCATAACTCACAAAAACAACTTACTGAACTTCAGATTGCCATAAACAAGACAGATGATCAGTTCATAGCCTGCTATATGTCATCACCCATAAATAAAGATACACTTCTGATTAGTCATTACAACTATCTAATGATTAACTGGAGCACCTGGCTAGGTAAACCTGAAGATTCCTAGACTTTGTAAATGGTAAATCCCTTGTACAAATAGTTAACCAGCTCAGTATGGGGTTAAAATCTTTGTTACCTTGTCCTCACTAATATCTTGCATTACTGCTTTAATATCCTTATCTCTGGACAAATCAGTAAACTTTTTTGGGCATCTAAACCTGTCACAATGAGCACCTATAAACTGAAAGACTTTAAAAAGACACACCTATTAAAACTATATGATGGCATCTCAAAATTCATCTGCAAGACTTCTAATCCCCACATAGCCACAGTTGTCCCTTATGCCAGTGAATTTTGCTCCCATCTAACAAACAGCATAAACCAAGTGTTCCCAGTCAGGCAAACATGTTGAGGAACATAAAGATAAAACCACTTTGGTGGAGTGCCAGCATTAATAGGCTTTGAAATGTATGAATAAAGCTAATTTAAGGCCTAAAGTAAATCAAGATATACCAGCATTAAAAACTATAAGTATGATCAGCAAAAATCTGAAAGTTCTCATAAGGAAGATCAACGTGGAACACAAATTAAAACAGCAGCTGAAGCCAAGGATAATCTTAAATTGTTGTTTAGCTCCATCAGCCTATTTAGCAGTGGTATAGCTTATGAAGAGCCAAGGAGCGACTGCCCTAGGCACAATGTAATGTGTTACAAAACATGTTCCACATATGCAGATAATGAGTTAGTTAGTGCAGCACTTGCAAATGAATGCTGATACTCTTTTTGAAGTCACGCCCAAAGTCTGAAGTGCTTTCTGTATGGCATTTTATTTGAAGCAAGCAGTTTGATACAATTTCAGAGAAGAAGAGATCTTTTGGTCCACAACTTTGCTTTTTTATCCTTAACTTAGGGAACTGGAGAAGGCTCCACATAACTTAACTATGGTTCTGCTGTTAAGAAACAAGACTCAGCAATGTTGTGAATTACATCTTCATGGGATTGTCCACTCCTACCCTAAAGATTTTGTTTATATGCTTACAGATCACTGCAGTGCCAAGTTCACACCAGAAACAGTCACTGAAGTTCCACAAATTCTTTGACCCCCCCCCCACAAGATTATTATGGAACTTGTCCTAACTGCACTCTCTAATGCTGAAAATATCACCTCTATGGGCCCCAACAGTATACCTGGTTGCTTAATCAACAACACCAAGAACCTGCTGTCTTGACACCTCCCAGAACTCTTCATCTTCAGCATAGCCACAGGGAATGTTACGGAGGTATGAAAAATAATTATCATTAAACCCCTTAATAATGAGGCCCCAACTGCAGACTCCAGGAATCATAGGCCAATTAGCCTAAAAAGCCTAATTTACACTGTCATGGAGTGGATTATATTTCCTCTCATAAGTTTTGATACAAAAATATTACTGCAAACCCCCAACAATGTGGTTTTATCAAAGGGAGATTGTGTCTACTTAATTTATTAAACTTCTCTGAGCATGTCACTAAAGCTACAAGTAGTAGCCCTGCAGCTCAAACAGTGTATCTGTATCTGGCCAAGGCCATTGAAACTGTTCTCCATACTGGCATCGTAAATAAGCTTAAAGGTCTAAATGTAGACCCTTGTGTTGTAAGATGCCCAGCAAATTGGCTGACAGGTAGAACCCCTATAATTAAAGTAGTAGCAAGTGCCACCTCAGAAAGCAAAACGTAAACTAGTGATACTTTTCAGGGCTCAGTATCTTGGCATCTGCTTTTCAACACCTGCTTCTCAGATCTGCCAACCGTTAACCAAGACATATGCTTAACTAAATTTGCAGATGACTGCAAGTTGAATGTTGACATTCACTCAGCATCTGATACCACATTACTATGGCAAAAGTGAAGCATAGAAATAAATAGTGTATTAGAATGGTCTTAAATTAAATGTAACAAAGCATAACATTGACACCACTGGAAAGCAAATCTCAAAAACAGCTTATAGTATAGCAGCTCCCACTCTAGACTGATATAGTGTGAGAGATTTTGGCACCTTTGCATGAAACTCGGTATCTTTTGACCCCTACCTAGCAGTAGTAGTCAGGCAATGTTTCAGTCTAACTGAATTAATATCTAAAAGTGTTTCATTCAGGACAAAAGAAGTTAAGATTCCTTTATACTCTGCCCTGATTAGACCAGTTATGAAATACAATTTTTTTAGTAATTATCTGTATATCACCACACATAAATAAAGATTCATCTAGAAAGATCACAGAAGTTTCTAATTAAAAATATTACCGAGCTAAAGACCCTCAGCGTCCAAGGCAGGCTAGAAGCTCTGTCTCTGTACTCTGTCTCTTACAGACTCCTGTACTGTGATTTATGTCAAGTATTATGGGTTGTTAAGGGCCCGTCCTTCCTCAGTCTCTTACACCTCTACAAAATAAATGTCTGCATAAGCACTGGATGTCTGCATAAGCATTGGAATCAAAGATTTGATTCTCCATCACTAAATAAATAAGGCATGCTGGATGGACTTATTACTCAGGGCCTCCCCCATCTCTCAAATAATCTTCCATTGCACATAAAACAGAGTGATGCTTCTGTGTCCTTTAAAGCCCACTTTAATAATCGTGTGGTTGTCCATAAATTCATATGAGGCTTGACTTGTTTTGCCCTTCTGGTGACAGAAGGTGTACTAAGAGAGTACATATTGCCAAGGTGATAATGGTTTACAGACTGACTCTGCCTTGTAAACTCCATGCATCTATGAAAACATGTAGTAGAGCTAATAAATGTTATAACTAAAAGTATCTAAAAGTAATAGATCATGCGTGTTTGCGGACTATATGTGGAAAAATTGTAGCTGTGAAAACATTCCCACTATTCAGTACAAGTATGGCTTTCTGCCTTCTTTCATCTTCATTGCAGTCAAGCTGTATAACTTCCCAATCTCAGAAATCCTTCCATATCCTGCTGAGATGGTTGGCCAACAGTAATCTAATTAATCTAAAATCAAGACATTCTTATTTGGCACAAGAACTGTGGGACCAGATAGATAATCTTACTTTCACTAAGATTTGATATTCATTCCAGCTTTGCAGTGGTGAAACAACACAATGTCTTCTGTATCAAGAGCTCTGATTTCCTTCTCATGTGGGATGTCTTAAACAAAGGATTGATGAACTGCTCGGACTCCTCTGTTACCTTTCATCTTACTTCATTCCAACATCCAAGCGAGCAGTTATAAAAAGCTATATAGGTTCTGTGCATTTTTTGTACTATTTTTAGAAACATACCTGTGTTTGAATTTGTATACCATGAGATAACATGCCTCATTGAACTTTGTCTAAATTCTTTTTGTCCTGAAATACTTAGATCGAAGCTTGATTTTGAAATGACAGTAGCAATTTAAGTTTTGCACTGGTAATTATCCATTCTGTTTGTAAGGTAGTGTGGAGCTCCCTGGTTCATTTTTGGATAGTCTTTCTATGTAGCTTGCATTTTACAGAACATATTTTGCTTATGGTCAGAGATGTCATTCTGCTAAGGTCAATAACACAACTTCTTTTTTGTCTGCATTACAATGTTCACTACAGTATCAGCTTTTAAATAAAAACTCATTACTGCCTTTTCTTTATAACCTGCTGTTTGTGTTCAGTAATGCTACTGGTTATTGATGTAAGAATTAAAGCTTGTTTCCTTAGATGTACTACAAACATCCATTAGTCAGTTTCCTGCTTGCCTCGTGCACTTTACACTGTTTTATGGTTACATTTCTTTGTATGGTGATCTACACATTTCATGCCCACCATGATAATTTTTTTCCATTAGAATTTTTATATGACTGAACTACAGAGGGTATATAGTACTGTTACTATAAGAATGATTCTTTTGCCTGACTATACCCAGCGCATTTGTTTGCTAATCCTCATATAATCAACTGAACTGTGATATATTTTTCAAAGCAATGATGGGGATGTATTAACTGCAGTGTATGCAGTTGTTAATGGCAGTGTGTGGAGTTGTATTAATTCCAGGTCATATGTAGATGCCCCCTTAACCAGGAGTGTTTCTTTCAAATGGGCAATTTTCAGTGTGTCTATACACGTAAACACACACACACGCACACACACACACACACACACACACACACACACACACACACACACACACACACACACACAGAGATAACACCTGGGTCCAGTGACACCACTTGGCTTTAAAATACATATTAATAAACACAAATATAAATAATAACAAATATTGTAGTTGACTGTTACTGAAATAACCATTAAACTTGCAGACAGGTCAAAAATTAATGCATATTCTCACTTAGAATTAGGAAATTAGTAATATTTATCATCTTTGCAATATAGCTTTTATTTTCTTTTCAAACATTTTTATAAATCGAGTTAAGACAAGATAAACAATAATTAATCTGCGTTTGTCTGCTAAGAAAACATATCATTTCACTTTGAATGAGATCACTGTTTTTTGATCTTTGTATATACTATTAGAAATAGCAGCATATTTATCATGTATAATGTGTAATTTTCCCCTGTAAATACATGTCTTTGGAAGTATGACTCATTCTTTAGACAAGTACAAATGTTAACAGTTGCCCCCTGAAGCCCTGTTAATATTAGGCTGACTTTAGAATGTGCTGACTTTAGGCCGGACAAGTGCATAGTGCAGAATTTCTTAGATAGCGCTGCTCTGTGTTGTGTGGGAAAGATAAAAAAGGGATTTAATTTGCTACAAAGGTCACTCCTCTCCCAGAGCAACTTTATATCAGATGATAATGTGTGCTATGTCACTATTTTCTTTGTCGTGTGCACTTTGATATTTTGGGCATGATGTGTATTGTAAACATATAAGTACATTTCTAATTTTCAGCTGTATTTAAACACTTTTGTATGCTTCTACAGTAGAAATTCAGTTATCTGAACTAATTGGGACCTAGGGTAGTTCGGATAAGCAAACTGCTCAGATAATCAAACATATAATTGAACCGGATAAAACACTTTTAAAATCTTTTTTTTCTGCACGCAGGAGTACACTTTTCAACAATTCAGCAATTCCAGTGGCCAATAAAGAATATTTTTCACACACAAGCTGGCTACAAGCTCAAAAAACATGTTCAAGTGAATATGTATAATGTTTATATATTCAGACTTTATGATTTTTCCTACCAGAAAATTAACATTAAGTGAGAAGGTCACTGAAAAACCAATCAGTAAAAACTAAATGAAAACTCCAGCAAAGCTAGAACTTCCACTGAGTGACTTCCCAAACCTCTTGTATCAGAGGCACATGCGATATATGCAAATGTCCCTTATGAACATCAGGTGTTTCAGCTAATTGGCAATTCTGAATGCCCATGACTTGTTTCGTCATTTTAATGGACAATTTCAGGCCAATAAAGCCAAACCCCACTAGCTATGGATATGCATATTTGGCCTTGTTATGACCTCGTCAGCACAGCACAAGCAGAGTGTTTGACTAAGCATAAGAAACACAGGGCTTTTATACTCAGCTGATCACTGCTTGTGCTGTGCTGACGAGGTCATAACAAGGCCGAAATATGCATATCCACAGCTAGTGGGGTTTGGCTTTATTGGCCTGAAATTGTCCATTAAAATGACGAAACAAGTCATGGGCATTCAGAATCACCAATTAGCTGAAACACCTCATGTTCATAAGGGTCATTTGCATATATCGCATGTGCCTCTGATACCTGAAAACTTTGGAATGCTGGCTCGGGTATTTGACGATTCAGATAATGCAGGTTCTGATAATCGACTCTCTACTGCATTATTTTGTTTAGGAAGTGTCATTTGTGTTTTAGCAGCTATAGAATATAAAAGGATTACAATTAAAATATGCAGCACTTTGTGTTTTGCTATTTTTAGCACTGTTGGAGTTGTTCTTGCATGACAGAAACTACCCTTAATGCAGTTAGCATCTGTAAACAATTAAAATATATTAACTGGTATCAAACACATCACTTTAGCAATGAGAATTAAGATGATAAGCTACTGACAAGAGGCATCCTGTAGTCCTGGGTTTGATGCCACCAGAATCCATTTACTCTCATTTGTCAGTTAACAAGAGAGTGTATTTAGGATGCCCCTCAAAAGTGACAGGCTTTGCTTACATAGATAAATAAATAAAGCATTGGGTACATCCTTCAGCATAACTGAAATAATTAATGACCTTACTGTCTAGTTAACAGATACATAAAAAGCATTAATGTGTCTGTTCTTCCTTCATAATATATAACTAAATAATTTGTGACCCTAGTACAAATGACCTGAGTATAATATGGAAACCTTTGTCATTTTACAGTGACTTCATATTGTGGGAACCTTTGGTGTTATATTGCAATGTACCCAAATATGGATTATGAAACAAAGCATACCCTCCCCATCCATTGAAAACTACCGGCTGTTGAATACTTGTCAGTCTCTTTGGAGAACCACATTCCAGCAGATTGGATTCAGATTACAAATATTTATAATCATTATGATCTATCCTTAAAGTCCAATGCCAGGACATTGCTTGGCAGAAGTACTGACAAATGAGAAAAAAAAACATAAAAGAAACATTTTTAATATTAAAAAACAATTCACAAGAAAGCTACACAATGTAATACCCTGAAACAGGTGAAATTAGTTCTTATATTATACTCATCAGTACTGCCATGACACATGAAGGATAATAAGACAAAACAAATGGCATTCATTTTTGTACCCCCAAATGAGGCAACCCCATTAAAGTTCTTGGTAGAACTAAACTCAAGGTTTAATCTGCACACAGCACTTTTTGTCTTAAGTGTTTGTACCCATTTAGATATTATTTTATAGATGCATATGTGTCTATCTATCTATCTATCTATCTATCTATCTATCTATCTATCTATCTATCTATCTGTCTATCTATCTATCTATCTATCTATCTATCTATCTATCTATCTATCTATCTATCCATCTATAGCAATCTATCTAAATATCTATCTATCTAGATATACATGGGAGAACTCCAAATCATTGAACATTCAGAAATGACTGAATAATTATATAATTGCTACTGCTGGGATTATTGTGTGGGAGGTCACAGAACAGCAAGGGATTTGTGCTTACCCTGCTGTTCTGAGATATCTTTTGATAGTTATAATTAACAGGGGGTGTGGGGGTACAGGAGGATTGCCTATCTGCAAAAGCATAAATTATTTATTTTTTTAATTATTTTTTTTTTTGTTTCTGTTATTCTCATCTTCAGTCCTTTGGTATCAATGTTTTTATGTTTGATTTTCTGTATTTGGAAATACATCCTTATATGTATATGCTAGTGTATGTATGCATGGTTTACTATTAAAATGTTGCCGTGCAATTGCACGGTTATGAAGTATTCGAACAACAGATGTTCGAATACTTTATATGTGTGTGCAGTTTACAAGAGCGAACATCATATTTGCGAATGGACTGTGCTTTAGCAAATATAACATTTGCTCATGTAAAGGGATCATAGTACAGTGCAGTTAGGGAAATACATCCCTTTCCTCACTGTAGTGCAATCTCGTAGTTGGAATATTAAGTTAGGGGGTGTGGGGGTGCAGGGGGGCTTGCCCCCTTGCATAAGCGGGATGTTAGGTGTAGGGATTAGGGAGTTACAGTAAGGGTGGCATTGTTGTTAATGCCGTAAAATGTCATTGTCGACATTTTTGGCATTAATGGCAGTTTTTCGACAAAAGGGCCATTTGGTTAGTTGTGGCTTCAGCACAACACTTCACTGTTTCGTACCGTTTTTTTTTTATTTCGATATATTTATAGTAAACCTGTACTCATATATATATATATATATATATATATATATATATATATATATATATATATATGGATTTACCTGAGAATATCGAAAGTCCATATCAGTGAATCCCTTTTCATTGAGAGAACAATATCGAATCCTCAGTTATGCAAAACCTCAAACCAGTGAAAACGTTCACCAGGAAACTAGTCACCCAGGAGGTATTTGCCCTTTTCCCCACTATAGTGTGATCTCAGAGTTGGCATATATAGTTAGGGGGGTGTGGGGGGTGAATTCCCCCATTTTGTTGGGTTTAATCACTTCATTGTGTGTATGTTGTATGTTGTCCTGGTGGCCAAGTGGTTAGTTTCCCGGTGAATGTTTTTGCTGGTTTAAGATTTCAAGTAAATGAAGATTCGGTGTTGTTGTCTTGGTGAAATGAGATTTGTTTATCTGGGATTTCAATATTCTGAAGCAGACCAATATATATATATATATATATATATATATATATATATATATATATATATATATATGTATATGTAAAGAGAGAGAGAGAAAAACAGAGATACATGTGTGTATGTGTGTATATTAATGATCATTAAAAAGCAATGATATTGAAATCTGCTTGTTTAACAAAACTGTTTCAAAAACAAATTCCCTCCCTAAACATGCAAGTATTTCTGCAGGGGGCAAGCTCCCCTACAGCTCTTCCTCCCATGATGGACTGCATCTTCCAAATCCCCTGCTACTTAAATATACAAGCTCCAAGACTGCACAATACTGGAGAAAGGAGAAACATTCTCCAATCTCCAGTATTCAGCAATGTTGCAAAAATACCAGTCTCCCACTTTATCAGTTTGAACTATATTCTGTTTGATGACTTTACCAATTACAGAATACATTTGAACAGACTACCTTTCAAGCTACCTATATATAGATCTATATATGTATATATTTATATATATATATATATATATATTGTTTCACCAGAATCCTTATATTTTCATATTTACCTATATTTTCTAAGCAAACATTTTAGAACTGATAAGAATGAAAATATTTACTATTACAAGTTAACTATAGCCAGCCTGTACCTGTACTATAAAAACAGAGTAAAATATCTCATTCCTCATGAAGCATGCATCTCCTAATCAATGACAAGACCACTGGGTTTGGGAATTCACAAAATCCAAATCCATAAATTTTTATCAAAAAATAACTCCTATGGTGATAAGAAGCTATCTGGGTTTTCTGAGATTCAGACAGTGATATACCCTTTACTTAGAATCCTCCATAAAGCTGCATATTTTGTCAAAAGTAGTTTGTAGCATCTGTATCTTTCTGCATCATTTTGCTATAATAATAGCATGGGCATACACCTACACTGGAATGAGTACATCTTGTCAGGTATGTCTCTGGTTTCTGTTGTTGAGTGATGTCATGTTCTGTGACATGTAAGAAGTACGTTTTGGATTTTATTGAAGCATTGTCTATATCCCTGCAAAGGGAAGCTTTCAAAATAAAGCTTATTTTGAATTTTATTGAGAATTAAGGGTAGCTAGAGGTCTATTCAAAATTGAAGGCATTCCGATTGTTTGATGACTCAAAGGCCTTTTCCATTTAGATGGTGTTTGCAGTTGCAAAATTTATCCATTTTGGTCTTTTTAAATTTTTGACTCAGACCCAACTGAGTAAAGAGGATGATATTCTGCCTCCCTTCAATCTTTCACTTCACCCTCACCCTTTTTCCACCTATGCTATGCTATGTTTAATGCTCAGAATGATTGCCTTTCCATCGCCCATTAAGACAGAGATCATTCTATATGTCCTCAACCCTCAACATGAGTAAGTGCTTTCACATATCCAGGGAGAAGTTGATCTATGCACTCAGCTACCCATGTTTGCTCCTATTTCTGCCCTGCATTTAAGAGTGACCCTTCATATCACCTTGACATGACCTTGTGCACTCATATAATGCTTCATTCCTAACTCTTTGGTGCTTAGTATCGAAAGCTTGAGCTCTTTCAGTTTTTAGTCATCCCCTTTTACCTCCATCCCCCACACCTTTCCAGTTGTATTCTGCTGAACGCTCTCCATAGTTCTGATGTCCCTTTCCATGCACAGCCTCTAGAATTGCAAACAATAAATGTGGCATGACCAGGGTTTGCAAGATTAGAGTCATGACTTCTTTGCTTGGTAATTGTATTGCTCTCTGAGGACATTTAGCAGTATCCATTTTTTTCCTGCAAGGACACACCCTGGTATTCTGTTTGCTGGTGACATAGATTCATTCTGCCCTTGGTGGTCCATTCCAGATTTGATGAACACCGTTAAATAATTTTCTTGCTCTCTTACATTCAGTAATATGTCCTCTTGGCTGATACTTAAAACTAGGATTGATGTGGCCCATGTGAATTACTTTCAATTTGTCTGCATTTAATGTCAGATGCCATTGTCCTGTATGTTTGGTCAGTTCTTGTCAGTCCTTATATTCTCTCCCATCCTGTACCAATCAGAAATGCAAACGGTGACCTTGTACTTTTTTCTTTAAATATGACTGAACTAACACACACACACACACACACACACACACACACACACACACACACACACACACACACAGTTTTTGTTTACTAATCTATTTTCAAAAGATTGCATCTAGTATGGGTAAACCTATAGACATAAATCAAGTCCTCAAAAATCTGTTTCCGTTTCTTAAGGCATTTTAAAACTATAAAGACAACAACAATGGTTTCTTTAAAACTTTTCTTTAATCACATACCTCCAAAATAAAATAAAATGTTTCATTATGTTTACAAAAGAAGCAAAAGAAGGAATGTTGAAGGTAAATTTAAGAGTTCTGGCACAGGTAAAATAATATGAATGGTAGAGACCTCTGATGTAGAATGATTTTATAAAAAATGTAGACGTGTAGCAAGCATGTAAGTTCTGATATGCTTGGGACCAGAATATATAGATACAGATATAGATATCTCTATCCACCTACATAGGCAGGAGATATGTGAAAACATATCCCTGAATTAGAGGTATTGATTGCAAGTAGGATAGACCTATTAATATACCAGAATATATAAGCCATGGAAGCAAAAATTAGACCTAATGAAATCTCGTTAAAATGTAAATTTAAAATAATATCCATTATTTATTTTTTCACAGGTTATGCCTCCAGTTTGAAAATATATGTGTGCAAACTAAATCTATGAGTATTTAAAAAGATAATGGATTTTAAGTGTGATACATGATGGATTTATATGCAGTTATGAAAATAAATATAGAAATTAGGTTAGCTTTGCAATACTGAAATATATATACAAATGCATAATTACTTTGTAGACATTTAATTCCTTTTATTAAGAATGCACAATCAGATATAGCCTAGGAATCAGAAAAATGTCGCTGCTAGTGGAAATTATATATCACAGGTAGGTCAATTACATTGAAGGTGAGAAAATGTGATTTAAAAACAGTTATGGCTCATTACCATGCCCCTGAATTGCACTTTAGATAACACTAACACTGTATGGCATGACTGTGGCAGTGTTATTCCTAGCAGCATGGTCATCAGATTAGTTAAGATAGCCCATACACTCTCTCTCTCTCTCACACACACACACACACACACACACACACACACACACACACACACACATCCATTCATCATCAAACAAGCACCCACCGCCACAATTGATCATGCTCATGGAGATATTCACCCATTCACCTGCAAGCACCCTTACACAAATACAGACACAAGCACAAACACTCACACACACACACACACACACACACACACACACACACACACACACACACACACACACACACATACCCAAACACATTCATCCATCATCATTCATGACCCTACAGGCATGCATGTACGTCTACATCTTCAATGACCTTTTCTACACCTTGGCTGCTTCATTAAGAGTGATTAGGTAACCACTGTCTTCTGCCATCATTTATTTTTTCCTCCAACAGTGAAACTTTACACAGCTGAGCAATTCTCTGAATCCATTTTTAGTGTTAATCAGGAGCTGCTTGAATTTCTGGATCAAATCATATGGCTAATTAACATTAGCTGCCCCTCCGGATTGCAGAATTAGCATGCAGTTCTCCCAGTGAGACTTCCTTCCATGTTGAGGGTCTTGTTGTGGGAAACCTCAGCTGAAGGGAAGTCTATAAATATGAAAAACTTAATACAGTATCTATATTTCTGTATAACACTGTTTCGGATTTTCTTGTAATAGATGTCTCTGAAAATTTCTTAAAATGTTATAAAAGAGCAAAGTGATTAGTTTTTTCTTCAACAGATTGTAAATCATAACCTATAAAATGTGCAGTGTTATTCAGTAAGTCACTGTTACAGATTTTTCTCTCTTTGAAATACAACTCCAAGTGTTGGTCTGGGGGTAATGACTATTATTCAGGTTTAAATTTAAGCACTAATTATTGTTTTATTTGCTTGAGGTCATCATTGTCCTGAATATGAAAATCTGGATATGTTATGGCTATTTCTTATATTACATAATTAAACTAGAATTGACTTGTTTCATACAGTATTTTAGATTTTATTGGATCTTCAGAAATATTTTAGCAATATCACCAGGTAATGACATTTATTTATTGCTACCACTGGAAGGCTTTTCAATCATATTGCAGAAATCACATCACAGAATAGAAATGGAGCTTAAGTATGTGGCAGTGATTCAAGGATATTTGGAGGTACCTGGTCCCTCTGAATTTTCAGTGTTTGGTGGTTGAACCTCTTTTAAGCTTACATATTCTACTGCAAATGATGGCCAATTCTCATGGGTAAGTAAGCTGGGACCCTGACTGACATCACTTTTGTTGTGTAACAACCACATAATGAGTATGGTGTTTTCCACTGTGCTTGCTATAGTGCTACTTAAAACTCTAATGTGCTACATCTGATTGGTATTATAGGACCATGCGCCATCTTCTGTCTTGACATCAGATAAGCATTTTTTATTAATAATTTTATGTAATAGATCCATGCAGTCACATCTTACAGCAACCATAAACAGGCTAATAGGTCGATAGTTCCCGGGATCAGTGGTGGCTCCCCTTTTGTGGAGTGGGATAACTGTTGATGTGCCCCATTCAGTGGGCACAAAGCCTGATGCGAGGCTATTATTGAACATGGTGCTTAAGTGGGGAGCCAGTTTGTTCTAAAGTTCGTGTAAAACGCAGCCTGGGATGTTGTCCGGTCCCATGGATGCTGTGTTTCTGGCTTTAGAGAGTGCAGCTTTTACCTGTATAGTTGTGATTACAGGGACTCTGCATTCTTCCTGTATAGATATGGGCCCTTTAGGGGGTGAGAGGGGGAGTAAAGTTAGCAATGAACCTATCTGCCAGGAAGTTGGCAATATCAATTGGTTCTGTAATTTTCGTGCCTTTGTGCTGTAACTCAGAGCAGATCTAGGTGTTGCCATCTAGATTCTTATATGAGCACTCACACATACACACACACACACACACACACACACACACACACACACACACACACACACACACACACACACACACACATTCATTTTTCCTTCCCAGCCAAACATCTGATGTGATAATTCTATCTTCACCTCTCCCTACCTTCTTATACATCCTCAACTTAATACATCCTGTGACTGCCTTCCCCACTTATTTAAACTTCAGCCATTCTTCCTGCCAAAAGTCAGTCATTTTGTAGCATCTCAAAATTACAAACTCTGCAGGTGTCCCCAGTGCTGCAGTCACATCATGAACCCATAAGATATCAGCTATTCTCAAATCTTTCCCTTCTAGCACTCTTCCTTTCATTGTAATCCTTTCATTTTCCCTTAGTCCCCCTTTGTCTCTATTCCAGTGCCAACCACCTAACTTACACCCATGATTAACAGTCTCCTTTTGCATCTGTCTCCAAAATCAGACCTTCCCAAGATTTCAGCTTTCTTTTCCAACCCAGCCCTGTCTCACCCCCAGCACTATTCTTATGCATCAGTGCATATCTAGCCCCAACACATTCTGACCTTCTTATTCAGTGGCCTCATCCTCACCAAATAAACATCGTCATCTGTTAGAACTGGAGTAATACTTTAGTTTCTTCCAATATAACTTCAAAGGTTACACTCTATAAACCAATTTGACTTTGGTAAAGCCAGTTAATTAATCATATTATGCATTATTTTACTTTTAACAAGCACTGTTATTAACAAGGCAGAAATCAAATATAGCCTTAGCACTTCACATGATGCTAAAATATGCTTTCTGTACCCACAATTAAAATATCACTTTCCTCCTAGCTCTGGCTAAATAAACACATTTGTTACAAAAAGAGGAAAATCAACCCAATTATCTGTTTTGCTGGCAGTGATCTAATATTCAAATTAGCGCTTTCTGACCTTTCTCTAAAAGAGCAAAACAACAAACAATAGCACAGCTTTCACCAGTTCACCAAGATCTATATCCAAGTCGCATGATATTATTACAATGTCTGGATGCAAATCATTTGTTTTTATCCCAGCAGTACTTGGGTTATCTCATTTTATGCATACATAAGCAGGTTAAGCTGATTGTTTTCACAAATGCATTGAAAACGTGTTCACTAAAGCAGTCAGTTTACCATTCTCAAAGAATTCTTGACAGACTCAGGCAGAACACCAGGTTTACATGTAACTTACACTGATAATTATTTCCTTAGTGCAATCAGACCTGAGTTATTCACTTTGTAGGCATAAAACTAGAAATTCAAATAAAACTGTTCCATCTTACCTGGGTAGGATCCTTTACTCTTAAGTGTCTCGGTGGACATTGAAGTTAATCTTTGAAAATTGCAAGGTCATACTGAGAAATCCAAATATATTAAAATAAGTACTCCAAAGCCTGTACTGGTGGTGTACAGGGTGAAAGCCCTTACTGTTGCCCAGGTGACCTGAGACTGACTCTAGGCTTAGGTTGTTGATGAAGAAGGCAGGGAAGATGAGGCATGTCCATCCTGCAGGTGGAGAAACAGTGGTCTCTTCTCAGCTTGCACCACTTCACATATGACTGGGCCTCAGCTGTAGACCCGAGACTTATCATGATGTGGGATTCTGCTTCCAGGAAGGCATGAGTATGGCCACCAAACCTGGTGAGAGTAGGTCCTGTAGGCACATGACAGAGAACACACATTTATAGACAAGAGGGTAAAGGTGGCCTTTGAATGATGCAACTGCTTGTGTCATCACTGATGAGGGGTTAGTTTTGAAATGCAAAAAGCTCTAATTTCTGGTGAAAATGCCTGGATGACAACCTGGATGATGGTCTCCCTTGGACAGTGCAATGTCTGACTGAGTGGATGCTTGATAACCTGCAGATATGTGGGCAAAAGTGATGCAACAATGGTTATTTCAAATTCCTACAGCAAGTGAAAGAAAAATGCTTGCCTAGGAGGTAGTTACAATTAAAGATGCCATACACAGTGAAAATAACTAAATTATGACATTTAGCCACTAGAGGCATTATAAAGGCTATCCAAAATCTAAGAGCAGACCTTAGTGTAAGTAGAGGAGTGCTGCTAATAGGTTCCCTGTGCATAAACACTGGAGGCATTATAAAGGCTATCCAAATCTAAGAGCAGACCTTAGTGTAAGTAGAGGGGACTGCTACTAATAGGTTCCCTGTGTATAAACCATGTCCTAATCATCACTTAACAAGGCTCTAATACATTTATATGAGAATGCCCAACAGATGAAAATCTAAAGTACTCCACCATCAGTGAAGTATGTTTCCTTTGTGTTTTGTGATTATAATGTAAGTAGAACAGCCAGAACATTAAATGAACTTTAAGCTAATCTTTGTCCCCTACACACAGAATCATAGCTGCTCAGGGCTTGTAAGATTACCCTTTCCAGTCAGTTTCAAAAGTTGTTGTTTTCCCTGTCTTTCTGCATCATTCTGCATAAAATTATCTTTCTTTCACTAGGAGGATTTGCAGCCTACAAAAACATTTTTCAGTGTGGGCAGTATGTAGACTGACACCTTTGGGTGGCACTAGCTAAGCTGCTAAAACCATCTGTACCACTGAGCTTGCAGCCAATGCTACTGCTAAAGGAAAAGGATACTTCATGTGTTAACGTACTTCTATCTTCTTGAAGTCATTATATCTTGATACGTATTCTTACTCATGAGCAGCTTGTCCTGGCTTTAATATATGGCTTTCTGACTCATGAGCAACTTTTTAAAACTTTTGCTGCTCCGCTGTCCTGTTTGTGCTAACATTATATTAGCAAAAGCATTCATGCTGGTGCTTACACCTTTCCTTCACTTTATTGCCATTGATTGCTTTTCTTGGACTAATACCTCCATCTGTAAGGGGTTCCAACCCATTCAGCTCACCACTGATATGCTCCTGCTCAATACGGTCCCCATACCCTACCCCTAATTCCCACCTAATCAGACCTTATTTAAATTTATGCTGCACATATCACCTCCTCTTCCTATTAGTTTAACCAATCAATGTTACTATCTCATTATACAGTAGCATTCACCCAAACCCTTTACAATCTTATGTTACCTTACTTCCATGCTTATTTTTCTCTACTGCTCCTCATTTAAATTTCTCTTCTCTATTGTTACTTGTTGTTATTCTTTTAAAATATTTACATCTTCCTCCTGAGGAATTCCTTCTTCACTCTTACCCTTCCTTTCAGAACATTAACCAAGACATAATACCCACAAAAAATTTAATGTACACATCACCACCTTAATTATTCTCTTCCTAATATTTCCACTAATTCACAATTTCACCCCACTACACCACAATTTATTCTACATTTCTCTGACTATACACTATTAAAATCTTAACTTTCCCCAAAATCATAATGAGGGATCACTCTGCCTGGAATATCTAGCAAGCCAATTCCACTCTCCTCTATTTTTCCCTTACCTTCCTCCCTTTTCCTGTAACATATTTTCCTTTAATCTCTCCTCAATTACTCCATAGTTCTCTCTATCTGCCATGTTATAGTTGTGCATCATCACATCTCTAATCTTCATTTTATGTCACCTTACTACTACCATGGTACTCACACTTTATTCACACTCTCACAATACCAGTCATCCTACATATACTCAGGCTAAACCCTCCTAAATACCTATTTCCTCAAAATTATTTAATGCCCAACCTATTCACCTTCTCAAATACAAAACATCTAACCATTCAGTTCAGTTTGGTGTAACCTGGAATAAATCCATAAACGTTATGAAAAAAACTAACTAATCCCACACTGCTGTTCGCTAAAATCAATCCTTGTGATAAGATTCCTCCCAACTCCAGCCCCTTAGCCTCATCCTTTCCACCCTCCTTTGTCCCAACTCCTGAACAATCCACAAAACTTTTTACCTCCATTAACATTCCTAGCATTCTAAACAAAGTTAAAGACCTACAAGCATGGTTTATTCAACACTCACCAGGTATGACTATCATTACCAAATCATGGCTAAAACCACATATAAAAGGTTCATAAATTCTGTCCTCTGGCTACATTATAATTTGATCTGACAGACTACACAAAAAGGGGGAGGTGTTATAATTGTATACAATAACTGTATAATTTTCTCACCCTTCAAATTAACATACCAACTTTCCAAAATGCAAAACTTCTTATCTCTGTTCTCAGTGGTAATTAACATAAGAAGCTATGTATAGTTGCCCTCTACATACCACCAGCTAATAATAATAATATTAGCTTATTAGGAGAAATTCTTTGCTGGCTAACTACAACTGTTACTACTGAAACCATTATCTTAGACAGCATTAACAATGACTGGTTATCAGTGACATCTAATAACCCAGCTACAAGTCTTAATTTGTATAGGTTCAAACAGCTAATTTCTTCTACTCAGATCAGCAAAATCATAAAAATTCTATCCTTGACTGGATACTTGTATTCAACCTGAGCAAGTAAGCTAACTCAGGGGTACTACCTGACTTCCTTAATGACCATCACCCTCTGTTCAGCAAAAGAGATATTACCGACTAGCTGAAAAACGTCAATATATAACTATTTGAAATCTTTCTAACTTTAATCCTGACACATTCAAAAATTTACTAAAATCCTTTAACTGTTCTTCACAAAAAACACTATAACTAGATGAAGCCATTAACAAATTCAACAATATATTCATGAATAGTTAAATACTCCTGACCCTACCAAAAATAAAAGAGTAAAACCTACTCAAACCTCACTGGCTGACTCATTTATCTAGAATTCTCATGCAGAAATATGGCAAAGTATGGAAACAATGGCACAAAGATAAACCCCCTCATAGGCTCATAGGTTCATAGGTAGGTACTAGGCTATTGGCCCTAAGGCCTATATAAGCCTAGCCAGAAAATGTACCCTGGCTTTCGTCACCCAAGAAAATTATTTTCCTGTGCCCCTGTCAAGCAGAGCCACAGAAGTGATCCCTGGGATGAATTTCCTATTTCCCATTCAATCATAAAGATTTTTCTTGAAGAGTGCTAATGAGGAGCTCTGTTTGACATAGATAGGTAGTCTGTTCCGGAGTATGGGAAGTCTCTGGGACAGGAATCTATCCCTCCAGCATGTTCTGTTTATTGTGGTGACAAGGTTTAGGTCCATAGAGCGTGTAGCTTGGAGGGATTGGGATTTCTTTAAGTGGAGCATGTCCAACAGCTCTGGGTTTGACATAGCTTTGCATGTTAGGCAGAGATCGCCCCTGAGTAGGCGATATGAGATGGAGTAAAGCTGGAGTTTTTTGAGACGGTCTGCGTAGAGCATCTGTTTGAGGCCAGTAATCCTGTTTGCAAGGTATTTCTGCAGTCTTTCCAGTTGTTGTAGATGTCTTGTGAGGTACATACCAAAAGGGGCGTTGTACTCTATAATGCTGGATGAGAATCCTTTTCTGATGAGATGAGCCACATAGAAGATTGACCACTGTGGTGATGGTGATGTGATTATAAGAGACTACTATCCACCTGTGTCCCAAGGTCTCTTATCACATTTTTCGGCATTAAGTAGACTACCAGCTATGTGGTAGTGGCATTGAGTCAGGCCAGGCTGGCTTTGACAGGTTATCTGCCCCAGTGAGTGCCTTTTGTAGTGTATGTCCATCATTAAGAGTTTAAAGACATTCTGTGTTAGCCTGGACTTCAGAGAAGTATATACCAAACAGGAGAGGACCCAGGACTGAAGTCAGATCTTGTGAAAGGGATTTATACCTAGTTTAGTGAGCTTATCTATAATTCCAGAGTGAGGGATGGTGTCAAAAGCCTTGAATCAGGTTTCTGCCTTTTACAAATCCGAACTGGTAGGGTCCAGAGTTTGAGATTACCAAATTCTTTTGTTATGAGTTCCATGATGATACATTTCATGGCCTTGCAGAGCAGGAGAGCAGAGCTCTTTGAGAGAGGATATAACAGTCACGCCATTCAGTGGTGGATACAAAGTCAGAGGTGAGGCTATGACTGAACATGAGCCTGGGATATGTCAGGTTCCCATGGATGCTGTGTTCTTGAGAATATCTCTCTCTGCCATAATGACAATATCAGTTGGTGGTTCTGTATATTTTAGTGCTGCTGTGCTGTAAGAGCAGCAGATCTGAGTGTTCCCATTGAGATTCTTGGCATAGTTTAGAATGCTTTGTGGTTGTCTTTAGAGTCAGTGGCAATTTTGTTTTCATAACTAGCTTTGGAGGATTTTATGAGGGATCTCAGCTTCTTACTGAGGTTGACCAGGGAGATCCTCCAGTCATGGGATTTTACTCTTTTTTGCAACAGTTTCTTTCTTCTGTTGTAGAGTTTGTTTATGACAGAGGACCACCAGATTGGCTTCCTTTTTTTGGAGGATAACATCTATACAAACAGCTGTGTAACCTCTCCAAAAAGCAAAATTGCCTAGACAAAAAATATTACACAGACACACAAGACAATCACAAAAACTACAAACAAATTCTAGAGCTCAATTAAGAAGATTCTTCAACTTGACTTTCTTTCTCACCGAACCTCTATCTAGATTATCCCCCTCAGAAACCACTATGAAATTTAACATTTTCCATATTGAAATCATATCCTGTCTTACTTCCAGCTCTCTCCAAACCATTTAATCAACCACAAAACTTTATTAGCCCTCACATCCCAATCTTTAATCTGTAGTCTCTGGCATCATATGTTAGACAGCTACTAAAGAAACAGAAAGCCTGTTTCCCTAGTGTGAATCATCGTCTTGCTGAGTACCTTAAACTCGCTGTAGCCCCGGTTGCATACCTGTTCTTAATTCTCATCAACAAATCTATTCAAGACTCCCATGTCCCTGCCCTTTGGAAAACAAAATATGTATTATTCCCTCCAGAAAGGATATCTCTAACTTTACGCCAAATGCCATCATGTCTTCCCTTTCTAAGATCCATGGAAAGTTTATTCATAAGCAACTCCTTCAGTACGTCTTACAAAATGATCTCCTAATTCCAACACAGCATGGTTTCTGACCAGGCCATATTGCCACTACAACTGTCTTAAACTTTTCCAACACCATGAACCAGGCAAAGGTTATCACTTCAGTTTTTCTAGATCTCTCAAAAGGCCTTGATACAGTGTCACATGAAAAACGTCTGACTCAAATGTCATCTTATGGCCTTTTCAAAACAACTCTTCTATAGTTCTCTAACAACCTCTTGGAAAGATACCAATTTGTCAAATAGCCTTTCTCTCTCTCTCTCTCTCTCTCTCTCTGTCTGTCTCTCTCTCTCTCTCTCTCTCTCTCTCTCTCTCTCTCTCTCCCTCCCCTTTTTCCCTAGTTAAACAGGTGTTCCTCAAGACTCTGTACATGGTCCACTGCTGTTTAACGTTTTCATCAATCACCTATATACCTCCTCTGAGCAAACTTGGCTTATTCAATATGCAGATGACTCCAGTTTCATCTGCTCATCTGGCAACCTACTACAACTACAATCCATGACGTAAGATGCTTTCAACTCAGTTGAACTGTAGATACATCAAAACCGATTTTTACTTAATCAAATAAATAGATAAACCGCTACTGTGTTTTGTAACTCCTATGCAGATGCTAAAAGTAGCTTCCACAATACCTGGCTAAACAATACTGTTATTGATGTAGTTATCCATCCAAATTGCTTGGATTCACCATAGATGACAGCTTAAAGTTTGATCTTCAAATACAAAACTATATAAAAAAATCATCAAAAACTATGTTTGCTATATACAGCAAAGTGATTCCTTATGCCTTCTAGCAGAATCTCTCTAGGTAAGTCTTATCTTTCACTCTCTCTTCTCTATCACTCATATATTTTGAATAGCATACAGATCTCTCTTAAACCACAACTGAAGCAATGCTGTAATAAGATGGCAACATTTACAGCTAATCTGCCACAAGAACGTCATCCTTGCTCTGTGTTATATGGCCTCAACTGATTAGAACACCCACAGCAACTAGCCCATACATAACGTCTTCTAACCTATAAAATACCACATAACCCCTCTACCTGCCCCTCTAGCTCCTCACCACTTCAGCACTATCTCCTTAATCAACCTCTCTGCTTTCAAGACAAAAATCTGCTTGAAATATATAAACAAACAAACGAAAAATGGGGCAAAGTCTAAACTATTTGACTCTATCCCAAAGTCAATCAGAACAGTATCTAGCCTGAATGTATTTAAGTCATTGCTGAAAGATTTTTCTCACTATCTCATAGCTATGCCCATGCACCTCACCTGTATGGTCTACATCAAAAAATACATCACATTCATACTAGCCACTCACCTATCCAGACCGTTCAACACCTGCCCTCTCAGTATTGGGGGGGGGGGGCTTGTACCTTTTTTTACATATAAAATGTTTTTATACCCTAGCATAATAGACTATACTTCTAATACTTTTGTATAAACTGTCATATTTAATTGTAATTGATTTATTATTACATCACTGGTGACTCATGCTTTATTGTATTGTATGTAGTCTACTGTCAAAATGTATGTATATATGCTTTTTTAATTGTATTACTGTTTTATTTGATGTTATCTAACTCTCTGGAGCTTTTCCCCTGTGCATCCACAGAAAATGGGTATTTATTACCCAGTAAGACTTTAAATTAATAAATAAATTGAATCAGTCAACTCGCAGCTTCACCTATTATACCTAGCCATGTAAAAGGTAAGCATGCTGTCTGTCTTGGATTGGTTCATCACCAACTCTCTACACAGGCTAACCACGCAATCTGAAGAACTACCAGTATTTACTGATCATGCCACTGTGGTCATTATATTATCTGCTAAGAATGCCAGCCTTCAGACTAAAAGTGTGACACTCACTCTCTAAAAACTCATTGCTTAGTAGCTCTCTTTACCATAATGGTATCTACTGACAGGAGCTGTGCAATCTGACAATTAGATATAATACGACATCATACAATTCACTGAGCATAGTTTGTGCCAAAGGTTTTTCGGTTGCTTTCTTTGATCATGGGTGTTGACTAATATAGTGTAGGCTGATGGCGCACTACAGTGCTTTTTCACAATTCTCCCCAGCTGTGTAACTATGAAGTAGACATAAATAAATGAGGAGGATGTGGGTGGGTTCCCATGGGAGCACAGTGAGAGCTTGCCTCCAGCAAGACATATTTTTAAAGTTATGCTTCTCATTGTGAAACAAATGATGAACTGTAATGCATAGGAGTCTGAGTCAACCTAGCATAGGTAAACCAGCACAGTTGAGCTGTAAAAATACTCTAGAGGCCCTTCCACTTATCATTTTTTTCCCTACATAACACATACATTATTCTATAAGTCACTGAGGACTTAGATGTTAGTCTGCCCTTTGGATAACAATGGAGCTTATAAAAGCTCTACCCAGAGGCAGAAAGCTTGGCAGGAATTTAAATATACTTGAAGTTAAGTAGTTTGGACTAACTGTTTTACTATTTAAAACTCATCTGTAAACATGAAGACAGATGTTCTGAAAGCTTGACAAGCCACCTTGTAATAATCTGGAAAATGTAAGCTCAATATTGAGATCTGTCTTAGCACATTAAAGAAGAGATCTGCTAATTCTTGAAAGCTACACAGTTTTAATTGCAATGGGTTTCATTAAAATGTAACTAGACAGATTTAATTAACCTCTGTTTGAAAAGAAAGACTAGTAAATGTGACTAGTAAGATAGTAGAATTGTTGGAGTAATGAAGTTTCCCCTAACCCTTAAACTTGCACAATCTTGTTGTTAGTATATTAAGAGATGCAGAGGATGGGGGGGGGGGGTACAAGGGGCTTTTATCCCCCAGAAAAATGTTTTTGGTTGTTGTTGTAATGGTGTGAAAGTATCCTAATATTTAAAGTATCCTATAATGGTATCCTTTGGGAAGTCATCCATCCCTGGTAAGTATCATATTGACACCACACCCCTTAGAGATGACCCAGTAGTCAGGGACTTAGGGACACACATAGATAGTAATCTAGCCTTTAACCATTATGTGTCTACAGTGGTGAGGAAATCATTCTATGTTGAGCACCTTATAAACAAAGGTATGGAATTTAGGTCCCAGTAAGTTATTGTTCCACTGTATTTGGCATTCGTCAGACCTATGATTGAGTACAATGACCCTTTGGTATGTACCTAACCAGGCATGTCCAACAACTGGAATGTCCACAGACATTTCTCACTAAAAGAATACAGGGCATACGTAAAATGTCTTATGCAGACTGCCTGAAGGCCCTACAACCTGTATTCTGTCTCCTACATGCTTTTGAGGGGAGTTCTATGCTTGGAATACAGGACATTGTCAGACCCCACTCTAATGGACCTCCTGCATATTCACAAAGCATACAGCACTAGAATTACCCATTCTAAAGACTAAAACCTTGTGTGTGATATAAATAGGACCTGCTGGAGAGATAGGCAAGTATCCCATAGACTACCACATCTATAGAACAGGATCCTCATCCATGTGAAACAAAGTTCTTCTATAACCCAGTTCAAGTGCAACTTGGACAATTGGATGGGAAACCTGAAATTCATCCCTGGTTTGGCACCTATGTCTCTAATGGACACAGGTAACCTGTAAATGGTTCATCTCCCAGGCCCATGCTTATAATTATTAAGGGTATCAAAACTTGTCAGAGATTTGGAATGCATAGCTAGGCTTAACAAGGCCCTTGTGGTCATTAGCTTAGTAAATACCTATGAACCTATGACCTATAAAGGTGGCAAAATGTTTTCCTAAGTTTGTTTTATTGTGTTTTTTATTTTTATTTCATGATTTACTGTAATTCATACCTCTCAACTTCTTAGAGCAAAAAATCTGGACAAAGGCCTAAAAATAGGGACTATTTTCAAATATTGCTCTTACAAACGTAAAAAGTTGATAGAATAAAATATTTTACATTAGCACATATTTTCTGATGGGTGAGGTCTGAAATTCAAATGTCTTGTCATTATTTTCTGAATGAAATCCTCAATAATTAGCAAGTGATTTGCCAGAAAACCAACATTTTACAAGCAACAGACAAAAAATAGAAGGAAAAAATCTGGACATTCTGTGCAAATCTGGCCAGTTGAGAGGTATGCTGTAATTCTCTTTGCAGAATTGCCAGGAGTCTGAAGCAGCACTGATAGCACAAACTTACCCAAGAGTTAAGATGTTTATTTATAGGTTCATAGGTAGGTACTAGGCTATTGGCCCTAGGGCCTATATAAGCCTAGCCAACTAGGTACCCTGGCATTTGCCAACCAAGAAAATTATTTACCTGTGCCCCTGTCAAGCAGAGCCACAGAAGTGATCCCCGGGGTGAATTTCCTATCTCCCATCATATCATCAAGATTTCTCTTGAAAAGTGCTAATGAGGAGCTTTGTTTGATATAGATAGGTAGTTTGTTCCAGAGTATGGGAAGTCTCTGGGACAGGAATCTATCCCTCCAGCATATTCTGTTTATTGTGGTGACAAGGTTTAGGTCCCTAGAGGGTGTGGCTTGGAGGGATTGGGATTTCTTTAAGTGGAGCATGTCCAACAGCTCTAGGTTTGACATAGCTTTGTATGTTAGGCAGAGATCACCTCTGAGTAGGCGATATGCGATGGAGTAAAGCTGGAGTTTTTTGAGACGGTCTGCGTAGAGCATCTGTTTGAGGCCAGTAATCCTGTTTGTAAGGTATTTCTGCGGTCTTTCCAGTTGTTGTAGATGTATTGTGAGATACATACCAAAGGGGGTGTTGTACTCTACAACGGTTCTAATGAGTGATGAGTAGAGGGGAACAATGACCTCTTTGTCCCTGGGTGAGAAACCTTTTGTGATGAGATGTGCCACGTAGAAGGATTTCCTGACTACTGTGGCAATGTGATTATCAAAGAAGAGACTACTGTCCACCTGTGTCCCAAGGTCTCTTATCACACTTTCGGTGTTAAGTAGACTACTGCCTATGTGGTAGTTCATGGGTACAGAGTTTTTGCCAAAAGGGATGACAATGCACTTTTTGGCATTGAACTTGAGGCCATGGCTTTGACACCAGGCATCTATCTCAGAGAAGCCCTTTTGCAGGATGTTCACATTGTTACGAGTTTTGATTATGGCTCCTAGTTTGCAGTCATCTGCAAACTTCATTAGCCAAAAACCTTCTATGTTAGCCTGTGCTTCAGATAAGTAGATACCAAACAGGAGAGGACCCAGGACTGAACACTGTGGTACTCCACTTGTCACTGGTCTGAAGTCGGATTTGGTGTCTGTTACTTTCACAGTGCGGGTTCTGTCAGTAAGCCAATTGGCAACCCATCTTTTGAAATAGGGATTTATACCTAGTTTAGTGAGTTTATCTATAATTCCAGAGTGGGGGATGGTGTTGAAAGCCTTGGCGAAATCTAGATAGGCTGTGTGAATCACCTTACCCTCATCTACGTCTTTGGTGACTGCTTCAAAGAAGTCTATCAGGTTTAGGAGACATGATCTGCCTTTTACAAACCCAAACTGGGTGGGGTCCAGAGTTTGGAAATTACCAATGTCTTTGTTTATAAGTTCCATGATGATACATTCCATGGCCTTGCAGACCAGACTCATCAGGCTAATGGGGCGATAGTTCCCGGGGTCCGTGGTGGATCCCCCTTTGTGGAGTGGGATAACCATCGCTGTGCACAATTCAGTGGGCACAAAGCCTGAGCTGAGGCTATTACTGAACATGGTACTTAGGTGGGGGTGCCAGTTCATTCTGTAGTTCATGTAGAACATAGCCTGGGATGTTGTCAGGTCCCATGGATGCTGTGTTCTTGGCTTTGGAGAGTGTGGCTTTTACCTATGCAGCCATGATTACAGGAACTTTGCATTTTTCCAGTATAGAGATGGGCCCTTTAGGGGGTGAGAGGGGGGTAAAGTTAGCACTGAACCTATCTGCCAGGATGTTGGCAATATCAGTTGGTTCTGTATATATAGTGCCATTGTGCTGTAATTCAGAGCAGATCTGAGTGTTGCCACTGAGATTATTGACATAGCCATAGAATGCTTTGTGGTTGCCTTTAGAAACAGTGGCTATTTTGTTTTCATAACTAGCTTTGTGCTGGATTTTATGAAGGATCTCATCTTCTTACTCAGGTTGACCAGGCAGTTCCTCCAATCATGGGATTTTACTCTTTTTTTGCAGCAGTTTCTTTCTTCTGTTGTAGAGTTTGTTTATGGCAGGGGACCACCAGATTGGCTTCCCTTCTCTGGAGGATAACATCTTGGTTTTGTTAGGGATAGCATGATCCATGCACTCGTGTAAGTGCCTATAAAGTGAATTTGTGTAGGATTCAGCATTCATACCTCTATTGTCTGTCTGCATGTGTCTAGTGAAGTTTGCCACCTCTGTCTTAAGAAGTGTGAAGTTGGCTTTGGAGAATTTTTTTACGGTGGTTTCCCTAATGGCAGGTGGGGATGGGATGGGAATGTCCAGGGTGAGTAACCTGTGGTCGGATCCGACCAATGAGAAATTGACCTCTGGTGTGGAACACTGGTCACCCATGCTGGCAATGACCAGGTCTAGGATATTGCTGCCCCCGGTGAGGGTGTGGATAAGTTGATCCACGGTTTTGGAACCCATGAATTCCAGAAAACGTTGAGCAAAAGAGTTGGTACATGAGTAGTTTTGCCAGTCAATGGTGGGGCAGTTGAAATCGCCCACAATTAGGGTGTTAGGTTGTACCCTAATATTTTCCAGTGTATCAAGAAATGAGGAGTGGGAATCCTGGGGCATGGTGAGGGATCTGTAGCAAGCCACAATTTGGATTGTGGTCTTGCCCAGAGTTTAGCTACACCTGGATAATCTTGGATGCATTATGCTGAGCAACCAGCCTGGAGGTGTGGATATCCTTAATGAATATGGACACACTTCCACCTTTAGTGTTTTGGTCCAGGTTAGTTGGCAAAAAGGTGTGGTATGAATTACGTAAAAAAACACCAAACAAGTATTAAAACACACTAGACTACAAAGCCAATGAAAAAGATGCCACCAATGTTGTATTAAATAGTTTATTCACACTGAATAACACTCTGGTGCCTCGGCCCAGCCTTCCATACAATATATATATAGTTATATATATATATATATATATACATATATATATATATATCTATATATATCTATATCTATATCTATATATATATATATATATACACACACACACACACACACACACACACACACACACACACACACACACATACACACACACACACACACACACACACACATATATTCACTTAAATACAATTAATCAAACAATCATCTAATTAATCAACCATAATTTAAAATAATCATATATATACATTTTAAAGAAACACTCTCCAGTTACATTCACTATTTAGACCTGCTGGAGATAATGTATTAAATTTTAAAATATATAAAGTCTCTTTATACAATAATTTATTTTTCATTAACACTTCATCAGTTTCTGATATATGTTCCAAAATACAAGCTTTTAACAGTGAAAAGTCACTGCTATGACAAGTAAAAAAAATGTAAAGCTATAGGGCTCTTAGCATTATTATTTTTTATGTCTCTAATGTGTTCTTGCAACCGTAGCTTGAATATTCTTTTAGTCTCTCCTATATAAAACAAGTTACAGAGGCAAGACAAAGCATATACCACTGATTTAGTTATACATGAAAAAGCAGAAGTGGAACCGAATTTTACACCATTTATTTTTTCAAAACATTTGGTAATGTTGGAACAAACCTAACACCTTCCACCAAGGAAGGTGCCACATTCCAAAACCTGCAGATTTAATTTTTCACCAGGTGAAACAAATCCATTGTATACCACCACATATTTGATATTTCTGCTTCTCTTGAAAGAGATATTTATAGCTCTACAAAGATTTTTTACCCCTTCCATATTAATTAGGTAGGGCCAATAATATCTAATGGCATCAACAATTTTCTCACTTAAGATGTTATATACAGTAACAAAATAGACTTTTCTACACTCATGCACAATGTTACATTTTCTATTATTATTTATCTTAATTACTAAAGGCCTATTATGAAGTAAGCTGGTATCTAGTATTTTATGAAGGGCATCTAAAATAACATTTTCATCATACCCCCTTTGCTTGAAGTTAATATGTGTTTTTATTATTTCCTTTTCTAGGCCCATTTCATCATTACATAGCCTGCTAACTCTCAATAATTCATAATAAGGTACTGCCTTCAAAGTATGTGGTGGATGGCAACTACTAATATCCAAAATATTATAATCTCCAATTCCCTTTCTATGTATATTAGTTACTATATTATTGTTCCTAATAGTCAAAGTGACATCTAGATAGTTAATTATTTTTCCTATCTGTAAGCCATCAGATTTTATCTGAAAATGATTTGCATCTAAATCATTTATAAACTGGGGAGCTATTTCAGCACCCTCTTACATAAAAAATCAAATCAGCTATATATCTACAATATAAAATAATATAACTATAAAAAAAATTAATCTGTACAAAAACTCAACTTCAAAAAGGCCCATGAACAGGTTAGCATACATGGGCGCAAAAGATGCACCCATGGCAGTACCTTGTACTTGATGGTAAATGAGCTTATTAAACTCAAAAAATTATTCGTCAAATAAAAATACAATAATTCCATCACATAATTACTAACAGGACTATCCCCTAAAAAAAATATAACAGCTTCCATACCTAACTCATAAGTAATACTTGTATAGAGACTTTTTACATCTATAACTATCCAGTAATATTCTTCATCACATTTAGCATTCTTTATTTTATCCAAAAAATGGAAAGTGTCTTTAATATAATAATTTAACTTGACTACATAGCTCAAAAGATAGGAATGTAAAAAAATTCTGATATCATGGAGAAAATGATTCTGTGCTGCTACTATGGGTCTACCTGGGGGTGGGGCTGACATTTTTATGTGTCTTTGGCTGACAATAGAACTTAGCCATTGAGCTTCCTTCTACATTAAATTTATTTAGGGGATCTTTTCTTGTAAAATAGCCCAATCTTAGGCCTTTAACTACTGGTTCTTTAAACTTCATTATAGCTTCATAAAAAACATCAATATTTACTGCCCTATATACTTGGCTATCAGATAAATGGTCCATACACATTTTCAGGTATTGTTTCCAGTGCATAACAACAATTTTTCTATCTTTATCTGAGGGTTTTTTAATTATGTCTGATCTTTTACATAAATTTAATAAAGACAGCCATTCATTCTTACTCATGTTATACAAAATGTATTTCTTCTCAAAAGAAAAATCTTTCAGAACTTTCTCTAATGCAAAATTAAGCATATTAGAAAATTGCAAAATCACCTGGTTATTAAATGCAGGTATAAAAGTACTAGTATAAGTAACCATTTAAGTATTTAAAGTGCAATATGCATTAACATTTTCAGCTGTTTCAAATGAAGAATCACAAGAGAAGAAATCCAGCAACTCATCTTCACTTGCAGATACACTTTCTTCACTAACTGACATAGTTTCACCATTACATTCAAAATAATTAACCAAATGCAGTTTCCTTATTAACTTAAATACTTCTGCTTTAATAAAATGTGCTCTGGGTAGAGCTGTTGGTATAAACTTTAAACCATACTTCAAAACAGTTTTTTTTGTAACTCCAGGAAGGCTGTGCTGAGGTGCCAGAGTGTTATTCAGTGTGAATAAACTATTTAATACAAGATTGGTGGTATGAATTATAGCCTGGTATTGCAGGGGTGCTCTCTGGAGCCTTGAACCAGGTCTCTGTCACTGCACAGATGTCGATATTCTCCAACTTAAGGAGTGCCTCGAGTGAGTGCATTTTGAGTTATAGACTTCTAGCATTGAGTAGCATTGCCCTCAGATTTGGCATGCTTATACCTGTTACGGTGGAGAATTTTTCATTTGAGCCTTGCCTAAAAAAGGCACTATAGTAGTGGCAAGAGCCTTAGCCAGTATCCAGAATCCTGGGCAAATGGTGCAGGCCAGCTCTGGCAAAGCATCGTGATCTGTCAATCATGTCATCCCAGGGAAACAGATACTGGATCCCTTTAGAATGACACCAGAAGCTTAGCCAATTGTTGAAGTCAGTCATTTTGTCCTTGCACTGTGGTATCATTCTGGGTGATAGCAATCTGCTACTCAGGGCTAGGGTCATACCTGCCTGGGCTACAAGATTGGAGAGCTCCTCCATGTCTCTTTTCATGTAGTCCAGGGAGGTACATCTCAGCTCATTCACACCAACATGGACAATGACAGAGTCATATTTGTACTTGTGGAGTGATCTGAGTGCATGCATTATGTGGCGGATCATGGCACCCAACAGGCAGCTGACAGTAATTTTCTTCTTGTTTAGCTTGGTGAGTGGAATCAGTGTGCCTGACTATAGAGTCACCTATGACTAGAGTGTTGGGTACGTTGTTATGCCTTATGGGCTTTGGTTAAGTGGCACACTGAGTTTGTGGGCTATGTGTCATTTGAGTTGTGCTGGGGGGGTGGAGGTTGCTTGCATTTCTGCTTTGGAGGTCTCTGTTGCTTGGGCAGATTTTTATTGAGAGCCTTCATGAATGTAGGTGTGTGTTTTGTGTTTCTATGTGTGTGTTTTGGTGGTGTAGGTTTTGAGGGACTATGTGATGAGTGTGGTGCAAGTGTTCACCCTCTCCTCTTAACTGTCTAGTCCAGTCTTGGATGAAGAGAGCTTTGCTTACAATTTGGCTATATAAGTGCATCTCTCACTACAGATGTAGTGTTGGATGGTAGGAGGAGAGGGTTGTCTGTGTACATGAGGCAATTGCTGCATTGCCCCAAGATGCCCAGATTCATCAGGTAGACAGGAGAATACACCGGGAGCTGACCCACAGACATGCCTGGATAGATGCTTATTTATTAAGTACTAAAAACTTTTTTCCAATAGACAAGTGAGGAATGTTGAGTACTGTAGTAATCTGTAGCTTATTTAGTGCTTACAATGAGTTCTGAACAAGTGCTGAGCTCAAAGAAACAGATTTAAGTGCTAAAACTAAAAAAATGGCTAGTTCTGAGGGAAAATTTGAAGAGCAGACTTTCTGCTGCCAGGAATAGTTTAACCCTAGCTAATCAGTGTGTGGGGTCATTTACTGCACTGTTATAACTTGCTGATACTTGTTAACTTCTGCTATCTCTGAAAAAACAAAAAAAACAAACAAAAAAATCTTGCTTTTTTCCCACTTTTCTGAGATTTAAAAAAGTTCAGTTACAGGCTTGCTGTTCTTGAACTGTTTGTAAGTTTCTGTGAGGCCATTTTTTGCTTGGGCTAAAGGAAAGTCTCTCTGTTGATCAGTGGCAGTGAAAAACATTGAGCAGCCTGCCTGCCCCTGTGGGAGTGGTTACTGACTTGAAACTGTAGTTTTATTGGCCATTTTTGGGTCAATTCCAAAACTCCTTCATCTTTCTCTCTTAAAACACTCTTTTGCGCGTTTTTGAGCATAGCACAACAACGGGCAGCGCCGCCTAATTGGGTTTAAACTATTCCTGGCTCCACAAAGTCTGCTCTTCACTTTTTCCCTTAGAACTGCTCTATCTCTCAATTTAAACACCATATTCTCATTCTAAGGCCCTTCACTGGTCCAATTAAGTAATCCTACAAGTTAGCACTATTAAACCATAAGCACTACTTACTCTTATACTCTCTACGATTACCCTGTCCTCTATTGGTCCATCTTAAATTCATTTTCGCTATTACTCTAGCATGTCCAAAGGTCAGTCAATGGTTTCTTCTCCAGTCCAGCTGGTGAATCTAGGAATTTTGAGGCAATGTTACAACTGTAAAGAATCCAAGGCACGCACGTAGGACTGTTGGTGCACGGTCCAAACCATGAATAACCAAACGAAAAAGAGACCAGCACTCAATGGACATTTAGGGCTACAGTTCAGTGGGAGTGGCTCAGGTTCAGTGAGGCCACATACAAACCACCCAGGGGCAGAAAAAGACCTAGACCCATTTTAAAAAAACATGAAAGTAGAACTTATTTTACTTCTGATGATGATTTTTCATCTACTACAGAAGGTGATGTTTCTTCCAACCAGGCGTCCCCAGTGGCCAAAAGAAAGCAATCCATCCCTTTAGGGGTAACAAATGCAGGGCAGGGAGGAAGCACAAGCACAAGTGCAGAAATGGGCACAACCAATTTACAAACACTTTTGAAAAAAATAACGACACAGTAAACAATGTACTGAATATTTCATCAGTGGTACTTACAGAAACTCAATACAAGGTGTTAAATAAAGGCCTTAATTTTGTACCCACTACACCGGTGTCTGAACATTTATTAGTGGATGATATTAATAATTTTTGTCGAACACTTAATTTAAAGTTATTCTTTTCAGATGAAACCAACTCTCAAAGATCTATTGGTTTCAGGTTTGGAAAATCCTCATTTATACCACCAATGGACAAACATGTGTCTATATTCAAGGAGTGTGTTTTGAAAGATTTACATTTTTCTAAAAATACGGATAGTTGTCGTAACAATCTTAATCAACAAGAATGTGAGGCTCTTAAGCAATTACAACAAAACAGAAATATTGTGATTACATCTGCAGATAAAGGTGGAGGTATTGTGGTTATGGACCACTCAAAATATAAAGCAGAGGCATTGAAACAGTTATCCCAAACTCAGTTTTATATAAAGATGGTAGTGGATCCAACTCCCAATTTTAAAACAGATATAGATTAATTTATAGATTTAGCCGTGGAAGAAGATATCATCACCTCACAAGTGGCCAATCAACTCAAAGTCTCAGAACCGATGCCACAATACCTCTACTTAATACCTAAGACACATAAAGATCTTATGAATCCACCAGGTAGACCTATAGTGTCAGGTCGTGGTTCTCTTACTGAACCTTTATCTGCTTTTCTGACTGAATATTTAAAACCATTATTGCCAATGGTCAGATCACGTATCCAAGATACAACGCAATTCTTGAATATTATTGAAGATTCTCAACTGGACGAGGACTGGCTGCTATGTACATTAGACGTAACATCTTTATATACAAGTATCCCACATAAAGCTGGCATTTTGGCAGTTACACATTGGTTAAAAGAATCAAATCTATACTCAACAGGATTTAACAATTTTTTGATCACGTTAACTGAATTTGTATTGCAAAAAAACATCTTTTATTTTGAAGGTAACCCCTTTTGTCAAATCAAAGGGACAGCTATGGGGGCATCTTTTGCCCCAATTTATGCTGATTTATTTATGGGGTATTATGAACTAACCCTCATATATGATGCTCAGCGGAATATTTATATGGAATACATGGACATATGGCGCAGGTACTTGGATGATTGTTGGTTGGTGTGACGGGGTAGCAAGGAGGTACTATTTAAATTTGTGGATTATCTCAATAACAACCCATTTGACATACAATTTACGGTCAAAATTGGATATAATGAGATGGTGTTTTTGGATGTGGCCATTAAAAGATTACCGGATCACACTTTAGCAACAACAATACACAGAAAATTTCCACAATATAACACCATTCTCCATGCAACCAGTTCTCATCCCCGCCACATTATCAATAACATCCCCAAATCACAATACCTGCGCCTGAAAAGGATTTGTTCAACTACAACAGAATATTCCAGTCAAACACAAGAATTAACAACCAGATTTGTGGACAGAGGATACAATTTCAATCATTTAAATAAAACAGCCAAACAGTTAGAAACCAAGGGCAGACATGATCTTCTCAAATATAATAGATCCAGAGAAGTTTCTAAGCAGGGTAGGCAATCAATCAGATTAGTCACCACATATGGCAATAACACATCCTGGTTCAGACAAATTGTTAATAAACATTGGGATATTTTACAGTCAAATTAATTTCTTCATGATATCCTTCCCGAAATCTGCGCTTTTTCTTATCGCAGGGGACGCACAATTCAGTCCCAGTTAACACACTATAAAAGGTTTACACCAGGGATTAAACATCAAACCACATTATTTGGTGATGCTTTAGTTGGTTGTTACCCCTGTGGACACTGCAGTTCATGCCAATATATTTGGAAAACCAAAGAAATCACCAGTAAGAATACACCAAATGTATTTAACATAAAAACTTTTGGAAATTGCAGTTCAGATTGGGTGATATATTTGGCCCAATGCTCTTGTTCTGCTTTCTATGTTGGGCAGACTTCTAGGCCTATCAGAATTAGGATTAGCGAACATCTGAGTTCAATCAGAAATAGAAAAATAACCAATGCTTTATACAAACACACTCAACAACACACAGGAGCATCATTTAGGTTCACCATAATAGACAAAATCCAACTACATAGGAATTTCAAGATGGGGTGGCACACTAAACTCAATAACATGGAGAACAAGTGGATCACCACCCTTGGGGCTTTTTTAAGCCAGGATTAAACGAATATCAAGTACATGAGGGATAGTCCAATGGTGCCCTACATGATATAGGCATTATTATATTATACCATGATTATTAGGCAGGTAAATATCCAATCAGTCTATTTCCACATACATTAGATTAAATTAAGAGAACCAACAATAGGCCAAAAAACACAAAATACATGTGGACACACACACACACACATATATATATATATATATATATATATATATATATATATATATATATATATATATATATATATATATATATATCTATATCTATCTATATATATATATATATATATATATATATATATATATATATATATGTGCATATTTTCATAGGTAAATGTACATCATATGATTTTTGTCTGCATTTCATTTCAATACTAACATTACAATCCACAAATATTAAATAACCATGTTAAACCAATAATATGCCTTATTATAAAAAATTATATATTATATATAGGCATATTATCTGATTTTTGCCTTTAAGTATGATATAAATATGTAAACATTTAGGGCTACAGTTTACAGCAGCCTTATTAGGTAAGGCATTATCAGTGGTTTAAAATATGTTTAATAATCATGGACCAAAAACATGCTTAATAACATGTTTTAAATAAGTATGTATTTAAAAAGCATGTCAAATAATATGTTCACCAAATATGTTTAAATATGTATAAAAAGCAAAATCAGTTCAATCATATTTCAATGTAACACACTGCATAAGTACTCTGTATACTAAATTGAAATGGGTAATACCACTTTAAGTAGTGGGTATAAATGGAGAACCAGGATGTAATATGGGTTTTTGGAATCAAATGTTTTTGTACTAGTAACAAGTCACATTGAAAAAGGCTTTAACAGCCGAAACCGGTTTGTGCATATCTAGTTAGGTTGACTTTTGCAACCTAAAATAAATACATCTTTGATCCTGCTGCCGCCGAATGTTACAACTGTCTCATGTACACAGACAACCCTCTCCTCCTCCAAACAGGTTCAAATATATATGAGAGATGCAACTATTTAGCCAAACTGGAGGCTGAGCTCTCTCATCTCAAAACTGGTGTAACCAGTCAGGAGGAGAAGGTAACCTCACACAACACAATTCCAGTATCACATAGTCCCACCACATCAGCGAACCAAACACATAAATACACAAAAACATACTCGGAGGCTCTAAATAAAAATCTACCTAAGCAACAGAGACCTCCAAAGCAGACATCCAAGCAAACACTACCTCAAAACAAAACACACACAACACATAACCCACAAAGTCAGTGTGCCAAGCAGCCACAGCCCTTAAGGCTGAATAACACACCTGATACTCTTGTTATAGGTGACTCTATTGTCAGACACACTGACGTCCCGCTCACCAGGCTGAATAAAGAGAAGGTCACAGTGAGCTGCCTGTTGGGTGCTAGGATCCGCCACATAACGCAAGCACTCAGGTCACTCCAAAGCAAATACAAATATGACTCAGTCATTGTACATGCTGGTGTGAATGACCTGAGACGTACCTCCCTGGACTACATGAAAAGAGACATAGAAGAGCTCTCTGATCATGTAGCCCAGGCTGGTATGACCCTGACCTTGAGCAGCGTCTTACCCTCACCTAGAATGATGCCACACTACAAAGACAAAATGATCGATTTTAACAACTGGCTAACATTTTGGTGTCATTCAAAGGGTATCCAGTGTCTGTCAGCCTGGGATGACATGCTCGACAAGCCACGTTGCTTCGCTAGGGACTGCTTGCACCTGTCACCACTGGGCTTTCAGATATTGGCAAAGGCTCTTGCCACCCCCATAGTGCCTTTTTTAGGCAAGGCTCAAAAGTCAAACCCACCCCCATAGACAGCACAAGGAACAAGAAACTAAGGGTAATGCTGCTAAACGCCAGAAGTCTTAACCTCAAGATGCATGCACTCGAAGCTGTCCTCAGTATGGAGAACATCGATATCTGTGCAGTGACAGAAACCTGGTTCAAGGCTCCAGAGAGCACCCCAGCACTACCTCATATCATGCTTTTCGGCCCCAAAACCCAGACCGAACCACAAAAGGAGGGGGAGTTTCCATATTTATCAAGGATATCCACACCTCCAGGTTAGTGGAATTGCACGAAGTATCGGAGACCATCCATGTGCAACTAACAGTGGGCAAGACTGCTTTTCAGTTTATAGCATCCTACAGACCACCCTGTCAAAGTCAGGAATCCCATTCGGCTTTCCTGAAAACATTGGAGAATATGAAGATCTCTCCGAACACCATTATATTGGGCGACTTCAACTACCCAAACATTGACTGGAAGCACTACTCAAGCCCCAGCACCTTAGCCCAAAGATTCCTGGAAATTATAAACTCAAATGCTATGGAACAACTAGTCACCACTCCCACAAGAGGGGACAACATACTAGACCTGATCATTACCAACATGGGGACTCTATGCTCCACACCAGAAGTATATCCCTCATTGGTAAGATCAGACCATAAATTAATTTCACTGGATGTCCACATCCCGACCCCACCCCAGCCCAGAAAACCACAGTGAAAAACTTCTCAAAAGCGAACTTCTCACTTCTCAAAACCGAAGTGGAATCCTTCAAGGCCCCAGGGCCAGTGGAAACTACAGCCCAAACAGCAGAATCCTATATAAATGCATTCTATGGACATCTCCAGGAATGCATGGATCATGCTATCCCAAACAAAACCAAGACCCAATCATCCAAAGGCAGGCGTCCAGTCTGGTGGACCCCTGCCATAAATAAACTGTACAACAGAAGGAGGAAGCTACTACATGATAGAGCAAAATCCCTAATAGCGAAGGCATCTCTGATCAGTACTAGCAAAAAATTACGATCCCTCATAAAATCCTCCAAGGCCAGCTTCGAGAGAAAAATTGCACAGGACACCAAAGACAATCATAAGGCTTTTTCAGTTATGTTAGAAACCTGGGATGCAACTCCCAGACTTGTTCTGAGTTGATTCTAAACGAAAAAAAATACACTGAACCCACAGACATTGCCAATATCCTGGCAGACAGGTTCAGTGCAAACTTCTCCACCCCCTCCCCCCCAAAAGAGCAAATATCTATCCCGGCAGAGGGCTGCCTCCCAAACATCTCAGATGCTCAGGTGAAGGCTGCCCTCTCCAAAGCAAAAAACACTGCGTCCATGGGACCAGATGGCGTCCCAGGTTGCGTCCTACATGAACTACAAGAGGAACTAATCCCTGAAATAAAACAGCTATACAATCTCAGCCTCACTACAGGATATGTGCCCACAGAATGGCGTAGAGCAACAGTGGTCCCACTCCACAAAGGTGGAGCCTCTACAGACCCTGGAAACTATCGCCCCATAAGCCTGACTAGCTTAGTCTGCAAGGCTATGGAGAGGATCATCATGGAGCTCATAAACAAAGACATTGGGGACCTACAGACACTACCCAGTTCGGCTTTGTCGAGGGCAGATCCTGCCTTTTGAACCTGGTTGACTTCTTTGAAACAGTCACCAAAGTCATAGATGAAGGGAAGGTAGTCCACACAGCCTATCTGGACCTTGCAAAGGCATTTGACACAATACCCCACTCGGGCATCATAGATAAGCTATCCAGCTTAAATATAAACCCCTATGTCACAAGATGGGTCACAAACTGTCAAAGACAGAACCCACAGAGTGAGAGTTGCTGGAGCCATGTCAGACTCGAAACCGGTCACAAGTGGCGTCCCACAGGGTTCTGTCCTGGGACCACTCTTGTTCGGTATATACTTTTCCGAGGTACAGGCAAATGTGGGAGGACTATGGCTCACCAAGTTCGCAGATTACTGCAAACTGGGCGCCATAATCAACTCTCCAGCTGACACAAACATCCTTCAAAAAGGTCTCACAGAGACAGATAACTGGTGCCAGCACCATGGTTTAAAGCTAAATGGCAAAAAATGTATAGTCATACCCTTTGGCAAAAACAATGTGCCCACAAATTACCACATAGGCGGAAACCCATTAAGTACAGAGAAAGTTATTAGGGACCTGGGGACCCAAGTTGATAGCAATCTCTCCTTTGTAAACCACATTGCCAAAGTGGCTAGAAAGACCTTCTACATAACCCACCTCATCACGAGGGGTTTCACATCTAGATCAATAGAGGTAATCGTGCCCCTTTATTCATCCCTCATCAGGCCCATCACAGAATACAATGCCGCCAACAGTTGAAACCAAAAACCAAAACCAACAAAAAACTGCTGCGAGCCCCCAAGAGGGAACGTATCCAATAAATGAAGTAGAACTGGTTAAAATTAGTATATTTAATGGTCCTTGTAACACAACCACAAGAATAAACGCTTCAAAACAAACAAAATGCGTTTTCGTAAAAACTTCTTCAGACAATGCAAAACCAAGTGAAAATCATTTGAGCTGTTATAAATGAAATTCAAACAACACTTGTATCACCTCATTGGTTGACCTTTGATTGAATGATAGATTAATCAACAAAAACATTTCATTAAAAGGTATAGCTTCAATGTAATGTAATGCAAAAGTGTATTGGTCTTTATACAATGCATATGTACTGAATCCATCAAGTTTAAACGACATAACAATTCCATATGTACACTTAACAAATGTATAAATACAACAGCAGTAATAAAAATATTCAAAGTGTATATATGGTATTAATTCAGTGTATTGTATATTATGAATATACACTTAAATTCTAATATAAAACATTAATAAGTGATATAATAATTTAAATAAAATCTCAAACACATAAAATGTATGTATTTTAGTTGATAGTTGTGTAATTAATAATTTTTGTATTATAATTTTGCCTGTCTAAGTTTTAAAACTGGTTTAATGGAGATGGTATCATTAAGTCCAGGGGGGGTTGTAGCATCCAAAAAGATTTGCCAGAAAAGTTCCCGGTATTCTAACCGGGCTTCCCACATACCCCCTTCTGGTGTCTTTGTCAACAACCTCTAATACAAAAAATAAGTAAGTAGCTTCTGGACAAATAATTTTGTGACGAAATAATGCATTTGTATGGTTTTGTTTGCTTATTTCATAACAATGCTCGTAAATACGTGCTTTCAATTTCCTTTCGGTCTTTCCGACATAGAAAGACCCACATATTTTACATGAAGCAAGATATACTAGTCCAGTTGTATGACAATTAGCAAAACCATTACTATGTAATGTTTTGTTTCTACTAATCAGTTGTAAGTTACATCCATTAAATACATAACAACACTGGGAACAGAACCCACATTTGAAAGTACCTAACCTTGCACGACCTTTGTTTCTGATTTTTTTCTCAAAAATGTTTTTAAAATTGGAGTCCCTTCTGTATGTAAAATCTAATGGAATATTCCGTAAGGGTTCTAAGTCAGTGAATTCAAGAAATTTGGTCCATTCCCTAGTTATCACCTGCTTGATAACATCAGAATCACCATTGTAATCCAGTACATAAGTATCTTGTCTGTGGTTAGTATTATTTACTGGAATACCACTAGTGTTAAAAATAGTTTGCCCCATAATGGGAAGAAACCTGTCTAATCTACCTTTTTGAACTTCCTCTTTCAGTGCTTTAACAGTGGTAAAGGATACCCTCTGTTAGCAAACATCCTACATACATTTTCACTTTCCAATGTAAAGTCATTGTCTTCCGATGTCATCTGACTAATTCTCACAAGTTGCCCTTTTACCAAATTTTTCTTTTGGAAAAAAGGATGCCCACTCTGAAAATGCAGGTAGGAATTGGAGAATGTCGGTTTTCTGTAAACTCTTGATGAAAATCTACCATCATCTTTGGAAATATTAACATCTAGATAATTAAATGTTTCTTGGTTCACTTCGTAAGTGAAATCCAAAAAATTGGTAGTGTTTTTAATATATGACAAGAATTCCAAAATTTTTCTTCCCCTGCTATCCAAAATATACAAATGTCGTCTAAAAAGCACTTGTATAGAATCCAGCAGTCTTGGTACTTGCTATTTAAAACAAAAGTATGTTCCCACCAGGACATAACAATGTTGGCATAAGTTGTGGCACAATGAGCCCCCATTGCCACACCACGGTGTTGTTTGTAAAATTCTCCCTGGTGAAACATAAAGTTGTTTTTCAAAATGATTTCCATCAAAGCAAGAATAGTGATAAAGTCATTGTGTTTGAATGCACCAAAAGTAACCATATATTCCTCCAACCATAGTAAACCAGTGTTGTGTGGTATGCTTCCAAATAAATCAATAACATCAAGTGTAATGAACAAAATGTTATCTCTGTACAGTTCTGGTTTTAAAATTCTCAAGAAATCCCAGGAGTCCTTCAATGTTGACACACCCAAAGCTGAAAGTTCTTTCAACTTATGGTCCACAAATTTAGCCAAGGGAGAAATAATAGCTCCTTCTGAGGCCACAATAAACCTGAGAGGCGGATCGGTGACATTTTTGTGTACCTTGGGAATCCCAAACACCGAAGGCACTCTCGGTGTTTTGTTAAGTAAGTAGTTGAAATTCTCCAAAGAAATGGATCCTTCTAATAACAAGTCATTAAGCAGGTACTGAATTTTGGAATAAGCTATATGAACTTCATTGAGTGAAACTAAAACGTATTTGTCCGTATTACTTAGTTCTTCCTTCATCTTAGATTCATACAATAGTGCATCCATAAGAACAGTACCCCCACCCTTGTCAGGTTGCATAATTCTAATGGAATGATTATTAGTTAATTCTTTCAGTAAATCTGATTCCTCAGTAGTAAGGTTCTTAAAGACCTTGTGTTTTGTTATGTGTTTCCTGATCTCCCTCTCTAAAATGTTCTCAAGGTTTTTTAGCTGGGGATGTAAGGGTGGGTTGAATGTACTGGGTTTTTTTGGGAGAGTATTAACAGGTGACACATTAGCAGTGTTGTTGAACATAAGTGTAAGATTTTTCTTTCTAATAAACATCTTGAGGTCAATAATAGATCTGGACAAATTAGCTTTTCTAGAAGGGATGTATTTGAATCCTTTGGAAAATAAGTTGAAATGATTAATATTCACATCAATTGAACTGTAGTTGAAAATATTGTAACCTTGGCAGCTACAAACTGAACCTGAAAATAAAATATTATTGTTAGATGTATCGTCTAATTCCATCCCCTCCCCTCTCTCTGTCTCCCATGATTGTTGTAATTGTATTGAACATAGGGTTGGTTGCGAATTCTCTTGGAGCGTCGTGGTAGGGGGGGCTGGATTTGATCTAAAGGGATATCTGACTCAAAAAATGTTTCCACATTTTCATGATTATTAGGCTCATATTGGTCATCTGTATTATGAGCAATGTCAAAATCATAATGTTGAGATGAAGAATTTTTGTAATAAATTCTAGGTTTGGGATATGCTGTCCCTTCATTGTACTCTCTATAATCCCTGTCCAGTTTGCCCTGTTTACGGTTAATGTTAATACAACAGTTCCTATCCACATATGTAAAAATGTCATAATATTTCTTTCTTTCACTTTCAACAGTAAACAGTAAATCTTGAAGAATATAATCATTAATTTGTTCCATTTCCTTAACCAACGTGGTTTTTTCTTTCTCATTTTCATTCATAATAGCTCTTACAATCTCTAAACCACAATTGTTAAAAATATTTACAATATTTTTTGCAAATTCCGTACCATCCTGCACTTTGTTTGGAAATTTACAAATTCTTAGTCCCTTAGGGACTATTTTGTGTTTCAAACACTCGTTAAAATAAACATTGTCCACTTCCAGCTTTTTGTATTTATCCATAAGGTAATACAATCTGTCCAAATTGTCTTTGTAAATGGGCGTTTTTACCTGATTTGAATCGTTGTTGGTTCGAGAGCCGAAACCATAGTTTTTATGCAAAATATCCTGGAAGTTGAAGGTGAACGGTTTGGCAGGAAAATCAGTGTTATTCGAAGAAGGCTTATCGCGTATACATTCTCGAGCGTGGTTCTCCTCGGAAACTGACGGTACACCATTCTGTGGTTCCTGGGTACGGAAAATAGAAGGAGTATCCAGTAAGTCCCTTGCCGCAGATACATTTTTAAAAATAGCAGATTTATTGCCCCCTGCATGGTCCGTTGTTGAAGGAGCTGCTCTCCCTCTGGCAGCTTCCTGATTGCCTTGTAGGGAAGACGTCAGCGAGACAAACGCTGTGCATGCTGGGGTGAGTAGTTCGATGAGTTGAGAAAGTTGACCGATCATCTTCCTGAACTCCCCTTTAGCTGAGGGGTGGAATACTTCATCGGACACGACCTCCGGTAGCTCAGCCATCAGTACGACTAGTAATCAAAAAATGATGCCAACAGTTGAAACCAAAAACCAAAACCAACAAAAAACTGCTGCGAGCCCCCAAGAGGGAACGTATCCAATAAATGAAGTAGAACTGGTTAAAATTAATATATTTAATGGTCCTTGTAACACAACCACAAGAATAAACGCTTCAAAACAAACAAAATGCGTTTTCGTAAAAACTTCTTCAGACAATGCAAAACCAAGTGAAAATCATTTGAGCTGTTATAAATGAAATTCAAACAACACTTGTATCACCTCATTGGTTGACCTTTGATTGAATGATAGATTAATCAACAAAAACATTTCATTAAAAGGTATAGCTTCAATGTAATGTAATGCAAAAGTGTATTGGTCTTTATACAATGCATATGTACTGAATCCATCAAGTTTAAACGACATAACAATTCCATATGTACACTTAACAAATGTATAAATACAACAGCAGTAATAAAAATATTCAAAGTGTATATATGGTATTAATTCAGTGTATTGTATATTATGAATATACACTTAAATTCTAATATAAAACATTAATAAGTGATATAATAATTTAAATAAAATCTCAAACACATAAAATGTATGTATTTTAGTTGATAGTTGTATAATTAATAATTTTTGTTTTATAATTTTGCCTGTCTAAGTTTTAAAACTGGTTTAATGGAGATGGTATCATTAAGTCCAGGGGGGGTTGTAGCATCCAAAAAGATTTGCCAGAAAAGTTCCCGGTATTCTAACCGGGCTTCCCACATACCTCCTCTGGTGTCTTTGTCAACAACCTCTAATACAAAAAATAAGTAAGTAGCTTCTGGACAAATAATTTTGTGACAAAATAATGCATTTGTATGGTTTTGTTTGCTTATTTCATAACAATGCTCGTAAATATGTGCTTTCAATTTCCTTTCGGTCTTTCCGACATAGAAAGACCCACATATTTTACATGAAGCAAGATATACTAGTCCAGTTGTATGACAATTAGCAAAACCATTACTATGTAATGTTTTGTTTCTACTAATCAGTTGTAGTTACATCCATTAAATACATAACAACACTGGGAACAGAACCCACATTTGAAAGTACCTAACCTTGCACAACCTTTGTTTCTGATTTTTTTCTCAAAAATGTTTTTAAAATTGGAGTCCCTTCTGTATGTAAAATCTAATGGAATATTCCGTAAGGGTTCTAAGTCAGTGAATTCAAGAAATTTGGTCCATTCCCTAGTTATCACCTGCTTGATAACATCAGAATCACCATTGTAATCCAGTACATAAGTATCTTGTCTGTGGTTAGTATTATTTACTGGAATACCACTAGTGTTAAAAATAGTTTGCCCCATAATGGGAAGAAACCTGTCTAATCTACCTTTTTGAACTTCCTCTTTCAGTGCCTTTAACAGTGGTAAAGGATACCCTCTGTTAGCAAACATCCTACATACATTTTCACTTTCCAATGTAAAGTCATTGTCTTCCGATGTCATCCGACTAATTCTCACAAGTTGCCCTTTTACCAAATTTTTCTTTTGGAAAAAAGGATGCCCACTCTGAAAATGCAGGTAGGAATTGGAGAATGTCGGTTTTCTGTAAACTCTTGATGAAAATCTACCATCAACTTTGGAAATATTAACATCTAGATAATTAAATGTTTCTTGGTTCACTTCGTAAGTGAAATCCAAAAAATTGAAAGTGTTTTTAATATATGACAAGAATTCCAAAAATTTTTCTTCCCCTGCTATCCAAAATATACAAATGTCGTCTAAAAAGCGCTTGTATAGAATCCAGCAGTCTTGGTACTTGCTATTTAAAACAAAAGTATGTTCCCACCAGGACATAACAATGTTGGCATAAGTTGGGGCACAATGAGCCCCCATTGCCACACCACGGTGTTGTTTGTAAAATTCTCCCTGGTGAAACAAAGTTGTTTTTCAAAATGGTTTCCATCAAAGCAAGAATAGTGATAAAGTCATTGTGTTTGAATGCACCAAAAGTAACCATATATTCCTCCAACCATAGTAAACCAGTGTCGTGTGGTATGCTTCCAAATAAATCAATAACATCAAGTGTAATGAACAAAATGTTATCTCTGTACAGTTCTGGTTTTAAAATTCTCAAGAAATCCCAGGAGTCCTTCAATGTTGACACACCCAAAGCTGAAAGTTCTTTCAACTTATGGTCCACAAATTTAGCCAAGGGAGAAATAATAGCTCCTTCTGAGGCCACAATAAGCCTTAGAGGTGGATCTGTGACATTTTTGTGTACCTTGGGAATCCCAAACACCGAAGGCACTCTCGGTGTTTTGTTAAGTAAGTAGTTGAAATTCTCCAAAGAAATGGATCCTTCTAATAACAAGTCATTAAGCAGGTACTGAATTTTGGAATAAGCTATATGAACTGCATTGAGTGAAACTAAAACGTATTTGTCCGTATTACTTAGTTCTTCCTTCATCTTAGATTCATACAATAGTGCATCCATAAGAACAGTACCCCCACCCTTGTCAGGTTGCATAACTCTAATGGAGTGATTATTAGTTAATTCTTTCAGTAAATCTGATTCCTCAGTAGTAAGGTTCTTAAAGACCTTGTGTTTTGTTATGTGTTTCCTGATCTCCCTCTCTAAAATGTTCTCAAGGTTTTTTAGCTGGGGATGTAAGGGTGGGTTGAATGTACTGGGTTTTTTTTGGAGAGTATTAACAGGTGACACATTAGCAGTGTTGTTGAACATAAGTGTAAGATTTTTCTTTCTAATAAACATCTTGAGGTCAATAATAGATCTGGACAAATTAGCTTTTCTAGAAGGGATGTATTTGAATCCTTTGGAAAATAAGTTGAAATGATTAATATTCACATCAATTGAACTGTAGTTGAAAATATTGTAACCTTGGCAGCTACAAACTGAACCTGAAAATAAAATATTATTGTTAGATGTATCGTCTAATTCCATCCCCTCCCCTCTCTCTGACTCCCATGATTGTTGTAATTGTATTGAACATAGGGTTGGTTGCGAATTCTCTTGGAGCGTCATGGTAGGGGGGGCTGGATTTGATCTAAAGGGATATCTGACTCAAAAAATGTTTCCACATTTTCATGATTATTAGGCTCATATTGGTCATCTGTATTATGAGCAATGTCAAAATCATAATGTTGAGATGAAGAATTTTTGTAATAAATTCTAGGTTTGGGATATGCTGTCCCTTCATTGTACTCTCTATAATCCCTGTCCAGTTTGCCCTGTTTACGGTTAATGTTAGTACAACAGTTCCTATCCACATATGTAAAAATGTCATAATATTTCTTTCTTTCACTTTCAACAGTAAACAGTAAATCTTGAAGAATATAATCATTAATTTGTTCCATTTCCTTAACCAACGTGGTTTTTTCTTTCTCATTTTCATTCATAATAGCTCTTACAATCTCTAAACCACAATTGTTAAAAATATTTACAATATTTTTTGCAAATTCTGTACCATCCTGCACTTTGTTTGGAAATTTACAAATTCTTAGTCCCTTAGGGACTATTTTGTGTTTCAAACACTCGTTAAAATAAACATTTTCACTTGGTTTTGCATTGTCTGAAGAAGTTTTTACGAAAACGCATTTTGTTTGTTTTGAAGCGTTTATTCTTGTGGTTGTGTTACAAGGACCATTAAATATAGTAATTTTAACCAGTTCTACTTCATTTATTGGATACGTTCCCTCTTGGGGGCTCGCAGCAGTTTTTTGTTGGTTATAGAATACAATGCCCCTTTTGGGATGTACCTTACCCGACACCTGCAGCAATTAGAAAGACCCCAAAAGTATTTCACCAAGAGGATCAAGGGTCTCAAACAGATGCCATATACTGCTCGGTTAAAAAAACTCCAGCTCTACTCAGTTGCATACCGCCTACTTCGAGGCGATCTATGCCTGACATACAAAGCTATGTCAAATCCAGAATTAATGGACATGCTCCACCTCAGTAAATCTAAATCCCTTAGAGCCACATGCTCGAGGGACTTGAACCTCAGCACAGAAATAAATAGAACTTGCTGGAGGGATAGGTTCATAATCCAGAGGCTCCCTTTGCTCTGGAATAGAATTCCAGTTCATGTGAGGCAGAGCACCTCACTGAATCTCCTCAAGACGAATCTTGATAAGTGGATGGGGGATCGTAGTTTTGTCCCAGGGATTACTCCTGTGTCACTATTAGACAGAGGCACAGTAAACTAAACCTTAAAAAAGGGCACAGTATACTCAAATCAAGGGGTGGCGTAAGCCATACAGAATCGGGCTAGGCTTATAATTGCCCCAGGGCAGATAGCCTAGTATGAACCTATGAACCTATGAATATATAACGTGTTTTTTTTTAACATAGCAGTAGCAAATGAGCAAACTGATTTAAACAAATTAACCAATAAAAAGCTAAAAAATGAGCCCCGTTCCAGCAGTCTTCGATCAGAAAAGTTCTAACTGCACACTCTGCTTTTCTTTCCTTTACTAAATAGACATTGAGAAGTAAAGGTATGTAGCAATTGGCTTACACAGTGTAATCTAATAGTCAAGTGAAAGGTAAGTGGTCCCTAGAGTGTAATAACTACTCCTCTGGTGGTGGTGGTGGTGGTGGGGGGATGACACAACCACTTTCCAGCACACGGCAAGGCCGTTTCTAACTACATGAAATTAATATACTGCAAGGTTCTTCACAGCACAATGACAATAACCTCAGTCTGCTACTGCTCACAAGTGCAGCTTTTGCAAAAGATCAGTCTGCTCAGGTGTGACCTGTGGCAAAATTCCTGCTATATAAAAGGGCGGAGGACCAATGTAATGCTCAGAGGCTCTGAAAGAAAAAACAGAAAACACTACAATAGTGAATATTATATGGAGGTGACAATGTTAGAGCATTGGAAGCTAGCTTATTCCTACAGATGGAGGAAGGAACACAGTGAGACAACAGACTGCTGTACGAACAAAGAGAAGGTAACAGTGTTTATGAACGCAAGGTCTAAACAAGTACAGCAGGTGGTGGTGATACAGAGTGATAAACTGTAGAGACCAGATTATCAGAACACAGCAGTACACTGCTAAGCAAAACATAAAACTATTACTTAGTAAGCATACATTAAATTGAGCAGTAGGTGAAAAGAATGACAATGGACAGAGGACCGATGTAATGCTCACAGGTTCTGCCCTTTGAAGGAAGATGGTGACTAAGTGGATTTGGAGATGGGGGATGGAAGTGTGAAACTGCCTACCATTCATTTTGATTATCAAGCCTAATTTTGACTTAGACGTCTATTTAACCTTACAACAATGTATTTTTATAATATCAACTTTCTGTAACTGCCTGTTTGGTTCAGGTCATGGACATTAAACTTGATTAGCTAATGGCTGTTAAACTTGATTAACTAATTTAAATGAATGAACAGTGTATTTGCTGACTGACTGACTGAATTCATCAATGTGAGGATCAGCAGTGTTCACTGTGATTCCAATGGACTGCAGAAAAGCTGGTGTAGAGACTTGTGATACAACTAGCATATCTAGGCCAACCCTGCCAGAAGCCAATAGGCCAGACACGTCTTGAACCCCTGGTTTACTGCAACCACTGATATACATTTGGTAACCACTCCTGGAGCTGAGGTGAAATTGAATGGAACAGCCCAAACTTGATCATGAATGGCTGCTACCTGAAAGCTCAAATTAGCAGGCTGTCTAGGAGGTTTCTAAGTGGAGCTAGGCATCCTGGAGGTTCAAAAAAGAGAAAATGAAAAAAAAAGAAACTGATCCAATCTCCTCCTTGCAGACAAGGAATAACTGACTGCACTGTGACCACGAAGTATATTTCTTTAGAAACAAAACTTTTAAGATCACTGAGATCCAAGTTCAGCCTGAGAGTCTTTATTTTCTTTAGAACTAGAAAGAAAGAATCTGCAGTAGTAAAATGGATTATCTCTTGTCTGGTGGGCTTTCCAGGATGGCTCCTTTGTGAAGGAAGTCCAACATCTGCAATCTTGCCACAATGTTCTGCCTTGAAGGTCTTGGGACAATGAAAAAAGAATGAGGCTTGAGTGATGACTGGAAGGAAAGTGTACATTTTTCATAATTTGTTAGCCAATTAAGTATAGAGATTGAAGGAGCCTTTTTATCCATGACCCAGGCTAAAGGCGGAATAAACAGCATTTTTAATTCAGATTTCAGAGTTTACATTGCAATATTTGGTTATATGTAACATTGCTTGGATTATTAATGAGCATTATGAAGTAGAGAATCAAACAGATGAAGGTTTCAGTTTAATTGTTAATAGGATAATTGTTAAAAAGAGCCGCATGTGTACTAACACTAAAGCTAACATTGTTAAGATTATAGAAAATGTGAAGCCAGGGTGTTAGCTAATGGCAAAGCATTTACATTGAGTGGAAGTGGGTACATGAGTAGCATACATTATCTAAAATTTGAAGTGAGATTTTCTAAGGAATTGGGAATAGAAACATAATGGGATACAATACGGAGCCTTGTGTAATGTTTTATTATAAAGCAGACATAGTAGCCTTTGTAGGTCCTAAGCAAACTTTAACAGGCAATCAGTAAGACGTGTTTAAACTAAGAAGAGAAAGTTAAGTTCAAGTGTGTCAGCTGCTGGTTTCATGTGTACAATTATGGTGCCTGAGTATATGTTTTTACCCATAATTGAGGCAAAGGTATTAAATACAGGGTGTAAAATACTTTGGGAGTCAGTATAGAATTATGCAGTATAATTCAGCTGAATGCAGAAGAAGTGGCATTACAGACAAATTCCGAACAGGATCTTAAGCAAATGATAGAGGAATGGAATACAAAACTGAAGGTACACAGGATGAAACTGGGCACAGATAAGACAGTTGTAATGGCAGGTAATGGGGAAATCAGAAGAAGCTGAAAACTGAAGCTAGAAGAGAATATAGTGATTCACGTTAACAACTTCAAGTATCTGGGAGGAGAGGTTGAGGAAATGGGAAATCTGAATGAGGAGTTCAAAGGTCGAATTAGAAGGGCCGTAGCCATGGGTATAATGGAAGCAGGCTGGAATTTAAAAGAAAAGCTACTTGAAGTAATGGGAAGGTACAGGATATGAGCTACTGGTTTAGTAAAGTGTGCAGAGTATTTTTGAAGACCTTACGTATCAGTTTAGAACAAATATTGCAATTAACAGCACTAGTAATAGCCTATGAATGGTGTTTACTGATGTGAAAGTTGGAGTTATAGATTATAGGGAAGGAGATGGAAAAATCAGTAAGTGAGCAAGTGGAGTAATCCTTTTCGGATGTCTGAACTTTCCTAAAGACTATAACTTGTGGATTGTGAGATTTGAGTGGTTTGATGTCAAAGGCATGTCTGCAGCTCGTTTTTTTTTTTTTCAAACAGTAATTTTTGAGACTGCTGAACTTTGCCTGCTACTGAGCTCTACAGTAATTAGGCTTCTTTACAATCATTTTTAACACCACGTCTAAGGGAGAAGTATTGGTTATTAAAGGGTTTGTTACTAGCAGCTTTACGTGAATGCTTGCTTAGGTTTTTATCCTTGGTATAATTTTTTTTTTATTTCATTAATGAGCCAATGGCAACTTTACTTCAGTAACAGTGAATCTTTATGCAGAAAGAAAGAGTCATATATTTTATTAAAGAAGTTTTAAAAAATACCACAACTTAAACAAGATTGTTGAACAAAATAATGAGAACAAATTAAAGAGTACAGCACAACATTACTTTTCTTAATTAAGATGGGAGGTGAGGCACTTGGTATTGATTGGTGGCATATTTTTTTAATTTACCAATACAGGAATACAGGACAGCGGTCACTTTTGTAGTTAGGCAGGATAAAGATGTTTTGATAGTGCCTATGGATGTTATTTTGTTTCTTTGCCACAAAACAGCATATACCCGAAGTAGGGTTATGATGGCGAGGAAGGTTGATTAACCATGGGAAAGAATGACATAATCAAAGACGGGAAGGCTTTATGTGACCAGGACCCAACAAGCTGATGCTACGCGCACTAAGTATAATAATGTTTTGGCAGAGCAGAGAACTCTGGGGGATCAACCAGTTGGGAGGGTGGCCTAATGGTTAAGGTGTTTGCCTTATAAACATAAGGTGCAAGGTTTGAGTCTCACAAGGGATAATTGGCTAGGCTTAAAATGGCTCGCAAGGGCAGTTAGCTTAATACTAATCTATGAACCTATGAACCACTAAACTGGTGAGCAGAAGAAAGAAGAGGTGGGTAAGTTGGGGCTATGCACTCCTTAGTGCTGTTCCCTGAAACAACAAGGGAGATAAGTCATTTGCAATCCAGTAGTAGTAGCTCATAGATTTTTATCTATTTAATGTGGTCATTTATAAAGTTAGATTGAGAACTAATGAAAGAGATGAAGGGGTATCATGTTGTTTGCTTGAAAACCACAGATAAAAGATATACATGTATTGTGGTTAAAAAATATGGGCTACAACAGTGTCCATTTTATTGTTCATACTTCTGCACATCACACGAGCACAAATGAAAGATTAAGGAAGTTGATGATTAAACAGATATGGAGGTCTTTGTAGTATGCCCTTTTTTGATATTTTCGATAAACAGCAAACTACATTTGAGAATGACACTCATTTATAATTACATATAATATATCCTTACAGTAATATGCATACACTAACAGCCAAAGAAAACTTGTATTGAAAACACAAATATCAAATACAAAACTGGACTGAGTAAAGATTTTTGAGCCCCCCTGCAGAAATATAAAATAAAGTATACCATAACAGTTGACAGCATGTTATTTCTTAAGCAGAAAACATTTCAAACAAAGAGAAGTCTGGCAGTTAGCCCAATAGCTCAAGGATATTGGTTGTTAATGAGCTGCTTCACATTGTCCAGTATTTTATTCCAGACCACCCACCACCACTTTTATTGTGGGTCACTATATATTTCTTAACCCAACCCCTATGCATTACAGCTCAATGACTTCACACCACCCACCACCACTTTTATTGTGGGTCACTATATATTTCTTAACCCAACCCCTATGCATTACAGCTCAATGACTTCACACCACCCACCACCACTTTTACTGTGGGTCACTATATATTTCTAAACCCAACCCCTATGCATTACAGCTCAATGTACTTCACACCACCCACCACCACTTTTATTGTGGGTCACTATATATTTCTAAACCCAACCCCTATGCATTACAGCTCAATGTACTTCACACCACCCACCACCACTTTTACTGTGGGTCACTATATATTTCTTAACCCAACCCCTATGCATTACAGCTCAATGACTTCACACCACCCACCACCACGTTTACTGTGGGTCACTATATATTTCTTAACCTAACCCCTATGTATTACAGCTCAATGACTTCACACCACCCACCGCCACTTTTACTGTGGGTCGCTATATATTTTTTAACCCAACCCCTATGCATTACAGCTCAATGACTTCACACCACCCACCACCACTTTTACTGTGGGTCACTATATATTTCTTAACCCAACCCCTATGCATTACAGCTCAATGTACTTCACACCACCCACCACCACTTTTACTGTGGGTCACTATATATTTCTTAACCCAACCCCTATGCATTACAGCTCAATGACTTCACACCACCCACCACCACGTTTACTGTGGGTCACTATATATTTCTTAACCTAACCCCTATGCATTACAGCTCAATGACTTCACACCACCCACCACCACTTTTACTGTGGGTCGCTATATATTTTTTAACCCAACCCCTATGCATTACAGCTCAATGACTTCACACCACCCACCGCCACTTTTACTGTGGGTCACTATATATTTCTTAACCCAACCCCTATGCATTACAGCTCAATGTACTTCACACCACCTACCACCACTTTTACTGTGGGTCACTATATATTTCTTAACCCAACCCCTATGCATTACAGCTCAATGTACTTCACACCACCCACCACCACTTTTACTGTGGGTCACTATATATTTCTTAACCCAACCCTATGCATTACAGCTCAATGACTTCACACCACCCACCACCACTTTTACTGTGGGTCACTATATATTTCTTAACCCAACCCCTATGCATTACAGCTCAATGACTTCACACCACCCACCACCACTTTTACTGTGGGTCGCTATATATTTTTTAACCCAACCCCTATGCATTACAGCTCAATGACTTCACACCACCCACCACCACTTTTACTGTGGGTCACTATATATTTCTTAACCCAACCCCTATGCATTACAGCTCAATGTACTTCACACCACCTACCACCACTTTTACTGTGGGTCACTATATATTTCTTAACCCAACCCCTATGCATTACAGCTCAATGTACTTCACACCACCCACCACCACTTTTACTGTGGGTCACTATATATTTCTTAACCCAACCCCTATGCATTACAGCTCAATGTACTTCACACCACCCACCACCACTTTTACTGTGGGTCACTATATATTTCTTAACCCAACCCCTATGCATTACAGCTCAATGACTTCACACCACCCACCACCACTTTTACTGTGGGTCACTATATATTTCTTAACCCAACCCCTATGCATTACAGCTCAATGACTTCACACCACCCACCACCACTTTTATTGTGGGTCACTATATATTTGTTAACCCAACCCCTATGCATTACAGCTCAATGACTTCACACCACCCACCACCACTTTTACTGTGGGTCACTATATATTTCTTAACCCAACCCCTATGCATTACAGCTCAATGTACTTCACACCACCTACCACCACTTTTACTGTGGGTCACTATATATTTCTTAACCCAACCCCTATGCATTACAGCTCAATGTACTTCACACCACCCACCACCACTTTTACTGTGGGTCACTATATATTTCTTAACCCAACCCCTATGCATTACAGCTCAATGTACTTCACACCACCCACCGCCACTTTTACTGTGGGTCGCTATATATTTTTTAACCCAACCCCTATGCATTACAGCTCAATGACTTCACACCACCCACCACCACTTTTACTGTGGGTCACTATATATTTCTAAACCCTACCCCTATGCATTACAGCTCAATGACTTCACACCACCCACCACCACTTTTACTGTGGGTCACTATATATTTCTTAACCCAACCCCTATGCATTACAGCTCAATGTACTTCACACCACCCACCACCACTTTTACTGTGGGTCACTATATATTTCTTAACCCAACCCCTATGCATTACAGCTCAATGTACTTCACACCACCCACCACCACTTTTACTGTGGGTCACTATATATTTCTAAACCCTACCCCTATGCATTACAGCTCAATGTACTTCACACCACCCACCACCACTTTTACTGTGGGTCACTATATATTTCTAAACCCAACCCCTATGCATTACAGCTCAATGTACTTCACACCACCCACCACCACTTTTACTGTGGGTCACTATATATTTCTAAACCCAACCCCTATGCATTACAGCTCAATGTACTTCACACCACCCACCACCACTTTTACTGTGGGTCACTATATATTTCTTAACCCAACCCCTATGCATTACAGCTCAATGTACTTCACACCACCCACCACCACTTTTACTGTGGGTCACTATATATTTCTTAACCCAACCCCTATGCATTACAGCTCATTATACTTTTTCTTTCTAGTTCCACATACCCAACATGCATAAGCTTCAAACCCATTGCATAGCCCACCCAAAACCTCTTGCATGATCTCAGGGTTCCACTTGAAACCATCGAATGTTCAGAACATCGAAGTTCTGATCATCGAGACCAGAACATCAATGTTCAGAACATCGAAGGTTCAAAGTGAACCACACAAAAAGAAATAAACTTACAAAAACTATTTTATGCAGGAGGGATTTGCCCCCGGCAACCCCCACACCCCCCTACTTTTATATTCCAACTCCAAGATCACACTACAGTGGGCTAAGGGAAATCTCCCATTTACCGCTATATGCGGTAGTGCTAAATGGGAGATTTCCCGTACCCTACCTGCAATGCCAACATTCAGATGGCACACACACACACACACACACACACACACACACAACATGCAGGGCACTTTGCTGCCCTGCATACACACCCAAAATTTTACATTTTTACTTACCTGGCACTTCCACTTTGAACCTTCAATGTTCTGAACATCGATGTTCTGGTCCCGATGGTTTCAAGTGGAACTGATCTCAGGCATTTACCACTGCTGTTCCTTCTCCTTTATGCTAGTACAATCCCCAGTTTTGACTTCTACTCAGTAACCTTGAAAAGACATGTCCAGTAGTTTAATATAGCTCTTTGGCATGAAAACCTGGGAAATAGAGTCTGTAACCCAACTTTATAAAGACATGTAACATTATACTCATCTAGTACATACAATTGCCTCTTTGTCAGGGGGCTATTTCCTGATTTATGGAAGCATACAGTGTTTATAACAAATAAGACAAGCTCTAAGAAAAAGATAACAAATAAAATGATTTCTACCACCCCTTCACACATTTCCTCCATCACGGAAAAGGCAGTAACCTCCTACCTTAAAGGTTATTTTTTAGAAAACCCTATAACTTCTGTCTGAACATCAATATGGTATCATTAGATGTATTACTATATGAATAATGAAAGTCCCAACAGGGTGGCAGGACTATTGCATTGGGGATTGTGCAAGTACTACAACATACAGATGGCTGAGAATCACTGGAACATGAACTATAAAGCATTACTTAAGAAAATCTGATTGCATGGGATCATCTTATGCCAGCAGTTAAGAAAACAAAAGCAATAAAATCAGCTGTAACAGTCGAAGAAAAAAGGGGCAAACGTATTATTAATCATGGAAATAACTTCACCTATCCATTATAGTGTACTCTGTACTAGTAGGCATAAAAATACCAGAATATGCAAGCAGAAGCTAGAGCAATGCTGGATAGACACGCAGGTGCTTCTAATAGTAGAAAGAGCAACAGAAATAAATAACAAAAGAAGTTTTATGCATATGTAAATATGCTACCAATACATGCAACTCCATAACTGCAGAAGGAGTCAATTCTGGGAACAATGTGGGTCCCAAGAAGAGCACTCTTGAAAAACATTAAAGACTGAAACAATACTAATTTCTTGAATTCTCATTGCATCCTGATTGGAGCCCTTCCTATCACATTATTAGAAACTCAAAACATTTAGAAAAATTAAAAATGAGGAAACAGTATGAAAATCCCTCTGTTATATTTTGTTTAGAGAATCCATTGGTACATAGGGCAGGTAGAACATCCTTTATATAAGTATATGCATAAATTCATAAATTGATAATATGTATCTGTGTAGCTAAATATAGATGAGACTTAGATATGTGTTTTTTATATATATATATATATATATATATATATATATATATATATATATATATATATATATATATATATATATATATATATATATATATATACTTCACATGACCTAAAACTCATTTGACAGAATTTCATTTGACCAAGACCACATTACCTAATTTTCAAAATACTGAAAACTCATTTCACTGAATCTCATTTCACTGAAAGCATACAGTGCTGAAATTCAAAATACTAAATTGTAAACCATAGACATGCACACTTACAACACCAATACCTAACTCTTTCCAGAACTTAAAAACTACTTCTTAATGGAAACCGGATGATATAAAACCAAACAAGGTGGGGGGCTGTACCCCCCACAATCCCCACAGCCCCATTAGCTATGTATACTAAGTCCAGGATGGCACTACAGTGGAGAAAAGGGCATATAACTTTTACTTGCCTTATAGTACTCTGCTGCGAACCCACAAAACATCCACCATATTACTTTAGATACTTCCCATAAAAATGCAAAGAGACATACCCACATTTAGCAACACTACAACACTACTTTCTACATGACTATTGGTATAATGACAGAAAGCACTGTAGGTTACAGTAATTCTTTTTATCACAAGCAAGTCACAGGCGAAGGGAAACCCACATCATGTCTATGGCTTAAAATTCATTAAAATGAGATTGAGTCAAATGAGTTTTCAGTATTTTGAAAATTAGGTAAGTTGGTCTCGGTCAAATGAAATTCTGTCAAATGAGTTTTAGGTCATAAGAAGTAGACCCATATATATATATATATACAAAAAAAAAAAAATATATATATATATATATATATATATATATATATATATATATATATATATATATACACACACATACACACACACACATAAGGTTTTTATATATATATATATATATATATATATATATATGTGTGTGTGTGTTAAAGAGATTATTTTTTATTATATACACACATTGTTGAGGCATTCTCTTGTGTGTGTATTATAGAGAGAGAGAGAGAGAGAGAGAGAGAGAGATTTACATTTTCTCACTGTAGTGTGACCATGTAGTTGGAATGTATAAATTAGTGGGGAGTTGTTTTATGATTTTATCAGTTATCCTTCTTGATACAGTAAAATCAATGCAACATGACTCAGTCAAAATTGGATGAGTCACTCCAACATGTTTACTGGAAAAATCCAACTTGGCGTGATGTCCCTAACCAATGAGGCCTAAGTTACTATAACATGTTACTATAACACATGAAACAGAGTCATAATAAAAGAAACACAGACTTCTGGTGTGCCAAGTTTAGATCATAGTGGGTGTGATGTACATTTAAAGCCATTGTAATTTGTGGGTGGTGGATATAAGTACTGAGCATGTGCAAGCAGAGAGCCATGTTGCATAAGCAGCAGGAGTGAAAGCATGTATGTGTGCAGCAGTCAGTCAGTTAGTTAGTTTGTTTAAGTTTTATGTTCCAGTCATCCATCTTGATGTGTTTGTGTGTAATAAACATTGGGCGGAATTCAATAAAGCCTACACATAGTGATTTTCCATGTAGGCAGAGTGACACAACCCCAACACGGAAACTGGCAGCCATGCAATACTGTAAACAGAGCAGAGAAGTGTGCACAAGCATGCGGACACAGACGTGTCCATGGAATGCAAATCACCTCATAAGGAGGTGAATTTTATGCAAATGAGGTTAAATGAGGGTGCTGAAATGATCCAGAAAGCAGACAGGTAGTCGTGCAGACCCTGTGTTTGTATCCGAGATTTACATGAAAAATTGCCATGTACAAGAAAGTATAAATAGAACAGGGACTGTAAAAGTCCATTTAGAAGGTCAGGGATTGCATATTAGGGACAGATATCTGCAAAACTATGTCCTGTATATGCAAGAAATAATGCAAAATAATAAAAAAATAACTTTTTAATAGCCATATTACATTTGCGTGCCACTCAGTGGTATGTAAACATGTCATTATGGAAAAAAAATTAAAAATTGTAAAATCCAAAAACAAGACATATGTGAGAATAATGCATTATATGGCCCTGCAAGCAGTATGTTCAATGGTAGAGTTCAGTGGTTACTAAGGCTGCAAGCCCTGGAATAGTGAAGTGTCCAGTTGCATGCATGGATCAGTATGCAAATGAGCTGGGGTTACTGAATAGTAAAAATGGGCTACTGTGTCACCAGATAAAACTGGTGTAGCTCCTGAACCATGTTGGTGCCCAACATGTATTTGCATGTCCCTGCATCGATGTTATGGATGGCAGGGATGTGTCACAGGTATCATCACATGCACAGGGTGTGGTGTGGGGGTGCCAGAGGCCTAGGCTGTGCCAAACAGTTGACATCCTGTGTGGGTGTCAGGATAGGGTGGTAGTCAGCTGGCCCATGGAGAGGTGCAGTGTGTGTCTGTTGGTGACCTGCATGTGACACTGATGTATGAATGTGTGCATGTACACAGTCAAGCCATGTGCTAGCCCTACATGTGGGTATGTTGGACAGCTGTGGACCATACATTGCAGACTGGACAGTTCACCATCTCCAGACCCGAACACAGGAACAGGCTCTTCCAGGAGTGGCACAGGCACCACCATGCCCAGGGTCAGATGTGGTACTAGTCACTGACAGTGACTGGTGTCTGCTGGGCTGTGTCCATCACAGGACCACCCAGGACCATGTGCCCATTGCCTGCCATGTTATGGTGTGGATAGTACCTTCCCTTCTGTAGTGATGGATGTACTGCCACTACAGGAACGTGAGTGTGCATGGCCATGTGGACTCTCAGCAGATATTGTTGCTGACCTACGGCCATGTGTCCAGCACCCTACTCCACCACATGTTCTAACACAGACAATGTGTGGTCAAGGACTGACAATGTCTTATCCCACTGTCTGCCCACTTCATCAGTGACGCAATGCATGGCATCACCAATGTTGTGGATGGAGTCACAGATGCCAGACAGTGATGCATCCATGATCCTGAGCATCTGTATTGTGTCGCATTCAAAACATATCTGTGCCTCCATGATGGACCGAAACATGCATCAAGTGACTCGTGATGTGACACCTGTGATAGGTGGTGGACGGGCAGCAGTCTTCCTTTGAGCACCCCTGTCAATCTGTCTGTGTGGGACCTCACCAGGTGTCTGGCTATGGCTAGTGTCTACAGTCATTGCCATAGTCGCCACACTTGCCTGTTTGATGCGAACAAACTCTGACTGCCCAATATCTGTGGCTGCAGGGGGCTGGGTATATGTGGGCATAGTGACTGTGTGCGGGGACATTTGGAGAGAAAGTGGGATGTCAACACATGGGACAGATTCAGCCCCCAACAACCTCATCTGTGCCTCACTATGACAACCATCATCATTAGAGTCTGATGAGACATTGACATAAAGTTATGAGGGGGACGCACTCCAACCTCCACAGTCACCTGTGAGGAGGAAGACAACATACCTACAGTGATACCTGCTCTACTATGTCTGCTGATCCACCCACACACACACACACACACACACACACACACACACACACACACACACACACACACACACACACACACACTCACTCACACACACACACAGACTCATACATGTGATGTGCCACAACTGCATGATACATACCACATCCTATTTTTGATCCCATGCACAACACACCAACAGACTATGACATACATAGCAAGACAGGCCCGTAATAACACACACTGCATCTACATCCAGTTAATATTGTCAGTACTATACACCTGTAAGATAAGCAATATGGCAGTGTATGTGATGGACCTACACCTAAAACAGAGCGCACCCATCAACAGCATACTATTGCCCCCTGTATAGCAGACTGCATAAACCTTTCCAAAAATAAGTGCAAATATGTTAGAGCTCCTGCAAATACACTACTGTGATTACTGATTCAATGCATTGCAGTGAACCCCTCCAAAACTGAACATACAAGTGTTGTACTTGTACTTTGTCTAAGCATAACAGTTGTGTCTATGGCAAACTGGCAGCCCATAACATTCTTAGGGTATATGTAAATCATACCTAAACAGTTTTACACTCACTGGATACAGGATGTTGGACTCTGGCAACACCAGATGTACCTATGGAAATGTGAGGGAAAGGTATTTTCAGCAAACACAAATGTGGCATTGTTAAAAGATAACGTGTGTCTATCAACATGATACTGCTCATATTGCTGACATTCTGAGCATGTGTGCACAAGTGTGGGATACAACCCCCCCCAATGCAAAGGGACCTGACATCTGCATTCTGATATGCAGAGGCTGCCAGAATGACTTCTACAGCATTACAGTGATGAACACAGGAGGCTTACCAAGATGCTCCTTTGCTGTGGAAGGTGTGCCACTCACCTCCACGATATAGGGGGAGATGGATGCTTGGGAGCTGGTGGCTGATCTCAGGTTTGTCAGGAACTCCTCTGTGACCAAGAGTGGTTGTTCTGCTGCAGGCCCTTGACTAGTGGTAGCACAGTCCCTGGCCAGAGCAGTGGCCATTTGTCATGTAACATGTATCATATCAGTTGCCCGGTGTCAGACTTGCTTGTAGCATTTTTCCTGTAGCCCTACTTGGTTTACTGTTGTGACAAGGTCAGCCCTCAGTGCAGCATGTTGCTCCTGAATCTGGCAACTCCTAGAAAGCAGGATGCTGTGATGTAGTCTGAAGCCATCCAGGATCATGTCAGAAAAGGTGGGTGCCTCTGTCTGTCATTATTTCTGAAAGACAAGAAGGGAACACATCACCACTATGTACAGACCCTGCACATTCAAATTGGCCAGCACTATCCTCCACTAACTACCCACTAACTACCACATGATGCCCAGTTATCTATCAACACAGTATGTATACGGCTATCAGCAACATAGTGGCGATACATCTTGTGTTTTCCTGCTCATCTTCCTTTTTCCTTCTACTTGCTGCTTGTTCTCTAAAGTGTTCAACTGCATCTTTTCTGTTGCATTTATTACTGCTTGTCTATAGCCTGTCTAAATTGCTATTGCTATTGTAAGCCTCTCACTTTTGGTTTAAGCACTTGGGCTTTAGGCCCACCCCTTAGGCCTCCCTGGCCTTTCCCTCTCAGATTATGACAAATATGAATGGACAATCTCTTACAGATTCTCCTGCCAATCTGGTTGATATGGCCATCCTGACACAGTGTAGCAACTGCCTCATGTACATGAACAACCATCTAGTACCACCACCTAGGAACACAATTTGTGAGAGATGCAATTACATTAGGAACCTAGAGTCCATGCTCTCTCCCTGTCAGGCCAGTATATCTGCACCAAAAGGGTTGTCAACACAATCAGTACACCTCAAACACCACCCACACCTACACAATACACACCCACATATGCAGAGTTCCTCAACATAAAGATACCCAAACAAAGAAGACCTCTGAGGCAAAAACACATGTGATATCCACAGCCCTCCACACCACATACCATGCATAGTACACACACCTGTGTCTCACAGCCACTAAGGCTTCACCATAAATCCAACATATAAGTCATAGGAGACTCCATTGTGAGGCACACAGATGTGCCTCTCACCAGGCAGCATGGTTAGTTATCTGTCAGGTGCCAGAATCTGTCATATCACATATGCACTGATGTCTCTCAACAATTGGTACTGTTATGACTTTGTCATAGACCATGTTGGCTTGAATGACTTGAGACATACCTCCCTGGACTATATGAAGAGAGATATGATTGAGCTCGCTGATTATGTGTCCCAGGTAGGTATGTCCCTAACCTTAAGTAGCATTCTGCCATCACCCAGTATGATGCCTCAACAGAAACAAGAAATGATTGACTTTAACAACTGGTTTAGTTTTTGGTGCCATTCCAGGGGGGATCCAGTACCTGACAGCTTGGGAAGATATGATCAACAGACCAGGATGCTTGCTTTGCCAGAGATGGCCTGCATCTGTCTCACCTGAGCTTCAGGCTTCTGGAAAAGGTTCATGCATCCCCCATAGTGCCTTTCTTAGGAAAACTGATGAGGTGAAAACTATCAACATAAAAATCTCAGCAATACACAACCTAAAGGTCATGCTGGTAAAAACTAGAAGTCAAAACATGAAACTGCACTCATTGCAAGCATTCTTAACCCTGGAAAATACTGATCTGTGCAGTCACAGAAACCTGGTATGCAGCTGTGGAGAGCACCACAGCCTTACCTAGTTACCCATCTTATCATACATTCAGAACCCAAAATGTGGGTAGTAAAGCCAAAGGAGGTGGAGTTTCAATATATATCAAAGACATACACACCTCCAGGCTGGTCAAACAGGATGATGTACAGGAGACACCTCAAGGTGCAGTTAACCATTGACAAGACCCCTATTGAAATCATAGCTAGCTACTGGCCCCCAAATCTGACTCAAGATGCCCATTCCGCCTATATGGACCTGGTCGACTCTATCAGAATTCAGCCCTTTACCCTGATCCTGGGTGACCTTAACTACCCAAACATAGATTGGAAGAACTACTCAGGCCAGAACACAAATGCCCAGAGATTCATCAATGTTGTCAATGCAAACACCTTTGAACAGCTAGACAATACCCCAACAAGAGGTGAAAATATCTTGGACATGGTATTAAACAACATGAGTAACCACTGCAGCATCCATACTGTATCATCCTCCCTGGTAAAATCCAACCATAAAGCAGTCACTTTCGAAGTCACCATCTCCCACAATACCCATCTAGCTAAGGTCAGACATAAACATGTCTCCAAAGTTGATTACAGCCTCCTGAGCAAAGGTATAAACAGCTTCACAGCCCCATACCCATCTGTAGGAACTGGCACCAATATCCAAAACTACACCAAAGCACTGTACAAGCATGTATATAGATGCATGGAATCAGGAATACTTGACAGGACTACATCATCCTTTGCAAGAATAAGTAAATCTGTCTGATGGACATCTGCAATAAATAAACTCTATAACAAGAGGAAGACCAAGAAGGAGCAGGTGTCCAGTTGGAAGCAATATCCCCTTAGCCTGAGCAAGCAAATCAGAGCACTACTGAAATCCTCCAAAGCAAACTTTGAGTCCAAAATGGCAACATCTACTACAGACAGTCATAAGTCCTTCTTCACATATGTCCACAACCTCAAAGGAAGCACCCAGATCTGTTCAGAAGTGTTGGTCAAGCACACCACATATGCAAATGCTGTAGATATAGCAAACTTGCTGGCTGACAGATTCAGTGAGAACTTCATCCCTCTGTATTCCCATCAGTAGATCTGTACATTCCCAGTACCTGTCCCCTTCCCCTTATACATAGGTAACAAGTCATCACTGCTCTCTCAAAGGCAAAATATACAGCCTCCATGGGACCTGATAACATCCTAGGCTGCATCCTACATGAACTCAGGTATGTATTTGCAACACCATTAGGCACCCTATTCAACCAAAGCCTGAGTACTGGCTTTGTCCTAGCTGAGTGGAGAACAACCACTGTCATCCATTTGCAGAAAGGTGGAATGTCAACTGATCCGGAAAATTATAGACCCATCAGCCTAAGGCCATGGAACCGATTATCATGGACCTCATTAACAAGGAAATTGGCAACCTACAAACATTCAATCCCACACAGTTTGGCTTTGTCAAGGGGAGATCATATCTGTTAAATTTGGTCGACATCTCTGAGACAGTCACCAAAGCCATGGACAAGGGAAAGACAGTACACACAGCCTACCCTGACCTGGCCGAAGCCTTTGACACTATAATACATACATTTTCTTAACTAGGCATCAATCTGTATGTTACCAGATGGGTAGCAAACTGGCACACAGATAGAACCCACCTACTTAAAAATAGGGGAAGCCACCTCAAACAGTAGACCTGTAACAGGTGACATACCATAGAGTTCTGTCTTGGGTCCTCTGTTATTTAGAATATACTTTTCTGAGATGCAGGGCAAAACCAATGGGCTATGGCTGACCATGTTTACAGATGACTGCATGCTGGGTGCTGTCAAAAAATTCCCTAGTGATGTGGACATCCTCCAAGAGGGTCTCACTCAGAAAAATGACTGGTGTCACAAACATGGCCTCAAGCTGAATACCATAAAATGCATCATCATCCCCTTTGGGGAGAGTGACATCCCCACAAATTAAACAATCTCCTAAGCATGCAATCAGTCGTCAGGGATTTTGGCACACAGCTTGATAGCAACCTGACGTTTGACCACCATGTTGCTTCTATTGTACAGAAAGCCTTCTACATGGCCCACCTGATATGTAAGGGAATCTCATCCAGGGACAAGGATCATTGAGTATAATGCCCCCTTTGGCATGTACCTCGCAAAGCACATGCAGCAGCTGGAGGGACCACAGAGGTTCCTCACCAGGGGAATCCAGGGCCTCAAACATCTACCATACACAGATAGGCTAAAAGCCATATCCCTCTACTCAGTTTCACACAGACTCCTCAGAGGTAACCTCTGTCTGGCATACAAGGCAATCACAGATCCCAGCTTGATGGGACTGCTGCACATCCACAAGTCAAGCTCCACTCAAGTAACCCACACGTATGCCCTCAACCTGATCTGTGACATCAACAGAACTTGTTGGTGGGACAGATTTATGTCCCAGAGACTGCTCCGTCTGTGGAATAGACTCCCTCTCCACATCAAGCAGAGTTCCTTCTTACCCTTTTTGAAGTGCAACCTGGTTATCTGGATGGGAAACAGAAAATACACTCTTGGAATTCCACCTGTGTCCCTGTTGACCTGGGGCAGCTGGTGGTGACTTGTATAAACATGGGCTACTCTCTTGGCTAGGCTTATAAGGAGTTCAGGGCCAATAGCCTAGTAACCTCCTATGATCTTATGAATACTGGACATGTCCCTGTCTGCTGTGATGAAGTGTGTTGCTATGTCTCCACTCCCATCAATGCTGTCGACTGTGGTGTATCCCCTATGGGCAATGTCCCAGTACCATATCATTCAGCCAATGTCCAAATAGGTGAGTGTTACTACAAGTATATGGGGACAGTCCAGCAACATCTATGTGATGCAATGACAGACAGTACTGCAAACATGCTGTAGGGTATCTTCCCTGTAGGTGTCCGACTTCTGCAGTACACAAATGTTTGTGGAATGTGTACATTTGCATGATATATGTGCACCCTCTCCCAGACAAATGTGGATGTCTGGCAAACAGTTGAACACTACGTAATGGTTGTTCTCAGACTGTGGGGAATCTGGCTGTCACACTCCAGAACCCTCAGAAAACAGTTATGGTACAGTAATGTCTGGTACTGTATTCATTCCCTTACTTTGTATGCTCAATATGCACACTCTGTCACTGAGATCAGGCCTATGTCCCTGCAGTAATACTGGCTATGACCTGAAGTCCTGCTGTAGGAGGTCACCAGATATGCCAGCTGTAGATCTCAAACAATGAGATATGGGTATCGAATACACAGTGACCTAGCCAGAGTATATCAGGGACACCTGTAGACTGAAGTAGCATTCGTACAGGAGCCGACTGCTGTAGGAGGGACTCAGAGGGCCAGAGCTGTGATCTATGTCACAGAAGGCAGAGTTGAAAGGGACGTCTGTAGGTGCTGGACAGCTGACTATCAGCAATATGTCATTCCAAGATAAGTACTACAGGCCTACTGTTGTAATCTCTATTCCCCATTACTGCATCCTCCCATCTGCGTGCCATTACATGGGGACTTCTATTATTATTTGTGCAGAAATCCTGCAGATTCATGCTTGTGATATCACAGTCTGTCTTTATAAAGTCACAGACCTGTTTAGCATAGGCATCTGCTTGACTTTTGTAGGTAATGCTCATGAACAAGTGATTGTCTGTGCACTAATCTGTGGCTCAGACTTGCTAATTGCATCCAGAACAGTGGGGTTGCACTTTCATTAGCCAATGGCATGCACAACAACAGTGATGTATTTAAGGCTTTCATGTAGACCTTGGCCCCTTTTCTAGTCTGTTAGATGGACATTATAGAGGTGTGGAGACTACAGCATTGCAGAGAGTAGGTAAAAATACTGTCCACTGTTGGGATTTATGCAGTATGTCCACAGTTTTGCATGATATGTTTGGCCATTGTGAAAAGACTTTCTGATTACCTAAGAAGTTCAGTTGTGAGTGTTCTGCCATTTCACACTGAGCTGATCAAAGGAAGGACACTGAGGAAACTCGGAGCTATAATATAAAACATTAAGTATCCTGTTTTTTGTTTATTTTGTTCTTTATTTCTTTGTTATTTATAGCACTTTGTGTACTGCATATTTTTCTAGCTAGTTTCACTGTGTGTGAGGTATTAACTGGAAATTGTCCACTTTTATTAAGCATCTGTTGGGTTGTTTGTTTCTGATAACTTGTTGCAGTTAAACTCTTTTTCTAGAGGCTCCTTTAGCTGTTTAAAACTTTCATTTAAAGGCTCACTGTTGCTTTTCAGCTGTGAGAAACATTTCTGCAGTTTGTTTCCCACTCTCACTCCCTGTTGGTATAGTGTTTTTATAGTTGGTGGCTTTGCAGTTGCCCGCCCCTAGTGTAAATTTGATCTGGGACCCTCCTCCCAGTCTAGTGTCATTACCTCATTCTACCCAGTACAGGGAGAACATTTGAGAAGGCCAATCAGCTTAGTTTCTGCTACTCCTTTCTCTCTTTCCTTTCTCTCTTTCCACTTAAAAAAATGTTATCTGTTTTTACTGTAAATGTTATCTGTTTTTACTGTATTTGTGTTTCTTCCTACTTTATTTTGCTTTTGCGTCATCTTAAAAGTACTCAATTGTATTTATTACTGCTTGGTGTAACTCATTCTAAGCCTTTTAGTTTAAGCACTTGGGCTTCAGACCAGTTGTTTTACATTAAGAAGGTTTGTGGTCTGCACTGTAGTGGCAGAACAGGTAGCTTACATCCTTCTAAGTTGGGAACTGCTGATTGATGGCTCAGTGTCTGTTATTCTAAAAGTATATTAAATCTGGTTTAAGCACTTGGGCTTCAGGCCAGTTATTTTACATTAAGAGGGTTTGTGGTCTGCACTCTTGTGGGAGGAGAGGCTGGACTTTGCCCTTTTGAGCTGGGAATTTCTGGTTAAAGGCTTATAGTGCCTGCATATTTGAACTGTTTCTTACTAAAATTGGTACAGCTTGTTTGCTGTAGCATAGACTAGATCCAGGCCTGCTGAATCTAGCTTTGTTTGTATGCTTGTTGTTTGTTTGCTTGTTATTTCCCTGAAACACTAATTCCACCTAAAACACAGCTTTTCAGCATTTCTGTGGATCCCTAGTGATGTCTGCATTGCTTACTGTACTTATTTCCTTGTTTAACTTGAAAGAAAGTTATTGTTTGCCATTTTTGCATTTAAGTTACCTGTAACACATTGCATTTAAGTTACCTGGCACTTGCTCACTAAGTCAGCACTAAAAAATTAAAAGCACTACACCCTCACAAACTCCCCTTGAGTACCTTGTTCCCCATTGGCCCTTTTTTCAATTATAAAGGAATTCCAAATACTATTCTAGCATGTCCAAAGGTCAGTTGTCAATCTCCTCTCCTCTCCGGTCCAGCTGGTGAATCTGGGAATCTTGAGTCAATGTTACAACTGCCTCATGTACACAGACAACCCTCTCCTCCTCCCAACAAATTCCAACACATGTGAGAGATGCAACCATATAGCCAAACTGGAGGCTAAGCTCTCTCAACTCAGTACTGGCGTAACCAGTCAGGAAGAAAAGGAAACCACACTCACTACAATTCCAGTCTCACATAGACCAACCACGACAGCAAACCAAACACATAAACACACAAAAACATACTCGGAGGCTCTAAATAAAAATCTGCCTAAGCAGCAGAGACATCCAAAGCAGACACCCAAGCAACCGCTACCCCAAAACAAAACATGTGCAACACATAGCTCACAAAGCCAGTGTGCCGAACAGTCACAGCCCTTAAGGCTAAACAACACACCTGATACACTTGTAATAGGTGACTCTATTGTCAGGCACACTGACGTCCCGCTCACCAGGCTGAACAAGGAGAAGGTCACGGTGAGCTGCCTATCGGGCACTAGGATCCGCCACATAACACAAGCACTCAGGTCACTCCAAGGCAAGTACAAATATGACTCTGTCATTGTCCATGCTGGTGTGAATTACCTGAGACGTACCTCCCTGGACTACATGAAAAGAGACATAGAGGAGCTCTCTGAGCATGTAGCCCAGGCCGGTATGACCCTGACCTTGAGTAGCATCTTACCCTCATCAAGAATGATGCCACAATATGAAGACAAGATGATCAATTTCAACAATTGGCTTAAGTATTGGTGTCATTCAAAGGGGATCCAATGCCTGTCAGCCTGGGATGACATGATCGACAAGCCACGATGCTTCGCTAGGGACGGCTTGCATCTGTCACCCCTGGGCTTTCGGATATTGGCAAAGGCTCTTGCTATCCCCATAGTGCCTTTTTTAGGCAAGGCTCAAAAGACAAACCCACCTCCCTAGGTATCACAAGGGATAAGAAACTAAGTGTAATGCTACTCAACACCAGAAGTCTAAACCTCAAGATGCATGCACTCAAAACTCTCCTTAGCATGGAGAACATCGATATCTGTGCAGTAACAGAAACCTGGTTCAAGGCTCCCGAGAGCACCCCAGCACTACCAGGTTATACCTCATACCATGCTTTTCGGCCCCAAAACTTGGACCAAACCAGAAAAGGAGGGGGAGTATCAATGTCCGTCAAAGATACCCACACCTCCAGGTTGGTGGCACAGCACGAAGCGTCAGAGACTATCCATGTGCAACTAACAGTGGGTAAAACTGCCTTCCAGTTTATAGCCTGCTACAGACCACTCTCCCAAACCCAGGAACCCCACTCGGCCTTCCTGAGAACACTGAAAAATATGAAGGTCTCTGCAAACACCATTATATTGGGCGACTTCAACTACCCAAACACAGACTGGGAGCATTACTCTAGATCCAACACCCTAGCTCAAAGGTTCCTAGAATTTATAAACTCAAATGCTGCAGAACAACTTGTTACCACTACCACAAGAGGAGAAAGTAGACTGGACCTGATCATCACCAGCATGGGGACTCTATGCTCCAGACCAGAAGTGTATCCCTCACTGGTAAGATCAGACCATAAACTAATCTCACTGGATATTCACATCCTAACCCCACCCCTTGCCCAGAAAACCACAGTGAAAAACTTCTCTAAGGCAAATTTCACACTCCTCAAAACCGAGGTGGAATCCTTCAAAACCCCTGGGCCTGTGGAAAATATGGCCCAGACCGCAGAATCCTTTATAAACGCATTCTATGAACACCTTCAGGAATGCATGGATCATGCAATCCCAAATAAAACCAAGACCCAATCCTCCAAAGGCAGACGTCCTGTCTGGTGGACGCCAGCCATAAACAAACTATACAATAGAAGGAGGAAGCTGCTACATGATAGAGCAAAATCCCAAAAAGGGAAGGCATCTCTGATCAGTGTTAGCAAAAAACTACGGGCACTCATAAAATCGTCTAAGGCTAGCTTCGAGAGAAAAATTGCACAGGACACTAAGGATAATCACAAGGCTTTCTTTAGTTATGTTAGGAACCTGGGTGGGAATTCCCAGATCTGCTCAGAATTAGTCCAAAATGACAAAAAATACACCGAACCCACAGACATTGCCAACATCCTAGCTGACAGGTTCAGCGCAAACTTCTCTTCTCCCCCCTCCCCACCAAAAGGGCAAATATCTATCACAGCAGAGTGCTGCCCCCCCTGACATCTCAGATGCTCAGGTAAGAGCCGCCCTCTCCAAAGCAAAAAATGCAGCATTACTGGAACAAGACGGTGTCCCGGGCTGCGTCCTACATGAACTCCAAGAAGAGCTAAACCCAAACATAAAAGTACTGTTCAATCTCAGCCTTACCACAGGATATGTACCCAAAGAGTGGCGTACAGCAACAGCAGCCCCTCTCCACAAAGGTGGTGCCTCAATGGATCCTGGAAACTATCGTCCCATAAGCCTGACTAGCTTGGTCTGCAAAGCTATGGAAAGGATCATCATGGACCTCATAAATAAAGATATTGGGGAACTACAGACACTGGATCCTACCCAGTTCGGCTTTGTTAAGGGCAGATCCTGCCTCTTAAATCTGGTCGATTTCTTTGAAACAATCACCAAGGCCATTGACGAGGGGAAGGTGGTCCACACAGCCTACCTGGACCTAGCAAAAGCCTTCAATACAATACCCCACTCGGGCATTATAGATAAGCTCACCAGCTTAAATATAAACCCCTATGTCACTAGATGGGTTGCAAACTGGCTCAAGGACAGAACCCACATGGTTAGAATTGCTGGAGCCATGTCAGACTCCAAACCAGTTACAAGTGGTATCCCACAAGGCTCAGTCCTGGGACCTCTCTTGTTCGGTATATATTTCTCGGAGGTACATGCCAACATGGAAGGAACGTGGCTGACCGAGCTCACAGATGACTGAAAACTGGGCGCCATAATCGACTCTCCAGCCAACACAAGCATCCTCCAAAAGGGCCTCATAGAAACAGACAACTGGTGCCAGAGCCATGGCCTCAAGCTAAATGCCAAAAAGTGTATAGTCATCCCCTTTGGCAAAAACAAAGTGCCCACAAATTACCACATAGGTGGCAATCCATTAAGTACGGAAGAAGTAATTAGGGACCTGGGGACCCAAGTTGATAGCAATCTCTCATTTGACAACCACGTGGCCAAAGTGGTTAGAAAAACATTTTATATAACCCACCTAATCATGAAGGGATTCACATCTAGATCAGGGGAGGTCATCGTGCCTCTTTACTCATCCCTCATCAGGCCCATAATTGAGTACAATGCCCCTTTTGGGATGTACCTTACCAGACACCTGCAGCAACTGGAAAGACCCCAAAAGTACCTCACCAAGAGGATCAAAGGGCTCAAACAGATGCCATATGCTGCCTGGTTAAAGAAACTCCAGCTCTACTCAGTGGCATACTGCCTGCTCAGAGGCGATCTGTGCCTGACGTATAAAGCCATGTCCAATCCGGAATTAATGGACATGCTGCACCTCAGAAAATCCAAATCTCATCGAGCTACGCGCTCGAGAGACTTGAACCTCAGCACTGAAATAAATAGGACATGCTGGAGGGACAGATTCATAACCCAGAGGCTCCCTTCACTCTGGAATAAAATCCCAGTCCAGGTTAGGCAGAGTCCCTCATTGACTCTCTTCAAGAGCAATCTTGATGAGTGGATAGGGGATCGTAGGTTTACCCCGGGTATCACTTCTGTGTCACTGTTAGACAGAGGCACAGTATACTAACCTCGAAAAAGGGCATAGCAAAATTAATTTAAAATGGGTGGTGAAAGCCAAACACACTCTGGCTAGGCTTATTAATGCCCTAGGGCAGATAGCCTAGTATGAACCTATGAACTTGTGAACCTATAATGTTTCTTTTTGTTCAAGATGATTCTTGAAATCACCACACCTTTGATGTAACCTCCCAAACTCTAATATAAAAAATAAAAACTTTTTATAATTTCTACACTCTGAAGAATTTTTAAATAATGCATTTTTGTGTCTTTAGTTCTCATACTATAAATATGTTTTTTTAATCCTTTCCATTAGGGTACATGTTGTCATGCCGATGTAAAAAGCATTGCATCCACTGCATGTTCTAATATAAATCACTCCTCTACTTCTACAAGATAAATGTCCCAGTACTTTAAAAGTTTTATTAATATGACTCAACATAATCCATGGGCCTTCTGAGATGTACCTACAAAAACTATAGTGCCCACATTTATACATTCCCTGTGCATTCACACTGTCAAGTACTTCTATATGACTCTTACTATTGTCTTTCTGTAATAAAAATGTTATATTACAAGAATTACCAAGGACAATTTTCGGTTTATCACCCAATACTTCAATGAAATCATCATTTCCTTCCAGAATTTTCCAGTTACATTCTATAATTTTTCTAATCACACTACTATCACATGTCATGTCCAGTGTACATATTATGGCTGACTTCCCAGATATACAATGTTTTATTTGAGTCTTATAAGATTTCTGTCATATCCTCTATTCTCAAATAAGTTCATTATTAACTCAGATTCCCTTCTAACATCCTCTTCATTAGTAGTCATACGACTTGCTGGAATATATTGTCCCTTAGGTATGTTCTTAATATGTAAGGGATGATTACTCTTATAATGCAAATATCCATTAATAAAAGTCTCCTTTCTATATATCTCACTTTTGAATTCTCCAGATACACTATCCCATGTTAATTTGACATCCAAGAAATGAATTATGTGACCAAGTTACAGGTGGACAAACAACCTTGCATAAATTAATCCATTAATGTAAAATGTTTTTTGAAATATAGAAAACTGGAGGTTACAAAATGATTTTAGAGTACTGTATTTATTAAGTTTTTTAAATGATAGTTAATTGGATAATTGTTTTATTGTATTGGCAGAGAATATATAACGAGTGGTTTTAGCATATTAACTGTTTTAGTTTTCTGATGAAATCTGTTCAGATGAAAGAGTTGAATAAAGTATTGGTACGCTAAAGAATATAATGGTGAAATCAGTTACTATAGAATGCTGGTGATAGAAAGAAAATGTATTTATAGTGGGTATAGTTAATTGCAGTAGAATTAGAATTACTGTGTAAAGGAACAGTTGATACTGGATAGCATTATTTACAAAAATGTTATCATATTCAATTAATTTACATAAGACACTTTCTTGATTATTATTGATGAGAAGTATGTTAATATATATAGATATACAGACAGAGAGAGTGAGAGAGGGTGTAACATGTTTATTCTAGTGCATGGGTATCATGTCTTTAAAGAATGGAGTAAGGGAATATTCTCCCAACAATTAATCAGACAAATGCTATTTAATAACTAGGTAACATGGTGCTGATTGGCAATCATATGGATAAGAAGTAATTAGATTGGAGGGCTAGAATCAGGAAGCTCATTCCTCAACTAACAGTTCAGACTGGGTGACCTGGAACCTGCTTAGAAAACCTGGAAGCATGAAGTCCAACAGCCCTGAAAGTTATAACAAAACTGGCTGAGCATTCATTCATGTAATAGAAAAACACTAAGAAAAATGGTATATGTAAGAACATTAATGTGCTGGGAGGAAAGGCAAGAAAGAAGAAAGGATGGAATGAGGCAATTCAAAGTAGGATGGAATAAAAGAGTCTGTGCAGTTAGTCAGAGAAAAGTTATCGAAGGAATACTTTGCTGACAATTCAGTAGAGATATTATATGTTGCTCAGATGGGCAGCATTTACAAAGATAATTACATAAAGGAAACCATTTATTTTTGGTTAGGTGAAATGTGCAATGCACTGGAGCTGTTACAGTGGAAATAAAATCATACTTTATGTATGCTTAATTTTAAAGACTTCCAAGTGTATTATCAGAAAGCTGGTTTGCAAAATATGACATCTAATAAAAAAATCTTCCTCACAACCCTTTAGTGCACCACTCCATAAATGTTACTTTCACAATGAGCAGTATGCAGGTTTTGAACTGCTGCAGAATTCCCCATTCACAGGAAGTCACAGAACAGTAAACCATATCTCATGTTCCCATTGCTGTAGAATTCCCATTTATGCCTTGTTGTTCCATCATAAACGATAATGTTGTGAAAGTCCTGCAGACTTTTCAGAGGAATAAATTCTGCAATACTTTAAGATACACATTTAATTAGAAATAATTTAAAACTACATTGAGAGTTATAGTAACTTAGTCTTAACAGAATGCAGCATTATCTGGAAAGTCATTGGTGAATACCTTTTCATGTCTTATTGTAAAAAAAATGTTTAAAGTCTTTTCAGAAATGTGATAATGTGTGTTTGCCACTATGTGTTCTCGTATGTGGACTTACAATATCTTCTGAGTCACATAAAGTAAATACATGAACACATTCGTTTCAGCTCTTTGCAATGGTTCATTACTGCCCTGGATTTCCTGTACTGTGGTTTAAGAAATGTTTTAACCATTACCTATTTTCATCAGAGTTCATTCATCTTAGGTCATAAGACTCCAGAAATAACTCCTTATGTACATTAATACTAAAATAGTGCTGCACCTGTTCCTTAAGCCTGGCATAAATTTCCAGACAAAAGAAATATAACACAAAAATAGCATTCCCAGGAGTTTGACTGAATTCCAAAAATAAAAAAGGATATGAAAGGCCACTCATTTGCGAAGTTTACATCATTTTACCATGGGAATGTTTCTAAAAAGTTAATGTCAAACAAAAGGACTGGAAAGTTTTCATTGACCATAACAGTCTGGTTCTGCACAATGCTGTCTTGTCTAACTCTGAATTTATTTGTTAAATTCATCTACACGAGACTGTAAAAAGATGCACTGTACTTGTAATTGTGCTGTATAGATTCTCTTTCAGTGTGATTAAGGTGATTTTTTAATTTATGTAAGTCATAGCTTAGTGTTATTAAGTAGCCTCTACTGTGGAAAGCAAACCATTAGTGACACCACCACACCATGCAAGTAGCTACAGATCCACACAGTCCAGTTATGCTCTGCTAATGAGATCATAAGAAGGCCATGTCCACAGCTAGTGGGGTTTGACTTTATTCACCTGAATATGTCCACAAGGACTTACAAAGAAAAAGTAAAAAGTCATGGACATTCACAAGCCATATAGCTGAAACACTTGATGTTAAGGGCTCATTTGCATATATCAATGGGCCTTTATTACAGGAGGTTTAAGGTATCACACAGTGAAAACTCTAGCTTGGCTAGGTTTTCCTTGCTATTTTTACTAACTGGTTTGTCTGTGTGGCCTTTTTATGTTTTTCGCATCATTTTTTATCCTCTCCTAGTTGTTTTTTTTCCTGATCAGTTACATTTGATTATAGTCAGTCAATTTTGCCATACTTTAGATTTTCATACTTCATATTGTTCAGAAAGTGCACATTGATACAAAACCTGCTATTCTGCTAACCTTTTAAGTGAATTAGAGTAATGCTTTAAAATTGACTCTGATTTTGGACATTTGTTTCCCCATTATTTTTGCCTTTGCCCACAATCCTTGAGCAAATAAGTTAAAAGGTATGCCATAAATGCAGTGTCGATATTTATAATCAAATGCTCGTACCATATTTTCAATTGTCCAGAATTTTGCAGAATGTCCAGATTTTTACCTCATATTTTTGGTCTACTCTTCATAAAATTTGTGGTTTTCTGGGACATCTTTTAGAAATGGCAGAGTGAGTTTGGTTGATGAGAGGATTGTAACATGAGGCCTCCCAAACATGTCCAGAATTGTTCCCTGTAGTTGCTAAGGCCAGTCCTGCTCCACAGTCACCATTGCTGACAGTGGCACTGTGCCCTCAGACTGTGCTACTGTAAGGCTGCCATCATTAACAATGTCCAGTGCAGCAATAGCATCATTTGTGCTCCATGGTGGAGGATTCCATAACTATAGCAAACATGAAAGCAGATGGATATTTACTTCTGTGCAACACTACAACTGTGTGACAAACTAATTTCCCTGTGATGCATCAGTGATATAACGTCTATGTAAAGAATGCTTAGTGTTACTTTATACCTCCATCCCCGATGTTACACTAAAAGATTTATGGTGGTGGAATGCCTGAGCTGATGGCATAGGCATACCATAAAAATATGTTACTGATATAAGAAAATAACAGCCTGCTGTTTTTTGCGTGGTCTGCATTGCTCTGAGTATCACTCATCTCTGTATTTAATTTTGATTTGAAGCTCTTTATTTAAGGTTTGATCACTTCTATTTTGTATCTTATTCTAGTATTACATTTGTTTTGCTTTACATTTTCTGTTCTATTGGAGTTTTAAGAGTTCTTGGCTAGGGTCAGTTAAAAAAAAGTTACCAAAGAATTCCTTTGCAAACTGTGAATAGCAACAGTTAAATAGATGGATGAGCTGAGAGACAGCATTGCTCTTTTATTTAAAAACATCTGTAGTTAGCTGACATGTTTGTGTAGTCTGCATTGCTCTTTGTATCACTCATCTCTGCATTTAATTTTGATTTGAAGCTCTTTATTTAAGGTTTGATCACTTTTATTTTGTATCTTATTCTAGTATTACATTTGCTTTGTTTTACATTTTCTGTTCTGTTGGAGTTTTAAGAGTCCCTCCCACCCGATCCTTGTTGTTTTTTAAATTTGGTGGCTTTTGAATTGCCTGCCCCTACTATAAATCTCATTTTGGACACTCCTCCCAGTCCCATCTCATCGGCTTATTCTGCTGAGAAGAGAGAGATCATTTGGGAAGGCCCATCCCCTTAGTTTCTCAGCCATAAATTATTGTGTTTCATTCCTTCCCACTTAACCTAAAATAAATTGCACTGTATTCATCTGCTTTTACTGTATCTGTGTTTCTTCCTACTTTATTGCTTTATTTTGCTTTTGCTGCCTGTTCATTAAAGTACTCAATTGCATTTATTCTGCTACATTTATTTTGCTTGTTAGTAGCCTGATTAAATTGTAACTGTTATTTTAAGCCTTTTGATTTAAGTACTTGGACTTCAGGCCAGTTGTTTTACATTAAGAAGGTTTGTGGTCTGCACTCTTTTGGCAGGAGAGGTAGCTTACATCCTTCTAAGTTGGGAGTTGCTGGTTAAAGGCTTAGTGTCTGTTATTCTAAAAGTGTCTTAATTCTGGTTTAAGCACTTGGGCTTCAGACCAGTTATTTTACATTAAGAAGGTTTGTGGTTTGCACTCATGTGAGAGGAGAGGGTAGATTCTGCCCTTCTGAGCTGGGAATTGCTGTTCAAAGGCTTATTGTGCCTGCTTATTTGAACTGTTTCTTTCTAAAAATTGGTATGCCTTGTTTGTTGTAGCATAGACTAGATTCAGACCTGCTGAATCTACCTTTGTTTGTATAACTTGAGCACTAATCCAGGCCATCTTTATTGGAGAAGGTTCCCCTGCACCCTAGTGGCAGGAGTGCACAGTTAGAACTTGTCTGATTGAAGACTACTGGAACAGGGCTCAGTTTTTAGCTTTTTATTGGTTAATTGGTTAATTTGTTTAAACCAGTTTGCTCTTGTTTGCTACTGTTATATTTAAGTACATATGTGTTCTCCTGTGTTAAATTGACCTAAACAGAGTTTAAATATCTTTAGCATAGTCTGGTTACAAGTTTTGCTATATTCATATCTGTTTGTGTGATTTCTGTGTTTCCTGCTACGCCATCTTGTGTTGGCCAGGGCCTGCCTGCACTTAGTGGGAGTAAGTGAACTGGTTGGAACTGGTCTGGCATACGGTGTTGAGCTAAGAGCTCAGGGACAAGGGTTGATTGGTCAATTCCAGTATTTTTATTTTACTTTCATTTTTGTGGTATTTACACCCAGCATTTGCATGGGTTTTGTGCTTGTCTGCCCATTGTGCAATGCCGCTGTGCTGTTTTAACATTTTGTGAGGTATCTCAGTTGCATTTTGTCCCTTACCAGCACTCCTGTGTGAGTGAGGACCTCACATGCAACTACTGTATTGATTTTACCCAGCCCTACTCACACCTATGGGTACTCTCTTCAGATAGTACCCATTGTACTATCTCTGACCTCTCTTCCACAAATTCTGATAATCATGGACAGACAATTTCCTGTGGTTTCTCCTACTAGTCTGGTTGATATGGGCATCCTGGGACAGTCTAGCAACTGCCTTATGTACACAGACAACCCTCTACTACTACCACCTAGGAACACAATATGTGAGAGATGCAATCACATTAAGAACCTAGAGTCCTTGCTGTCTCAGTCACAAGCTAGTACAGCTGGCACTGAGAAGGTTGCCTGCACAAATACTACAAACACCACACTTCTAACACCACCCATGCCTGTACAACACACTCCTGCATATGTAGGGGTTCTCAACAAGAACATACCTAAATGAAAGAGACCTCCAAAGCAAAAACACACATGCACATCACAACCTGCAGCACCAAGCATCACACATAGTGCACACGTCTGTGTCACACAACCTCTAAGACCCAACCAAAAACCCAACATACTAGTCATAGGAGACTCTATCGTGAGACACACAGATATGCCCCTCACCAGGCTAGACAAGGAGAAAGTCACAGTAAGTTGCTTGTCAGGTGCTAGAATCTGCCATATAATGCACAGAGTCAAGTATCTTGACAACAGGCTCTGTTATAACTCTGTCTTAGTCCATGTTGGTGTGAATGACTTGAGATGTACCTCTCTGGACTATATGAAGAGAGACATGATTGAGCTTGCTGAATATGTGTCCCAGGCAGGTATGTCCCTAGCCTTTAAGGAGCATCCTACCATCACCCAGAATGATATCTCAATACAAACAGAAAATGATTGACTTTAACAATTGGCTTAGTTTCTGGTGTCATTGCAAGGGGTCCAGTATCTGACAGCCTGGGAGGACATGATTGACAGACCACAATTCTTTGCCAGAGATCACCTTTATCATCTCCCCTGGGCTTTAGGCTTCTGGCAAAGGCACTTGCCTTCCCCATAGTGCCTTTTTAGGCAAAGTCATGAGCACAAAATTACCAACATGAAAAATTCTTATAAATAAAATTGGAAGGTCATGCTGCTAAACGATAGGAGTCTTAGTATGAAACTGCACTCATTGCAAGCATTCCTTGCCCTGGAGGATGCTGACATTTGTGCAGTCACTGAAACCTGATTCAGAGCTGTAGAGACCACCCCAGCCTTACCAGGTTATTCATCCTATCCTACATCCAGACACCAAATGGAGGGCTACAAAGCCAAAGGAGGTGGGGTTTCAATATTTATCAAAGACATACACACCTCCAGGCTGGTCAAATGGCATGATGCACAGGAGACACTCCAAGTGCAGTTAACTGTAGACAAAACACCTATTCAAATCATAGCTAGCTACAGACCCCCGACCATGATTCAGGATGTCCACTCCACCTGGCTGGACTTATTTGAATCCATCAAGATTCAACACTTTACCCTGATCCTGGCTGACTTTAACTACCCAACCATGGACTGGAAGACCTATTCTAACCCAAACATGAATGCCCAGAGATTCCTCAACTTTGTCAATGCTAATGCATTGGATCAGCTTGTTGACACCCCTATGAGAGGTGAAAATATCCTCGACCTGGTCCTAACCAACATGAGTAGCCACTGTAGCACTACTACAGTGTCATCCTTCTTGGTAAGTTCCGACCATAAAGTGATCACTTTTGAAGTCACCATCTCCCCTGAACCCCCTCCCTCTTGTCAGTATCAAATGAAAAAACTTTTCCAAAGCTGACTACAATCTCCTCAGAGCAGGTATAAGCAGCTTCACAGCCACCATCCCTTCAGTTGGAACTGGCACTTGTCCAAGCCTACACCAAAAAACTATATGAGCACCTATATAGCTGTATGGACTCAGCAGTACATGACAGGACCAAATCATCTTCCTCAAGGAAGAGTAAACCTGTCTGATGGACAGCAGCAATAAACAAACTCTATAATAGAAGGAAAAAATTGCTGTCCAGGGCCAAGAAGGAGCAAGTGCCAAGTTGGAAGCAATCTCTCCCTTGTCTGAACAAGCAAATAAGGTCACTGGTGAAATCCTCTAAGGCTAACTTCGCTTCCAAATTAGCCACATATACCAAGGACAATCACAAGGCCTTCTTCACATATGTCTGCAATCTCAAAGCCAACACCCAAATCTGCTCTGAAATGGTGGTCAATAACACCACATACACAGATGCCATAGATACAGCCAACCTGCTGGCAGACAGGTTCACTGAAAACTTCACCCCCCTGTCCCCCCATCAGTAAACCAGGACATCCACAGCACCTGCACCCCTCCCCTCATCACCAGGGAGCAGGTTCTTATTGCCCTCTCAGAGGCAAAACATACAGTTTCCATGGGACCCAACAACATCCCTGGCTGTATCCTCTCATGAATGCAGGCATGAGATCTCAGCTCCATTAGTCACCCTGTTCAACTGGGTTCACTACATATGACCAAAGCCCATTTGACTGAGACCATGTGACTGAAACTTCATTTGATCGAAAACCCATATGACCGAAAAATCATTTGACCGAAAAACAGCACTGACAGGTATATGCCCTGTTCCCCACTGTAGTGCGACCCTGGAGTTAGAATATATTGTTAGGGGGGTATGGGGGGAGAAGCCCCCCCACCTAGTTTGATCTGATATTTTGTGGTTTGATTTGATATTGTTTAGTGAAACTGCTGCCCCCCCCAACAATATATTCTAACTCCAGGGTCGCACTACAGTGTTTTTTTTTGTACCTTTTGGTTTGAATCAAGAGTGTAATTGGAAATATCTTTTGTAATTTGTTTTTTATTGCTATTTAACATGGATGAATGTTGTGTTGTACCATTATCTCATGGAAGGCTGTTTAGCCAAGGCGGTAGAGACTAAGAGAATAGTTTTGTGTGCTAATAACTTATTTGGCTTCACTGTTGCTGTTTTGTCATTTTGTGGACTTATGCTTTTCTTCTGTGTGGTTTTGGAAGCTTGCAATGCAGTCTGCAAGTGTGGGTAGGTCCATGGGATCTACAGGGCTGCATTTTAATGCAACATGTTTTGTGTAGGGCCAATACCATTAGGCCAGTACAGTTCTCTCACCACCACCCTGGAGCAATGGTTAATAATGACTAGTTGTATTCATCACACTGTCTTGACACCTTTTTTTGTGCATTTCATATTTCACAAGCAGTGTGCATTGATGATAATCTGATATAATTTTCCTCCTGGTAGCAACCTGTAAAATGGCCATGGCTTTTGAAGAGGCTAGATCTTGGACGGCTCACGAGTGGTGCAGGAAAGAATATAAAAATCTTTCTGTATATCCTGCATAAAAATTACTGGGGACACCTGTTTGTGAGCTGCTTTGAGGGCCTCCATACAAAGTGGATGTCTGGCACTGCCTTGCCAGGATGGAGATTGATCCCCTGGGCATTGTCTACTCTGCTGAACAGTGTCAGCATTGGTACAGTGACTTAAAATACACCACCATGACCTTCTCTGGCAGTCAGAAGATATGCTAAGGGACAGTGAGTCAGAATTCTACAGTAAGTAGCAGTGACTGCTGGTTGTTGTACATAGGTAGGCATCCATGTTCAGCTAAATGCAGGTATTAGAGCTCATGTGTCTTTTTGTTTTCTGCTTTTTAGCATCAGGAGACTAGAGGACAACAGAATGATCTGCCAGAGGAGGCAAACAAGACAGTCCAGATGTCAACTTATGTATATAGCATTGATGTTATAACCATACATTTGTTAGACACCTGCTTCATTGTCCATGTTTGTATTGTTGATAATTATTTTAAACAGTGCTTACAGTTTTGCGTTACGTTATCAGCCACATACCTTTCAATGCAGATTTGACTGTTCTACTGCCAGTCCTACTACCTTGAATTCTCAACAGTGGCATGGTGATGCACACTGGACTGTCAGTTAGTGTTTCACTATCATTCTAGGTGTCCCAGTCTACTTTGGGCCTGATTGACTGCCTTCATTTAGTGCAACATCCGTGGCTGTCCCTCTACAGTTACTACATAGTGACTTGGCCCGTCTGCCATGCCTTACTCTTTCTCTGGACATTCCATCTCTCCTGCCTGTGCCAGTTACACCTGGCATATCATTGGCATGCATCTGATAGGTTGTCACTGATGCCTTGTGGTGGCTGCCTTATGCAATGGCACATCATTACCTCCATGTTTCAGAATCCTGTATGTATTGCTCATATCAGTGCCTGTGTGGCATGTCTCCACAGTGCTATGATGAGCACTGCCTGGTAGGTCATATCTGCCACATAATGGTAAGATCCTATAAGCTGGCAGATATGACCTATGATGAGCATTGCCTGGTAGGTCATATCTGTCACATAATGGTAAGATCCTATAAGCTGGAAAATTCAGGCTCATGAAGTTTTTTAGCCAAGCTTCACTGCCTCCTGCTGTCACCTTGTTTGCAACCCAGAAATAGACTGAGACATGTTAGGTAGTTATTAGGTCTCTGCCTTGAGGCTACTTCAACTGTTTCTCGGTACACTCTCGGCATGTATTACACACTCAGCGATGGTTAGCTGATGTTTAGGGTGATATTCATAGTCATTGTGCTTAGGAGTAAAAGCAATCTGCGCAGGTCATGGCTAAACACAGCTTCACTGCAATTCATAGACGTTAGCTGCAATAACATGCTGCAGCTTTCAGTGAATTTATGCAAATAAAGGGCGGAAGGCATAAAAATGAAAAATGCTTTAGAACTTTTTTTTTCTTCCCATGAGCCCTCTTCTCCTCTGTTTGCAATTCATAGTCATTCCTTGGTGTTTTTCAGTTCTGTGTGTAGAGGTGTTAGGTTAAGTCACACCTTTTATATCAGAATTTAGAAAAGATACATGCTGTTGTTGCTAACCTAGTTATTTCTCAGTGGAAGCTGCTTGATTTGACTGAACCAAAACTAAGGGCACCCAACGACGCCCGCTGGCTAAGAAGGGGCAGATATAGACAAAGAATAACTCAGTATAACTTTGATAATCAAGAAATTCTTGACAAACTTAGAGTAGGCAGGGATACTGTAAGGGCTTTTGTGAGTTTGTTTGGCCCATAGATGGGAAATGGGGACATCTTTCCTTCCTATACCTGTGGATACTAAGGTATTTCTAGCTTTTGGTTTATTATCACAATCCTGAAGCCCACAGTGCTGAAAATCATAAACCTGAGACCATAATATTGAAAACCAACTTGAGTAAGGCCACAGTGTTTAAAACTATTGAATATGGAATCTGCCTACCATTGTGAACCTAAGAATGAGTGCTAACATAGGTACTTCAGGTATGTGGATCCAGAGCCAAGTACTAGCATGGGTCCAGCAGGGGGGCAAGTCCAAGTGTTCAATATTGTGGTCTTCAGCATTTCAGTCTTTCGATATTATGGTCTCAGGATTATAATTTTCAAGACTGTGGGCTTCAAGACTATGATTAGAAAAGCTAATCATCACAATTCTTGCCAAAGGGATTTTCCAGAGACAGACTCATGCACGTTAGTTATTTCTCAGGTTTCTGCCTCGAGGCTACTTCAACATTTCCTTAGCATATTCTTGGCATGTATTAATCAGTATCAATGCAGCACCAAGTTAGAACCATATGTGCCTTGAACAGATGGCACATTTCTCAGAGGTATGCAACAAGAACCACATTGGTGTGAAACAAATAATTCCCTGAGATGCCTAGTGTGATTGATTGCTCACATGTTGCCATTAGGGCCACATCCAGACCACAGGGGGAGTGGTAATGATATAGGAAGATCTATCATTCCATCAGCTGCCAGATAGTGTGTAATGCATGGGGGTGCATCAACAATCTGCTGGGCCAACATCCTGACAGTGCCCCTGATTCTCATACCTGGCATACAAGCTCACTTTACCACCTCTTCTTTGATGATAGGATGTCTCAGTCACCTTGTTGTCAAGTGAAAATTTTAATTATATTTGTGCAATTAGTTATACTTTGGACAATGTATTGCTTAGTACTTCACTAACCTCCTCTTGTGTCTGTCTCCCTCCCCTTTTTTCTTGTCTTTTCCAGGTGATGCAGGCTACCCAGTCATACTGTGATTGATGACTCTTGAGCATAATCGTACAAGAACCACTGAACAAAAGTACAGCACCACCCTGCCAGACACAGATTGTCATTGAGTGAGTGTTTGGCCTGCTGAAAGTCCATTTTATAGTCTGGATGAGTCCTGGGGTGCTCTTTAATATGTCCCAGCTACTGCATGCAGGATGTATAGCACATGTTGCATTCTGTAGAGCACAGTCATGTGCCATTTGGGTGGTGAAGTGCCCCATAATGGCAGTGCAGTTCCTGCTATCAGGTCTTCCACAGTGATGGTAACGTTCATGGCCAGCTGGCAGGAGTAGTACAGGACACAGTTTTGCAGGCTTGTGTACAATACATGGCAGTACAGGCAACATGATAGCATCTAGTCCATAACTGTGGATCATGACATTCAGGTTAGAGTTATCTTTACTATAAAAAATGTTTGGAATATAATGAATGCATGCAGCGATATGTGTGGGCTATGCTGTGTGATGCAAGGCTTACTGGTGCTGTATATCATACAGTCACACTTATAAAGAAATGGTTTAAGTACAGTTATACCATTTATATATCTGTCTGTTTATTGGCAGCATATATTCATGGTAATGCGTGACTGTTCACTGAGATCTGCCTAGTGAATGACATTGGAAGGATGCAAAATGTGGAATATGTCATTTTGTATTGTAATGTCGCGTGTGATTCGTTTAGGGCCTGCAATTAAATATTCAAGTTATATGTTTACCACTGGTAATGTTTATGCTGGAATGTTCATTACTTGATAATTGCTCTTGGAGGTCTTGACTTAGTAACTGGAAAAAATGTGTGTTTTTAACCATGCATTGGTGCTGTACTCTACCTTGCAGTTTACAGGGGGTGGTCCATTCCACCGTAAAGGAAAATTGTATTACATTTCTTATGATATGTTCATCTTATGGTATGCTGTAATCTTTCTGCACTTTATTTCTGATAAAAGAAGTATTTCTTCTTTATTAAGGTACTGCATGTCAGATTAGTTTATTTTGTTAGACATTAACACTTGTATCATCAGGAGTAGTAGCGATCATCATTTGTGCTCTGCTGAGAGTGAAGTGGTAACAATGCTAGTGTTGCTGGAAGGATTTGTTATACAGCTGCAGTCTTACTTCTTCTCTGTGTATTAGGCCCCTAATACTATTCTGCATTGCATTCTGCAGCTTTCTCTTCTTTTTATTTACCCTTTTTTAATTTTCTTTCATACAGTAACATTACTCAAGTCCAGCACATGCTGCTGAATTGTCCTTTGTGATATTTTCACTATTTGCATTGTGCACTCTGACTATAGCAGATCAAGTGTGCCATACACAACATCTTTAAAGAATAGTGTAGATGATAGTGCCCATAATCATTAGGACATGCTAGCACCTGAGCTTGATGTTGGCTTGCTGTGGTGATGATATTTACTGGATGTAGGTGATCATGCAGACACTTATAGACTTAGAGGTTCTACTACATGAAACAAAGGCTGAAGTGGTCTACCTTCTTTCAGGTTTTACACCCCCTACACGCACACTTTTTCCAGTGCTTTCTTCAGAATCATGCAGTGTCTGACCTACTCTGCCCCACCCCCATGATCAGACATTAGCCTAACCTCCTCCACCATCGTTCTTTACATACGTCTGGTAAACCTTAACTGTTGTCGCATGGAGGTGGAGATGGCTGCTGTGTGTGCCACCATACTGCTCATAAGTGTGATCATGGCATTATCCCTGACATTGCACCATCTTGTTGAAGATGATCTTGTGGTTCAGCAACCACTGATGTTGAGCTACATGAGGTACCTCCCTCTACTGCCTGCAATGTAATATCAGCTCAGTAGGTACCATTGGTGCAATTACTGTAGGTACCTCCCTTTACTGCCTGCAATGTAATATCAGCTCAGTAGGTACCATTGGTGCAATTACTGTAGGTACCTCCCTCTACTGCCTGCAATGTAATATCATTCAGTTGACTGTGCTAGCCTAGGGTGAGGGTGACTTACAAGAGTGGAGGAAGATGCTCACAGGTGAATTATATCCTATGTAGGAGGGCCAGTCTGAAGGAGATTGGAGACTGTAAAGTGAAGTGATGGCAGGGGAAAGTGTAGTTAAGCAGCATAGAATGGTGGTATGTAGAATGACGTTGGTGATCAAGAAGAGGAGGAGGAGTGTGAAAGCAGTGCCAAGGATTAAATGGTGGAAGCTAAAAAAGGGTGATTGTGAAGTGGAGTTTAGGGAAGAGTTAAGACGGGCACTGGGAGGCAGTGGAGAGTTACCGAATAGCTGGGTAACTACAGCAGAACTAGTAAGGGTGACTGCTAGAAAGGTGCTTGGTGTGACATCTGGACAGAGGAAGGAGGACAAGGAGACCTGGTGGTGGAATGAGGAAGTACAGGAGAGTATACAGAGGAAGAGGCTGGCGAAGAAGAAGTGGGATTGTCAAAGAGATGAAGAAAGTAGACATGAGTATAAGGAGATGAGGCGCATGGCAAAGAGAGAGGTGGCGAAAGCTAAGGATAAGGCATATGGAGAGTTGTATGAGAGATTGGGCACTAAAGAGGGAGAAAAGGACCTGTACCGATTAGCTAGACAGAGGGACAGAGCTGGGAAAGATGTGCAGCAGGTAAGGTGATAAAGGACAGTGAGGGAAACGTACTCACAAGTGAGGAGAGTGTGTTGAGTAGATGGAAAGAGCACTTTGAGGGGCTGATGAATTAAGAGAATGAGAGGGAGAGAAGGTTGGATGATGTGGGGATAGTGAATCAGGAAGTGAAACAGATTAGCAAAGAGGAAGTAAGGACAGCTATGAAGAGGATGAAGAATGGAAAGGCTGTTGGCCCATATGACTTACCAATGGAAGCATGGAAGTGCTTAGGAGAAATGGCAGTGGAATTTCTAACTAGATTGTTTAATGAAATTTTGGAAAGTCAGAGGATGCCTGAGGAGTGGAGAAAAAGTGTTTTGGTACCTGTCTTTAAGAATAAGGGTGATGTGCAGAGCTGCAGTAACTACAGAGGGATAAAACTGATTAGTCACAGCTTGAAGTTATGGGAAAGAGTAGTGGAAGCAAGGTTAAGAAGGGAGGTGATGATTAGTGATCAGCAGTATGGTTTCATGCCAGGAAAGAGCACTACAGATGCAATGTTTGCTCTGAGAGTGTTGTTGGAGAAATACAGAGAAGTTCAGAAGGAGTTGCATTGTGTCTTTGTAGACTTGGAGAAAGCATATGACAGGGTGCCTAGAGAAGAGCTGTGGTATTGTATGAGGAAGTCAGGAGTGGCAGAGAAGTATGTAAGAGTGGTACAGGATATGTACAAGGGTAGTGTGACAGTGGTGAGGACTGCAGTGGGAGTGACAGATCCGTTTAAGGTGGAGGTGGGATTACATCAAGGATCAGCTCTGAGTCCTTTCTTATTTGCAGTGGTGATGGACAGGTTGACAGATGAGATAAGACAGGAGGCCCCGTGGACTATGATGTTTGCAGATGACATTGTGATCTGTAGTGAGAGTAGGAATCAGGTTGAGGAGACTCTGGAGAGGTGGAGATATGCTCTAGAGAGCAGAGGAATGAAGGTCAGCAGGGCTAAGACAGAATATATGTGTGTAAATGAGAGGGAGGGTAGAGGAATGGTGAGGATGCAGGGAGTAGAGTTGGTAAAGGTGGATGAGTTTAAGTACTTGGGATCAACAGTTCAGAGTAATGGTGAATGTGGAAGAGAGGTGAAGAAGAGAGTACAGGCAGGGTGGAATGGGTGGAGAAGAGTGTTGAGAGTGATTTGTGACAGACGGGTACCAGTAAGAGTGAAAGGGAAGGTCTACAAGAGGATAGTGAGACCAGCTATGTTATATGGGTTGGAGACAGTGGCATTGACAAAAAGGCAGGAGTCAGAGCTGGATGTGGCAGAGTTAAAGATGTTAAGATTTGCACTCGGTGTGACTAGGATGGATAGGATTAGGAATCAGTATATTAGAGGGTCAGCTCATGTTGGACAGTTTGGAGACAAAGCAAGAGAGACGAGATTGCATTGGTTTGGACATGTGCTGAGGAGGGATGATGGGTATATTGGGAAAAAGATGCTAAGGATGGAGCTGCCAGGTAAGAGGAATAGAGGAAGGCCTAAGATAAGGTTTATGGACGTGGTGAGAGAGGACATGCAGGCGGTTGGTGTGACAGAGCAAGATGCAGAGGATAGGAATAAATGGAAAGAGATGATCCGCTGTGGCGACCCCTAACGGGAAAAGCCGAAAAAGAATGATGACTGTGCTAGCCTATGTCACTGCCTGCAGAATCATGTACCTCATGTGAGGGGTGTGATCCTGTGAGTACACTTGGCAACTGTTTGCCACTGTCCTCGGATTGTGTCATAAATACAACTGGTATAGCACCATTATCAACAGTCATTCTGCTGCTGACTTCTGCCTGCTTTGCTGGTGCAGTGGAATTCCTTGTTTCTGCTACTGACCCTGTAAATGAGCAATTAAGGGCATGGTTACTGAGACCTTGCCCCACAGTAATGAATTTTATATATGTAGGTGTGGAGCACACTAACCATGAAGACTCTGCCCAATTTCCTGAAGGACAAAAATGAAAGGTGCACCTGTTGATAAGAAAAGTCATGTGTTATATGTATCTAGCTATCCTCTACAGTAATTTTTAGTATGTGATTTTTTGCCATTGGGGGTGCACTAACCTTTCTGATTGGATAAGTGTGGCAGATGCTGACACTGGAAATTGTCACTGCCCACACCACCTGTGATTATGCCTGTGGCATCCTCAGTACTGTAATCATCTCCCCTTATGCAGATAAGGTATTCCTCACTGGATGTTAAAGTGATCAGCATAGGAGGTCCCACACTGGCAATGCTACGGGCAACTGTGTTCTGCCTAGCACATCCTACTATGCTGGTGGCCCTTTTTCTGCACTATATTAGTGAATTGTTCCTCCTGCAGATCTCATTTACATCCAAAACCACTCAGTTCTACACTTTAGCTCTCTCAGCTTGATTTAGCCACCCTCTTTGCCAAAAAGGCATTTGTGATTTGCCCTTAGAGCCCATGTGAAGAGGTAGCTCTCTTCAGGGCTGAAGTTGTCTTTCCTCTGTATGGATCCCTGGTCCAGCTGCATCATGCATTCACATGTAAAAGGCATATATGAATGATGATCATCATCATCAATATCAACCGCTTTTTCTCATTTTCTACATGGGACTGCGGCATCTTGTCAACTGCTGCTATTTCGCTTTATTCAATGCCACTCTCCTATCTTCTTCAACACTTAGGCCTGACTGCATAGGTCTTCTCTCACACAAACCATCCCCCACTTTGCTGGACACCCTCATTTCCTCTTGCCTTCTTTCTGTCTATCCCAAATCTTCTTCATCAGATTGTCTTCTGCTGTTCCGCACATGTGCTGAAACCACCATAATCTGATCCCTTTGACCTCTTCTGTAATTGGAGCTATTTGGCTTCTGTGCTTATGTCCTCATTTCTTCATCTGTCCCACAGTGTGCATCCTACCACCTATCTCAGGCACTTCACCTTCATCATGTTTAGCTTCCTCAGTTGCTCTGCCTTTACCCTCCAGGTTTCTCTACCATATAGTTGAACTAGTCAGACCACTGTTTTGCTCACCTTATTTTCAGCTTTTTTAGCATCCTTCTATCATACACTGTACCTGGCACTCTATGCCAGTTGGCTGCAGCCCTTCTGATTTTAGCTTTGACCTCCTCATTCAGGCATACATTCTCCTCAACCATCCCTCCCAGATACTTGAAGCTGTTAACATGTTCCACTATTTTCCCTCATATCTCAATTCTCAGCTACTTCTGATGTCTTTCATTTGCTGCCATTACAGCTGCTTATCTGTATTCAGTTTCATCCCATCTGCATTCAGTTTTGCATTTTATTCACCCATCCTTTGATGATGTTCTTGCTCAGAGTCTGACTGTAGTGCCACATTATCTGCATACAGCAACTAATATGAAGGCCCCTAGTGAAACAAGGTTTACAGACATGGAATTTACTCTTCTTCCATGCAATACAGCACTCACAGCATCACCCAAAGTAAATGCATTAGTACACACTGACAGTTCTGGCACCTACGTCCCTTGTCAAAGCATGCAAGCACCAATATAAAGAAAGATTTCTG